>NW_027176372.1:5921927-6166506 GCF_023349555.1 Cebidichthys violaceus
GCAGTGCTCAGAGCATATGCTGTATGCTGAGCTGTGTGAGATGCACAGAGCATGCACAGTTCGGGTTACACAAAGATGTGGAATACAGTCTGTGGCTTTACGCACGATCACTATGCCATGTTTCCTCAGCAACAGATTTTAACATCAGTGTTTGATCAGATTTAGTTTTCTTGAATCTCTCAAATTCATCTTCTCATTTCCTGTCTGCCTCTCCTTTCCATTCTGTCCTTCTTTCCAGGAGCAGCATGCGCAGAATAGCTGAAGTTATGGCTAAAGCTGACAGGAGAAAACATGACAAGTTCTCCAACCAATTCAACTACGCCCTCCAGTGAGCTCCATCCAGCTGCTGTTAGGCTTCAACTTTTTAAAAGAAGGAAAGATTTTAATTTATTGATGTGCACTTACAATGAATCTGGTTAAGAGATTAACATTATTAAAGTAATATACAAAACATTGTTTGAACACTCTAATTTCACTGCTGTTTGATAAGCTAAACATTAAGGACAAATGAACATACATATTCCTAACTTTTGACCATGTAACAAATCACCTTACTATACGCATGACATACGCTAAATAAGGTAACGGGCGGATCTGATACCTGGTGTGGACAGACACTGCTATCTGCCTAATGTGTTTGAAAGCTACGGAGATACGCAGAAGGGCTCTCCCTTTTTCTCACTATAATGTCAGTAAAAATCATATACAGTATATAAACGAAAGACTGTACAAGTGAGGAAAATAAGACTAATAGTAACAATATTAAGAGACCCTATTTGTAAGCTATGTTAACATTGCAGGCCACTGATAACACAAGTATAAAGCACTTTAACAGCAACAGCAACATGTTCCCCATTCACAACTGCCATACACCAAGATAGACATATTACAACCATACATTATATAGTTTTCATTATGAATTACTGATAACTGACTGAATTTTCACTCTTGTTTTTTCTAGTATTTTCTAATTGAAGTTGTTGTCTATATTTGTATTGTGTTTTTTGAAGATGAAAAGCAGCCAGAAATTCATAAATGAACATGAATGCAGGTTAAAAGGATTTGTACCAAAAATAAACTGTAAATCTCTTTCCTCCACTTTCATGAATTCAGGGTTCATTCAGCAAACAGACCTGAAGCACCATGTTGACTGTGACTTCAATTTATTCAAACTCAAAGTAAAGGTTTTGTTCTAGATCGCTATTCATTCAGATCGGATCATTAGAATGGATATTTAGGCTTTGAAGAGGGTGAGTTAGCTGTCAGTGTGTAATCTGATCACTGTAAGGTGAATAGAGATAGGGATGCTGATTATTGTCGGCCAACCAGGAAGTTAGCATCACACTGGTTCCCTCAGCAAAAAGCCAATGAGATTTTTCCAATGGATTTTGGATTATTACAGAAAATAAGCTCTGTGGCACACACGTTTATGACACACTTTTTTTCAGCCAGATCATCTTCACAAAGGAACACCACTTTGATGATTTTTTTGAGGCGTGAATGCAATCGGCAGAAGTAAAAAGCTAATGTTAGGATATAATCAAACTACACCACAGTCTGACTAGTGTTCGGCGTAATAACGTTTAGTATTCTCATTTAGCCACTTGTTGGCCTTTTTAAAGACGGGTAAAGCAAATTTTATGTCTACAACAAAATATTAAAGTCCTCTGTTTATGTTAAACACAGATCTTATTTCAGGCATCTAACCAAATACCCATTCAAAACACATTGACTTTGAGATGAGGGAACCAGAAGTGCAAAAATCCTGACATTTCCAGGTATTAGTTCTCATTATTGTAGCACTCAAAACATATAGCAAAGTTAGTTTCACAAGAGGCACACAAAAAAAGAAAGGTCAAAATCAAAGCAGCAGAGACTGAGATATCTTGACTTTTAGTGTCTCGTTTGGATCAATTTCCAAAAACACTGGAACTTACATTTACCATTATGTAACCAATGACTTCTTTTCATTAGACCCTCCCTGCATGGAAAACACCAACAGTGTTTATATTACGTGCATCTCCTTTAAATGTGCAGTTTCCAAGTCCAAACTGGGATGACCCTGATGACATCATCCAGGTTATTTTTTGCACTTGGCAAAACTCTTCCAGAGCCACAGGAGGCATTATCAAACAGGTTTTATTGTGAATGTTTAAAGATGATAAAGAGAACTGGATACAGCGTTGGATCGAGGCCCTGTTTATTTCTATGAAAGCTGCTCAGTGGTGCATGAAGCAAAAAAATAAATAAATTGACTGCTAGGTATAAAATTACCTAGATCCTCTGCATCTACAGGTTGCATAGAGCAAGCGCACGACCAAGTCTAAACGTTTTAAAACTACGGTCATCTCTTACTACTAGTGCTGCTAACCGATAGCTGTTTGGGAACAGAGATGTTAATACATACATTATTGACAGATTATTAATGGAGATCAGCTCCAGGTGTGTCTCTTCCCACACCTGATCCCAATGCTCTCCTGAAGGAGTGGGTGGAGCCCTCTGGCCGGAATGTACTACCCTGGACCTCAGCCCCTTACACACGATAAAGCCTTTACGGTATACCGCTCATGGATGTATATAAGACAAGAAAAGGGATAAATTACAGCCAAAGCATCCATCATTACAGCTAATTGGAAGCCGACAGAACCGGATCTGCCATATAAGCCCAGGTGGCAACCGCAGGTTCTGAAAAGTGAAGGCAATGTGGAAGTGCCTTAAACTTGCCCTTTTTGTTGAAGCCATCAGAGGGCGACTCCTCTGGTTGTATAGAAGTCTAGTCTAAAATGACTCTACTTCTCTCTTGATTTATTCCCTCAGTAAACATTGTAAACATGAGTTTAATGGTCTCAATTTCTAGTTTCAAGTCTTCTTCAATACAGCATGATGTTCATTTAGTAAATTATGGTCCATTTAGAGTCAAATGGACCATAAATATGCTTCAGGGCGGGGCTACCTTGTGATTGACAGATCGCTACCATGGCATTGTTTGTTTTTGTCTCAGAACTTTAACCCTTTCAGTGTGTTTTTACAATTTATAAAAGTTAATAGTAACATTTTGGTATCTTATTCAGCGTTCAGTTGTACTTAGCTCCACTCCCTCTTGTCACTTCTGGTTGCAAAAAAGGCGATGGCCAAAATGCCGAACTCAAAGCTCTAAAACTGTAGTTCACAAACCAATGGGTGACATAACAGTGACTACGTCTATTTCTTATATACAGTCTATGTGTGAGCATGTAGGGTGCAGTCCCGAAGGTCTGATGCATGTTAATTATGCCTCAGATAATAACTCTGGATTCAGTTGTTAGTGAATGTGACTACTTTTAGGACATAATGATTTAAATGACGGCTATTTAAGTGTTCTCCCTGTACACTTATTCTTTCAACTTTAGTTTTCACAGACAGTACATTTCAGTTCATATGTAAAATTGTCGGAGGGCCACTTTATTATTTGGATTACCATAATGATCATTGTGTTTTTGAGAGAAATCATTGATTGAAGGTTCTTCATTGACTGAACTGGAATGGAAGACCCACCTTCAAATGTTTGTTTCGTGTGAGGCTGGTAATTGAACCTGAGGGATGACAGCTGGCTGTTAGCTCAGGCCATATCAAGTAATTTATAGTACAACCACGGATTACCATGCATGTGTGTGTTGGATTCCTGTGTTGCACTCTCGCTTGCCCAGTTATGCCCACTGATTTGACGAGTTGGGAGTGAGAATGTGTTGCTTCTGTTATGAGTGTGGCCCACACAGACTTATCTCATACCTATTTAGAAACTGGGCAGTGCCCATTGGGCCAGGGCCCAAGGACCTCCATCTCCAGCTGCTGCAACTGCTGAAGATGACACATAGGAGTCTCCGTTTCAGTCAGAGTCCTGCATTTCAATTACATGATGGATTACTTCAGGGGTCACTAATAGGCAGACAGCGGTCCGAGTCCGGAATCAGACATTGTTGTATCAGGACCCTGGACTTAAAACCGATTGATAATTGATAATTATTCAATTTTAACGGAGCGCTTCTATTTTAACATAGATGATTTATTTAAACATTGATGTGGACTAGAGGAGCCGGGGGTCGAAGCACCGATCCTCTGATTGAAGGATGACCCGGCTCTACCACTGAGCCACAGTGGCCCCATGATGTTGGGGAGTTCCATTGCTCATGCTGCAGGCTACATTAGCCGCAACTAGCTTAACAAATCTCTGACTAAACTGTGAACTTGCATTATGGGTAACATAGGCGCCATGTAGAAAGAAGAATGTGTGGCATTAAAAAGAGGATATCTCTGGTTTTGCTTCATCTATTTTTATCCTTTTTTAAACTGCTTATCGTGAGTCTGAATATTTAGGAATGCAATCCTGAATCAGTGTGTGCTTTTTTGTTGACATTAACACTGCTGAAAGCTACTCTTTCAACTATATGTCATCGCTTTGTTTGTTTTTTTGCTAGTGAAAAGATATGCCAAACTGAAGATGATAAAGCCAAAGCATTTACAATCTTAAAGCCCTGTCATTGTAAGAATGTTAGCATGTTGATGTTAGCATTTAGCTCAAAGCTCTGCTGTGTTTAAGTGCAGCCTCACAAAGCCACTAGCATGGCTGTAGACTCTTTAGCTGTGTACAAAACCCACTTACACCCATTTGGCTTTTGTCCTTAGTGGGAAAAGTTAAAATCGCCATTCATTCCCAAGACAAATGAGTCTGCAGTAGATGGCTTCAGCTCCGATTGTACCTGCATATTTTGCTGGATAAAATGCCTTTGAATTTGTTATTTGGTCTGTTTAGGTTTACAGGGGCCTAGTGCACATCCCGGGAAAACACATTCAGTAAGAGGTAGGTTGTCAGACTGTGGCAACAAACCAACACAGACATAGGAGAACACGGACTTTGAACCTAGGACCTGCCTGCTGTGAGGAGACAGGGACACCATGCTGTCCGGTTCAATTAGAATGAGTTCACTGGGCTAGTTTTTCAGAGTTTAATTGTAATCATTTTAATATCAAAGGACGATATCATGTTGAGCTGAGGATTCAGTACATCCAAGGATTTTATGGAAACTGTGAACAAATTCAATAAATAACAGAAATGAAAACAATCACAGCTGGAGTTACACGGTACTGACAATAGATCAAGCCATTCCTTAAGTCATAAATAAACATTCAAATATTCAGACAGACTTTTTTTTTTTTAAACAAAGAAATCAACTATTTGTCTATTACGTAGTTTAAAACAGCATTCGGAATAAGGAGCTAGAACATAGATTTATGTACAGTTTCTGGCAGATATTCACATTCTATCAAAATAATCCGTTGAAATTAAAGCCTTCAAATGTTGGTAGTAAAAAGGGAAGCAGAGCTGAACACTGACAGTCTGTCTGCTGAAACGTTTCAGTTTCCATGGCATCAGAGTGTGTTTCTGAGGATGAGTCTGTCTGGTGTGTGTGTTTGTGTTTGTAGATGGGCACCCTTCTGTGTGTGTGTGTGTGTGTGTGTGTGTGTGTGTGTGTGTGTGTGTCTACAGGTGTGTGCTGTAGAAGGCGGGTGCAGCGTAGCTCTGTGTCCCCAGCATGAAGGGGGACAGGACGTGGCTGGCGGTGAGGAAAGGAAGCTGGACCAGGCTGCTGGGGGGGTGATGGTGTCCGGCGTAGCCAGCGTGCATGGCCAGGTGCCCACTGATCGGAGGGGACGGGCTGAGAGGGCTAAGGCTTCCCAGGCCTCCCCCTCCTCCCATACCTCCTGGTCCTCCTGTACCGGTGGGGGCGGAGGTGTCTGCTCCAGGGTTCTGTTTCTTCCACTTGGTCCGACGGTTCTGGAACCAGATCTTGACCTGGGTCTCGGTGAGGGAGAGCGACAGGGCCAGGTTGAGCCGCTCACAAACTGACAGGTAGCGCGTTGATTTGAACTTGTTCTCCAGCGCCACCAGCTGCTCGTAGGTGAAGGCAGTCCGGGCTCTACGGGGCTTCCCTGACTTGGAGTCCGAGCCAGAGCGCTTCCTCTTGGGTTTGCCCTGCGTGCCCTGGACCCCGTTGGCCTGCACATCGGTCATCTGGCCTGTGGGGTCTCCTCCAGGGCTCTTGGTGTCTCTGCCAGGGTCCTGGTGGCTGTGCTGGCCCAGATCTCTGTCTCCATTATTGGGCAGGGCTGAGCTGCTCTCCTCACTGCTGTAGGGCCCGTCTGGAGCCTCTGAATCTGGGGTCCCGGATCTGTGGTAGTCATCCTCCTCTTGGCTTCTGTATACAAAGCCTTCCTCTGGAAATACACACACAACAAAGATGATGTCAAATTAACATTGCTTAGCACTTATTGTATTCATATTCGTTTGTTGCACTTATTTTATTTGTATTAGTTTGTTTCTGCACTGTACTTTTGCTCTGGTTTATGCTCTTAGATGCTTGTTTAAAAAAGGAGATGCACCTATGACTTCTGGTGACTAGTAGTTATCTTGATTACCTATGTTGAATACACTTATTGTAAGTCGCTTTGGATAAAAGTGTCTGCTAAATGGCTGTAATGTAATGTAACATCCACTGACTACATGATCACAATTTTACAGTATGAAGCAAAAATAATCAGATTTGTGTGTATGTATATATATATATATGTATATATATGTATATATATTTGTGTGTGTGTGTGTGTGTGTGTGTGTGTGTGTGTGTGTGTGTGTGTGTGTGTGTGTGTGTTGCTGTAGTTCCTCCAATGGCCACTATCTGACAGCCTCAAGAAAACTACTGAACAAATGGCATCAGTGACACACATGTTGAAGTGGAAATTGTCAGATGGCTTTGTAAATATAGAATTCTCTCCCAAAACCAGGGCTCAATTAACCCACTAGGGGCCCCAGGGCCCCTTTGGATGCATGTGTGTCATTAGATGTTGCCTTGTGCCCCAGAAACGTGACCACCTGCCCCAGGTTTGTGTTGTGTCATTCAGTTTGGTAGTAGTTTGTGGTCATTTAATTAAACACAAATATGCAATAGAGATATGCACCGTGTCAGCATAGTACCAACTGAAATAATGACGGCATTAAATCCAAACTTTGAAACAGGGCCCCTCTTCAAGACAGGGCCTCTATCATTTCAGTTCATATCGTGCTTTAGTGGTATTTATTACTAAATACATTTGCAATAAATCAGTGTCACACTGATGGGTGCCTGAGGTTCCCAAAGGCCCCCAGGTGTGAGTGTTCCCCAGTTGGTAATTCAGTCTTGTCCACCTTTCTGGAAGTGTAATCTAGTGTGCAATATATGGCAACTATGTACTATAGAGATAAGGCTTAAGGAATGTGGCTGATTGACAAGAACAAGACAAGACACAATACAAAACAGTAATAAAAATGTGATCAACAATCAGCCACAATAAAAAGCATTGAGGCCTATAATCCCTAAATGACTAATTACATCATTTAAACACTGATCATTCTTTAAAAAGAGTTCCAGAGAAACTAATCACACAATTAGTCAAAGTGCTAAGTGCAAATGTCATTCTCTATGAGTTATCAGCCAAACATTTGGGGATCATACAATTAGGAGGAGGAATCTAAATTAACATTTGACTTTAGTCAGCAGGCCATAGGAAGCCCACCCTGTCTTCATCGTGTACACATCCCTTCCAGCTGGAATACTATTTTGATATATTAATCCAAGAAAATACACATAAACAACATAATGAGTAAAAATGCAGGAGAAGCATTAATGCCCTAATCGTTTCATTTTATATTATGTTTTGGTATATTACCAAACAAATTCCAGAAATGAAAAAAAAAAATGTATACACTTTCAAACGTTCTGAAATGGAAAAAAACTTCAAGTAAAAAAATACAGATTCTATAACTATTCTATTCGATGACTATATAAACGCAGGAAGAAAACCCAATTTCACACCACATTTATTTTTTAGATGAAAAGAAAAGTCAAGTTTGTTAACCACAGTAGTTTAATAGTAGTGTTCCTTTTTTGGCTGCTCACATTTGAATTCTTTGCCCAAAGAAGAAAGTAATATGTCATCATGATAGTCCAGGCTGATGATGAAATGTATTTTTGAATCATACTTGGTTAGTCCATTCTTTATAATAACCTCTGATTATCTAGCTCTTTCAGAGAATAACAAAATCTGAGTTAACTATTGGACCAAACACGTTGTTATTAATTAATAGTTAATGGTAATTACGGTAATTGGAGTAATTATGAATCTAGAACACATATAGAAAATTATCTCAACTAATTTGATTTTAAATGGGTTTACAATAAGGACCTTTATATACAGCTTTAAGTAGTCAAAAATATGTATTTACTATTCTTTAGGAATGTGACGGAAAACTACATTTAAATAAAATATAAACTCAACATGTGTTTGAGATGGGAGTTATTTGTAAAGGGCTATGGTCACAAAGTCTTACTTGTCCTATTTGTAATGTAATTATCCAGGCCAGTCTCAGTCTATAGGCCTATTAGACCTTTTTGAACAATGGTGTAGAACAGAAAATATGAAGGCTACCTTCAAATATGAAAAAAAACAATCTTTGGATTTTTACCTCATGCCTTCTCTCTTTTTTTTTTAACTGGGCTTCAATTAAGACGTGGTTTTCTTTTCTTGTTTGTTGTTCTTCGGCAGAGAGCTAGGTCTAAGAGAAACACAGTTTTTTTCTTTTTTCTTTTCAATTTCTGATTCTTAAAAAGATTTGGGTTATGAAGGCCTTCACTGTAATCCAGAGAAGAGGCTTCTTCTCGAGGCCCGGTTCTGGACTGCTTTAAAAGGGGGGGGGGGGGGGGGTCACCAATGTCTATACTGTTGAGTGTTCTTTAGAACTGTAAGCTATAACGTGCACTGCATGCCCCCACTAGTACGGGCAGGCTGTGTACAGTAATCAAGTTGCTTTCCACAATGTCATGGACTAACCAGCCAGTGGGGAAAAGTAACCAGCTTGGGGGGTCCGGGGGCGTAAAATATTGATGCGCTACATTTGCTAAAAATAAAGTTGGAAAAGAGACTATGATGCACCCTGATTCTTTATTAAAAAGCTGAATAGCGAGTTATAAGCGACTGATGTGCGTATAGAGGTCTGGAGGTTATACTAGCAGCCTTGACGGTAACCAGTGAACGGCCGTGCGTAACAGCACTGCGCTCTGACAACGCACTTCTCAGAGGCTGCGGATTTATCAGCGTGTCAGTCCTCCATAAAGTCCGTCTGACATTTCAACTTGCCACCGTAGTTCAGCCGTTAAATAACCTTTTTAAAACAAGCCACAACTTAAGCGTGCGCGCGCGTCTTAGGAGCGCTCCGGTACTCAAACAAACAGAGTTTATGGAAAGCTGATCGAAAAAGTGACACTGCTCACTCGCTGCGTCTCCATGTTGCATAGGGACAAACCAACCAATCAGATATTAGCAAAATCTTTTGATGTGTCATTTTTGATGGGTTGAATCGACGAGAACAAAGTCTAATTATTATTATTATTATTTTTTTTATTTTTTTTTGTAAATTTGGGCTGAAGGGATACTTGGCGCTGGTGGGGCAGTCGGAGCATTTGGCCCATTAACTCAGGATTTAGACAACATCCGAACAGAAACAGAAAACAAAGACACATGCTCACACTCTGAAAAGTTGCCAAATGTACTATTCCTTAAAACCAGTATTCACGCAGAAAATTGGATGAATGCAACATATAAAGGGGAGATTAGTGAACAAACGCTACACAAAAATACACCCTCAAAAGAAATCGAATAGAAGAGAAACAAAGACAAGCAAAAAGTCCACGTGATTTCCTGAACTTTGATGAACAGGTTTGACCTACAATTAAAAGGAGAGTAAATACTGACTCGGCAATGATCAAATTAACACAAAACATAGATCAAGATTTAGAGAAACGAAAATTGTTTTTTTAAAGGAAAGAAACGCTGAATTATAGGCCTAGCAGTTAGTTCAGCGAACTGAAGTGGAAGTGGCAGTTTAAAGACAGTTTTGACGGAGAAAAGAAGGGCGCACTATTTAAAAGGAAAACAAACAACATTAACGGGGACATTATAGGCTAATTATGTGTAAACTTAGACTTACTGCTCTGGTATTCCTCCGCACCGTAGCAGCCTTTGCTGGGCTCCAGGCTGGGCTCGCGCTCCCCAGTTCCTCCTCTCCGGTTCTCCGCTCCGTACGCGCTCAGCTCGCGCTCACCTCGGTGACTCGCGTGCTGCTGTTGTCGTCGGCTGCTCGTGAACTTGTTGGGGTCCAGAATGTCCAGTACGGAGAAAGAGGTGGTCCGGTGCCCGGTAGGGCCCTGACAAATAACACATTGGAATTATTCATTCACAGTATAAATTACAGTTAGTAGCTCCATTTTTTGTTTGAGCTCCTTGTGTGTGAGACCCTGCGGACCCTGCTGCACGAGATTCTGGTGAAATCTAATTCACCTATTTTCAATCGAGTTATGTATTAATTTATAAACATGTCGGCTATTGTTAATAATTTGCAACACTCGCCATAATTATTTCAAACATATTTTTTAATAATAATAATAACACGAATAATAACAACAACAACAATAATATTAATAATACAAGTTGTAGTAACTATCTGTGAAATAAGGTAATTACATTAATGTCATATCTGTAAATAGGGTTGAGGCATTGAAAAAAACTAAGACCTGAAGGCAGACAAACACCAGTGTGAACAGCACACATCACGGCCAATAAAACGGACGGTGAACTGTCTTCATTTATAAAGCAAACACCCGCAACGTTAGCGCAAATCAAATATTTCCTATAGCCACCATGTAGCGGTCAAAAGGGTATCAGAAGGTGAACGAATCAATCCCATTTGTATTTATACATGTCTGGTGTGTATGGCCAAAAAAGAAGTCAACTTTTATTCTTATTATTTCTGGATGAAAATAACTGTAATACAAAGATGTTTTTTTAGAGTTTAATGCAAGGATTAATTTATGATTTCCATACAAAAACAATATTCATATAACTTACATCAGTATGACCTATGTGCACACCGTGTTTACTAGCTATGTGATATAGATATGTACACTGAATTTATATTCTAAGATTTATGTCGAGCCAAAAAGGTGGCCAACTGTATTAGGCAGATAAAAGATGGTGCGGTGGCTCAGTGAGGCTTTCCACTGCACTACATCCTAGTTAGGATCACTCATTTATTAATGAGGCCAGTCTGGAGCATGTCGACATGAATAATCCCACATTAATAATATTATAATTCGCTCTTTGAATAATCCGAGGGCGCATGCGGGTAGTACCCAGGGGCCTATTAACATCTGATAATAAGAATAATCACTGTTATTATGATCAGATCTGCGATTAAGAGGACCAATCCTCTATTTAAGATACGAAGAGTTCATTACAAACCTGGGTTGTAATTTACGACAGTTACATTTCATCTAATGATATGGGCCTCTATGTGAGGGATTTCTCGAGAACTAACCACTTTTTAAAATGAAACGTTATTTAAACTAATAGTTCATAGAACTTTCGATTATCTGAGAAATTCCAATTTAAGGGAAATGGAAAGATAATTGTGTTTGTATGCTGGAATTCAGATTAAATCACATCCTTCTGAAATCGTAGAATTTACATGTTTTCATTCAGTTTTTATAGATTCTAGCGCAATAGAATACTGAACAGTACAGTAACAGTACATTTCCCTGTGAGCTTTTTGTTGAAACGCATTGATGGTATCTGTAGGTGTATCGTTTATTTTTAGTGTTTCTCATCACATTACCGCAGCAAATTGGCTGGTAATTTTACTGCTATGTCTTAATTAAGGCCTCATCTCCCTGCTGCCACCAGACAACCACAACATGACAGCACAGGCCCAAAAGACGGAACTACCATTATCATCATCCTCATAAAAACAACAACTGACACACAAATAAACATTCTACACATCATTCCGCTCTTGAAAATTATTTTCTTAGTCATGGTTAATTTTTCGGCGGTTATTTTAAAAGGGTTTTGTTTTGTTCGGCTGCTCCCCCCGCGCTTAAAAAAAGCGCTTTATAAATAAAATGTATTATTATTATAGAAAATAATAAAGTTTGGTCCCATGCATCTACCTGCTGTGGCGGGGCTAACACCGGGTTAGTCGGTGGAGGTTCCAAGTGGTTCTCCACGGCCTGAGCATCTCTGCCTCCCGCCACCGCGTTGGAGAAGAGCCGCTTTTCCCCGGCAGCACCTCCGTCAGGAATGTCTCCGCTGTCCGGGCCCACCACGGTCTGGACCCCGTCCCCGCCAGGCGCCGGTAGCGCTCTGTCCCGACTCATCACGGGCTGGACCGTGTCCGCCACGGGCCCTGCTACGGCTCTGTCCCGGCTTATCACGGTCTGGACCCCGTCCGCTCCGGGCCCCGGTACCGCTCTGTCCCGGTTCATCACTTTAATCTCCTTGTCCCATATATTAAGAATCCGATTTAAAATGAAGGAGTGGTTCAAAATGACAAAAAGATTCAGACCAAACCGTTTAACGGGACACGGCTAGGTATTCACGTGAAAACAATAACTTCACCCCACAGGCCAGTTCCTGAGTCCCATCAACATCCAATGCGAGATGATGTGTTCAGCCCGTTAAAGTTTTCCATCGGTGAGAGTCCGGGCAGCTGAAGGGCTTTGACTGGATCCCGTCAAACTTTAAATTTCATCTCTCTGACTTCTTCTCTCCGGATCCTTTCCCTTCATCTTCCGCAATCACCGCGACAACACAACGTCTCCGGTGATCTAATGTCTGTCCGTCTTGTACGGCGCCGTTATCCCGTGTTGGCACACACACATAAACAGCGATCGGTGTCCCGACCTCCAGCCTCGCGCGCTCTGTCTGGTCACCGGCGGGTGCGCGCTCTGGAAGCTTGACAGGAGTTGTAGGCGGGACGGACGCTGATCTATCTCTCGAGTAGTTAAAACTAGCTCGCACCTCCTCTCTCTCCCTCTCTCTTGCTCTCTCCCTATTAGTTAAGCGAAGCCTCCTCTCCCCTCTCTCGCGCGCTCTCTCTCTCCTCCAGCTCATGCAGCTCTCAACGCCTTTTTTGGCTTTTAGCTGGCCCCCCGAGGACCCGCAATCATATACTCCCATATGTCTGTGTATGTGTGCGCGTGTGTGCGCGCGCGTGTCCAGCTCCCTCCTTATTTATACATCCCCATTCAACTCTACGGGTTTTAATTGGCTACAATTGAATCCCACTTCCACTAATACTCTATTATCTCGGAGCTTCGCGCGCGGAGCGGTGCGGTCCGGGCCAGTTCTCTATCCGAGCACGAGCAGAACCAGAGAGCAGGAAGCGCGCGCTGGCTCTTCCTCTCAGTTTATCGCAGACCACACGGTGTTCATTTATTTACATGTACAAAAGGGAAAAGTTAGGAACTTGTAAGCGAGCCTGTATGGAGCAGGTACAGGTGTGCAGGTGGTTGTAGACAGTTTACTACAGTCACTTATTAGTTCTGACGGTAGAATTAGTGTTAACTATGCCGCACAGCTAACGTTACAGTAGCTGCTGTGTCGCAAGGTTAACTGGCGTGCACCGTAATTGATGTGTCGCTGATGTGTAATGTGTCGCCTCACTCAGCTTTACTTGTGCATCCACATGAAAGGAGCCCTTATCTTTAATGCAGATTCCAGGGAAGGGCCTCTCCTCAAAACTCAATTACGGCCTGAATAAAGCCCGTAATGTCCCCGCTGCAGTGAAATATTGATTCCTAATCCTTGGCAGTCATTACTATGCCAGAAAATAATAGACCACAGAATTGGATTTTGATTTAACACACGACGTGTTTATTCTAATGCTAGGGACTTAATATTCCGTCGACTCTCATGTTCAGCCACAGAGGAGAGGGGATAGTGATGGAGGCTCTGACGCCACACTTTTTATATTGTTGTGGAAGAAATTAGAAAAAGAGAGAGGGGTGATGGGACATCTTTCCTGTCCTCCGCCCTGGCCCTAATACACAAGGTCAGCTCCATGTAATTGCCTTGCTCAATGATCCTTAGGAGGAAGAAATTAAAAGTTGAGCAAAATAATGACTGAAACAATGAGACATGATTAGCCAATCAGAGAGCTAACCCCATTACGGCGGCCCTTTGATCTACTTCCTGCTTCTGCCTAGAGGCTTTATGGCTTTATTTTAAAACAGTCAATATATTAACCAGATTTTAAAATATCACAGCAGCTTATTCACCTTGGGAAACATAAGCATTTTAACTATGGTGGAATAAAACTACAAAGCACTGCCAACACACACTGCAACAGGAACATTAAACAGAGAAGAAGTGTTAAGGAAAAATATTCAGTTATCCATTTTTTTCAGAGATGCAGAAGCTACAGCAATATACCACATCTAATATTGATAATAAGCTAAAAAGAATGATAAATACATGCTTTTAAATAATATAGTAATAATAAAAATACCACACATATAAAAAACCTGGTAAAGGTACAGTATTGTATATCAACATCTGCAGTAAAATGACATAATTTAACTGTGTGTGTGTGTGTGTGTATGCGCATATGTGTGCATCTGAATGTGTCTCGAGGGGGTAATTGACTCAAATTAATAACTAATTTAAAGTGAGAATCTGCAACATGTTCTCCCTTTGAAGCTATTTCTGCCTCATTTTATATGAGGACATTTGCTCCTCACAATGATAGCACCGTACCACACACACACATACACACACACACACACACAGTGGCAGTCCCTGTTCCCACAGTGTGTGCCGGCACAGTGTGGTAACACTCCTAAGCCTCTCCCCCTCACCAGTCAGTATGCATGCGTGTGCGTGTGTGTGTGTGTGTGTGTGTGTGTGTGTGTGTGTGTGTGATTGAGCCTGTGTGTGTGTCTTGTGTCTATAATTATTCTAATGAAGGTTAACGAGCTCAGCTCAGCCTCCTCTTTATTAAATTAATCTCAGACAGTAATGAATCATAATTACTATAATTAGCAGCTTGAGCTGCCTGATCTCACGCTGGTGGTCAGAGTGAGGCGATGATACAGAGGCTTCAACCTTCATCTCCTCATCCCTTAGCCGTCTCCACTGTCTCCGTCTCTGCTTGGTTTGAACACATATACTATGTCCACACTGAACATGTATTTAAACAGTTTCTTGAGTGTCCACTACTGATATGATGCACTTTACATCATTTTTGTTATTGCACAATGATCAAAGTTTCATTGGATGGATTCTGAGACACAGTTCTCCCTTATTATTATTATTATTATTATTATTATTAATATTCACTTTTTCCTGCAGAATTGTCCCTATTATTTGTATTCCATGGTGTATTCTAGTAATTTGATACATTTACTGGTCATATTTTAATACATGCAAAATTGTATACACTTTCTTGTGTTTTTGTGAAAGATTGCATATCTAATGGTAATTATAGTATTGTGTGTGTGTGTGTGTTGTGTGTGTGTGTGTGTATATATATATATATATATATATATATATATATATATATATATATATATATATATATATATATATATATATATATATACACATCATTAAGGGCAATTTGTTTTATACAGTGATAATATCAATATTGTTTAGCACATTACTGTAGCAGAAGAAGAATCCTGCCAGTCAGCATCAGTGCTCACAGCAGTCACATTAATCTTCCTCAGGAAAGGCTTTGTAGTATACTTGCATTTGATATAACAGTTACAGCTGAATTTTAGTGTCTCACAATCTAAATGTTGTTTGTGAGTCCTGTCAAAGCGGGATGGACTTGACAAGAAATAGTGACAGGAAACACTGAACACTTTAAAAAAGATTTAAAAATAAATGTAAACAATATTAAATGCTGACACAAAATGTATGCTGTCAACAAAACTACAAAACTGACATCTGTCCAAAACCACTGGCTTTCAAAACCCATATCAGTAAGGTCTTTTTTTATTGTTTAACATATAGTTCAAATAATTTTCCCATCTCTGATTCTATTCCCGTCTCCCTCCTGTTTTTATCTATCTCTCTGCTTCCTCCATCCCTCCTGTTTTTCTATTTTGTGTCTTTTCAAGGTTCTATATTTTAGATTAGACCTCCTCCTCTTCCCCATTACAGGAGTAATAGCCCCCCATCCTCCACTAACACACACACACACACACACACACATACACACACACACACACACACACACACACACACACACACACACACACACACACACACACACACACATACCCACAGTTAGACACTCAGATAACATCTGACCTGAAGAATTAATTAAATATGATAGCTGATTAAAAATAGCATAACTAATAGTGTAATATCTCAAGCTGTCGTCTTTAATAGTCAACATTGTGTGTGTGTGTCTTATCTGCTGCAGACAGACGCTCTCACTATTGATTCCTGTTCATTTCAGTTGTCAGGCAGACCACTCAGCTCATCTGGAATCATTAAACTCTACTGTCTGCCTGTCTCTGTCTCCCGTTTTGTCTCTCTGCCCGTCTCTCTCTGTGTGTGTCTCTGTCTTTTTTTACTTTTATCCATCCATTTTTTACTCATTTCAATTCTAGCTATTTTAAAAAAAAGGACTAGTGAAACATTGTAACAGCATTGCAACCAGGCAATATTACATCAATTGATGAGGATAAGGATATCTTCTTCCTCCTCACAAACTATTAAAAACACATCAATGAGCCTGGTTGGTGTACTGTGACCTGCTGTTTCAGGAATTTACTGAGCCTTTTAAAAACCATGAGGCATGCATTATTCTATATTTTTACTGTTGACTAATTCAACAAATATAATTTAGAATCAAAATCAAAATAAACAAATATAATAAAAAAAGACCAAAACCAACTACAGTATGTGCAGTTTGTCTCGCAATACCCTTTTTACTTCCCTGGCTCTCAGCCCCAAACTCATTGGTTTCAAGTGAAGATCCAGTGACCCAGTGCTTATTGTGTTTAATAGTTTTTGGACAACAATGGAGCTCTTTAACACAGAGAAAGAAGACATATCAGGCTTTGGATACACACAAAATACCTGGTAGGAGACATTCAATTCTGGTTTGGTTTTAACTAAAAATATTACACATTAGTGATATAGAGATAACATACATGACCCATAATATTACCCATAGTCTTAATTGTCTCTCTCTCCATCTTTTATAGTTAAAAACTAGATTTAAACCGGCAGGGATCAACTCAGAGAGTTATTTCCCTTTTCAAAATGCCCCCTCCCCCACTGTTAGTGCTCTAGTGATCTATATATTCAGTCAGAGGCCTTATGGGCAGACATGTGGGTGTTTGCTTTATTCCCAGTGAGAGCCCTGACTCCTTTGACTGGGCTATTCAATCAAATGCCTTATAGGTGAATAATTACAGATGGAGAATTACACACTTGATGTGTTGTTGATCCTGAGCTAAATGTGACACATTGCATTATTAAAAAAATGTTAATTGGCCAAGTGACTTAAGCAGGGAAGTCCAAATCAATGTGTATATTAAATGAAATGAAATTTCAAGAATTACCAACCCAAAGAACTATCCTGTATAACTAGACTGTTCTCACTTTGTATCTATTTTATTTTATTAAGTTTTGCTTTGTTGAATCATTAAGTTGAACCAGGAGAGGAGAGGAAGAGATGAATGGATGGATGGATAAATGGATTGATGGATGGGTGAATGGATGGATGGATGGATACCTATCTCTGCCTGGCTGATTTCCATATTGTGATCAAAATTTACTCACGGTCAAATCCCCATTAATGTTTTTAATATTTCAAAACAAGTCCTCAGTGTGGTTCTGGTTGATCTAACAAACAATGACACTCAAACTGCTGACCAGGCACTGTGCGTATATACACATACACACACACACACACACACACACACACACACACACACACACACACACACACACACACACACACACACAGATGACCAGCAGATCAATATTTATGAGCTATCATGTTCCTGACAAAGCAAGAAATTATGTCAGCCAATCAGCACAGTCTAAAGCTCAGAAATGCTTTCACATTGTCTTCTAATTGCTTAATCAATTAATCATTCACAGCTTCTCCAGTGTTGCTATATACTAAATAATACTGGCATAATTTTGTCTACATAAAGTAAACATTGGTGTCATGGAACTGAAGTTGCTGTTTGGCTTTTCGAGTAGAATGTTGGTGAGTGGTTTACATTTCTCAGGTATTCAAGCATGGAACTCATTAAATTGATGCCAAGCCGGATAAACTGCATCAACTTTTGAAATAGTTATAGTTGTAGAATAAAAGTCACCGCCTGAGGAGCTTTAGCCTATTGATACCAGACAAACATATTCTATAGTGCACTGTAGATGAAAAGACATGTAGACTCTGTAGAAACTGTCCCTAGACCTCAGACTCTCGGGGGCCCTGAAGGCCTCCTATTCAATTTGTGTCAATTGCAATTAGATTAACTGTAAATTTGTGTGGATGTGCACCACTGAAGTATCAACTCTAACCATGAGCAAATTAGCACCCTATCATATCTTAAATACATCCTAGTCAAACATTCAAACGGGGGGGCATAGATTTTACCGTTGGGTCAAAGAGCAGGTTAATCTGGCCATGTGTGGACTGGAAGCCAGCCAAGCTTGGAGGATGGTTTGTCATTTTAGTCCGTATAGAAATTCATGCAATTTGTGATAAAGGTAGTATATTTGTCTAACGTTGATATCTAGTTACCATATAATAACACGCAATAAGGTTGTTATTGGGTTAAACCCACAAATTAAAGCAAACATCACGAAAACTTGAAAGAACATGGCATTCCACCAATTTGAAAGAATCTCAGTTAGTCTGGCGAGACAGTCTTATTTAAACCTCTTGAACCCTAACCCTAGTTTTAGGCCTCTGCTCGAAAATTGCATACCCATACTAAAAAGAGTATATCTCTGCAACCACAAGGTGTATTTGAATAATTATGGTGTTTTAATAAAGGGAACATTTGTAAGATTTGTTCAGATGTGTACATATCAGTATATGTTATTGTATATGAGTAAATGAAGATGGCACACAGCACAAATCGAAAATGTTCAGGTTCGTCGAAAACAAAAGCATTTTCAGGATGATTATTTATTTGGAATGATATAGCTGCAGGTCTAAACCTCTCCCAAATCATAGCACAATATGTGAACAGTCTCTTTGCAAAGTGTGACTTTGATAAAGTGAAGTACAACAAAATTAGAGAGGTTTTAGTACAGAGGTTTCAGATGAGGTCTCCAAAATGCTAATTTTAGCACAATGTGTGCAATTTTAATTTTCTCATGTCCCAAACTATATATTTCACTTGTATATCACTAATGGTGTTCAACACATCCAAATACAGCAGTTTTTGCTTTGTTTTGAAGGCCAGAATCCTCTCTGCACCCTCTCTGTGTCTGTCTGACGAGTACATTTTTTTTCTCGATTCCAGCCCTCTCCCCTTCCAGGCCTGTCTCAGCGACCCATTGGTCGATTTCAGTGATTGACACCTCTTTTGATGCGTTAGAGGTTAGAGTCCATAGAATTCACCCACGTGAAAAAGACTGACAGCACTGTTAGCCAATCAGAATCAGCAGAGTGCCGTTCTGTGACGCGTAGTGGCTGTGAGTCACAAAAATTCCATCCCACCTCTCATTCTCCGCCAATCACCTAGGGACGCCCGGACTCATTTAAATGTAAGACCAGACGTAGCTGTAACGTATTCAGTGAAGAAATTACCGGCAAAATGATTTTATCACAGATAAACGACTACGATAAGAGAAATTTTACAACAATCATTTGATGAAGCGAAGTGTATTGCTGATGTTCATTGGCTCATATCTCGCTGATGCTGTGTTCTAGCTGGATTTGATGCACATGTCCAGAATCCGTGGACTGTCTGCTTCTTTTTAGATATTGTGTGTGCATAACGCATAAAATACCACAGCCGTAGAGCAAAAAATGTGGATGTTGCCTAGGTGGCACTATATGGATTTTGATATTTGGTAATAACTTTAGTTAGCTGTTGAGTTGTGTTTGGAGCATGTAAAAATGGCTTACAGAGTCTTGTAGCCCAGGCTCTGCTGTTTAATCTGAAGTATAACATCATTATATTCGTTCTTTATAAGTACATTCTTATTCACTCTGTACGCTAAACTTTCTCCGCAGCCCCCCCACAGCCCCCCAAAATGGGGGCGCTTGGGCTCAAGAGGACATATAAGAAGACCCTCCGTAATGCCAGAGCAGCCTATTACTCATCATTGATTGAGAAAAATAAGAACAACCCCAGGTTTGTCTTCAGCTCTGTAGCCAGACTGACAGAGAGTCACAGCTCTGTTGAGCCGTGTATTCCTAGACCTCAGTAGTAATGACCTCATGAACTTCTTTGATGATAAGATTATAACTATTAGAGACAGGAATAATAATCTCCTGCCCTCAACCAGTACTGATATATCCTCAAGGAACCTTAGGATATAAGGTTTAATCAGCTGTAAACCCTGATTAATTGGCTTTACTGGCATTGAACTTCAACAATTTCTACGTCTAAACCGTCTACTTGTCTCTTAGACCCCATCCTGACTAAAGAAGTTTTACCGTTAATTAGCACGTCTTTACTAAATATTATCAACCTGTCTTTACTAACAACACTATCAAAGTAGCTGTAATTAAACCTCTTCTTAAGAAGCCCACCCTTGATCCAGAGGTGTTGGCTAACTATAGACCGATCTCTAACCTTCCCTTCCTCTCTAAGATCCTTGAGAAAGCAGTCGCAAATCAGTTGTGTGACTTTCTACAAAACAATAGTTTATTTGAGGATTTTCACTCAGTATTTAGAGTGCATCATAGAGACAGCTCTGGTAAAAATAACTAATGACCTTCTAATTGCATCAGACAAAGGACTTGTCTCTGTACTTGTCTTGTTAGACCTTAGTGCTGCGTTCGACACCATTGACCATTCCATCCTGTTACAGAGACTAGAACATTATATTGGCATCAAAGGAATCGCTAAACTGGTTTAAATTGTATTTATCAGATCGATCTCAGTTTGTGTATGTAAACAATGAATCCTCCATGCACACCAAAGTTAGTCATGGAGTTCCACAAAACCTTGGAACAATTCTACAATCTAGAATAGAATTTACAATCCTTCTCCTCACTTACAAAGCCCTAATTGGTCAGGCACCATCATATCTTAAGGAGCTTCTAGTACCATATTATCCTACTAAATCCTCCTTAAATTCAGGGTTACTTGTGGTTCCTAGAGTCTTAAAAAGTAGGATGGGTGTCGCAGCTCTGCTCATTCTCTCCCATCACTCCACACTCTCCTCACTCAGCACAACTCCCCTCACCTGCCTCCTAATTAGCTCATTCAGTGCACCTGTTAGTCCCCACCTCATTAGCTCTATCACTCTCACCTGCTCACTCTGCTGCACTTACTATATAAACCCCTGCCTCTCAGTCACTCTTTACCAGGTCATTGTCTTATCTACCCGCTCGTCTTGTTCCTGGCTTCCCCGTCTGCCTGCCCTGCTGGATCCCCCCCCATCTCTTTTCTTGTCGTGGATTCCCTGTTGTACTCTGGTAACGATTCCTATTTTGTTCTGTTATCATTAAAACCCAGTTTCACTGCATCTCCAAATGTCTGCGTTTGAGTCCTCCACCACACCCTGTGACAATGTGAGCCAGAGCCTTCAGTTATCAAGCTCCTCTTCTGTGGAACCAGCTTCCAGTCTCAGTCAGGGGGGCAGACACACTCACCACATTTAAGAGTAGGCTTAAGACTTCCCTTTTCGATAATGCTTATGGTTAGGGCTGGCTCAGGTTTGGCTTGGACCAGCCCCTATTCAATTCAATTCACTTCAATTAAATATATTTTTGTACGGCTCAAAATTACAAATTTGCCTCAAAGGCTAAAATATGTTGCTTTAGGCCTAGACTGCTGGGGGACTTCCTAGGATACACTGAGCTCATCTCTCCTCTTCTCTCTCTCCTTCTGTATAAATTCATGTCCCATTAACGCACATTACTAACTTTGCTTCTTCCCCAGAGTCTCTGTGCTTTCTCGCCTCGCAGGTTCCCATGGATCGTGGTTATACCTGGACCATAGTAGTGCCTCCTGCCGTGGTCCTGTTATATGCATTTAATGTGTTGTAAATCTATTCTGTTGTTCATTCTGTACACATGAAATCTATCACACTTCTGTCCATCCTGATAGAGGGATCCCTCCTCTATTACTCTCTAAGGTTTCTTCCTTTTTTTTCTTCCCGTTAAAGTTTTTTTTGGGGAGTTTTTCCTGTTCCGATTGTGAGGGTCTTTACAATGTACAGAGGATGTACATTGTAAAGCCCTCTGAGGCAAATTTGTAATTTTGGGCTATTCATAATAAATTTAATTGAAAAAATTATTGAATAAAACCTAGCTTTGCTTTTTTAAAATTCAGTTTGTTTTACACTATACATGCACTTTTATGATAATTTTTATTGAGCTGCATTATTTTGTTTTTAATGTTCTGTCCCCTTCACAATAAAATACAAATAAAATCTCCAGAGCAGCAGGAAACAACTTCAAGCAATTGAATGATACTAATCATATATCAGGGTGTACAGTATATATTGTAACATCTTATCAGTATCAATCCAATAATTTACAAGAATAAATAATATTGTTTCAAGCCTGGCATACTTAGGCTAAGTATCATACTGATTTGATACGTTGGTTATCATGTATTAATGTCATGATTTTGCATATTAATTTATTATTATGGCTGTTCCTGTTTGTTTATAACCTGTTTGGATGCACAGAGTTGATGTGTAACTTTTTGTGCATTTAATTTCAGTCCCAAGTGTAACAGTCAGCATCTTCCAGGGGAAGCTGCCAAGGATCCACCTGCTGGAGGAAAAAAGCAACAACAAAAATGTTGAAAATGTTCCATCCAAATAAATGTTGCATTTTTTTTGCATGTGATTTAAAGTAATTTGTGTTCATATCCCTCAGACAATTGGAAACAATGGTGTGTTTAGTAATACATTGGGACATTTGGTAACAATGTGTTTATTAGATGTCTGCATCTGCACAGAGTATCAGAGTAACAGTAAACTCAACTGTACACACGATAGTATTGCAATAAAATACACCATAAAATGGACATGAAAACGACTGGCAAATGGATTTTGGCAAAAGCGTTAATACACATGGACCGGTACAAGAGACCCTCTTCAGATGAGACAGAGTGGGGTAAAACGTAAAATCACTTTAAGATTTTTTTGTGGATCTTTAGGGCTAAAATGGTTAAACATAACACCTTATTCTCAGAGTGGCTCTTTCATACAATAGCAATGATATCTCCACTGCACAGTCCTTCAGTGTGAATGTGTGTGTGTGTCAGTGATTGGTTTCTGTTTTATGGACTGGCTAGCAGAGTGCTAGTAATCCGTAGAAATAAATCTGCTTTATTTGACCTTAGCGTTAACTCCAATAAAATACGCTTTACTGCTGGGAGGAGACACGCACCCACACACACACACACACACACACACACACACACACACACAAACAAACAAACCTTAGTGAGCTATCAGGTCATAGCTGGCTACTAGACAACATTTATAAGGACACAGAGAGGGAAACCTTCTCTCTACCAGAGTCCACTCACATTCCTTCAACTAATGAAACTGCGAACTCTTGTCCAGTATGTTGCTTTCTTCTGAACAGGCCCAATTCACGGCAATGTCTCTTCAATGTCCAGAAGGTGATGCTTGTTCTAAAAAACAAGTTTTACCTTATTGCTAAATCAGATTGCTATGTGATTAGGCCATCCACTGCAGGCATAATACACAGCAAGCCGTGGTGTCTGTGGTGTGATGAGGTTGATCCAACCTTGAACAATCTAGCTTCTTTTTTTTCTTGAAAAGGTATGATTTTAATCTCAGAGAATTTCTGGTTCTTTTGACTTAAATACATTTTTTTAAATAATATTATTATTAAATACATTACAACATAAATGTCTGTAAAACAATTACTAATTTTTTCTGAGCACAATCCCAATTATTCCAAAGGGACTTTTTGTATTATTTCTTCTGGAACAAGCGATTGATCACCAAATAGGCAAAGTGGGCAGGCTAAGAGTTCAATTAAAACACACTAAATGTTGTTTCGTGAAAGCTCCATAAAACCCCAGGCTTTTTGTGTTTTGACAACATTGAAGGGTGTTGGTGCTGATTTTTCATAGAGCTGTATATTTTTCTTTATTATGACAGGTTGTGTTGGAACAGTGGTTGCTGTCTTCCCTGACCCCCATGGAGATGGTTAGACACGGGTGGAGACCTCTAATCTTGGAACCATGTCATATGTTGCCAAAGTATTATCATAACTTTGGGAGGGGGTACAATCATCGTGATCAGCTGAGCAGGTACTTGGAAGTTTTCAGTTCTTAAGTAAGGGGTAGCTCAGCTTCCATAACTGCTCATAGAACTATGGTTTCAAACATGTTTGCTATTTCAGGCTTAACTTTTGCTAAAGGGTTTAGAAACAAACATGAATCCAAGCCTATGAACATCAAGGAGACGGCAAAAGATAGAAATCAAATCAGGATTCAACTGACCGTTTTACTGGACTTTCAAAAACAGGTGAAAAACAGGTGCAATTGAAAGTTACAGCCAATTTGCTAACCTTAAAACATTGAAAAATAAACTAACGTTATCAAGAGAATGTGAAGATGTTACAATGTTGTCTAATGTCTACTGGAATGAGCATGCCAACCAGCTAGCTCCGGCCCGTCCTGTCTTGTAATACCACTTGTACCTCAAGAGGTCACAGTAGCGTCCAGTCTGTCCTCAGTCCAACATGAGAGGACATGAGCTGATGAAGACGTAGAGCTGTACTGAGGCCTTGTCAATAGTATTATTATTGTGTGCGTTTTGATAGTTTTTTTATTGGATTAAATCCAAGGTGGAAGAGAAGTGGCTTTGACCCAGTAGCAGAGGTGAAATGCTGCTCCCTATGTATTGGGAGCATGTGGCTACATGTTACACATTGCACCTTTAAATGTTGCCTCAACTAAATAAGGCATCGTTTAAGAGAATGCAGCATATCGGTTACATGTTCTTTAAGTAATATAGTAATTAGTACTTATGACAAAATCTAGTCTTCACAGGAAACATCACTAACTTCTATTTCTTGTCTGCCCATTTCATGTCCCTATTGTCATCACTGTCTTGTTCCTGTCACATCCAATCACAGTGGAAGAAAGACTTCCACTCCTCATAATTAGGACAAGATGTTCCAATATGAAGAGCTCAAGCTTGGATAATTAATAATTATATAACCAAGCTATGCCAGCTCCATACACAGTTAGAAAAGTGCTGTCGTTGCCTCGGTTCACCAAATAATGACTTTATTATAATACAATACAAATCATGTGATTGAAGTAGGAAATTCAAATTTGTATGGAGTTTGTAAGAAATAAAGTAGTCCTCAGCTCTCTAAAGCTGATGAAATTACAGTGAAATGTACTGAATGTAAGACAAGGGATAAAAGATTCCACCTTGGATGCTTTTATTTGTTACCTTGTAGTGGTGTGATACCATAAATGACTTTATTCAACCTAAGCCTACAGGATTTGGGACAACATCATTAGGAAATCACAAAACACTTTCCACTCAAGGTCCACTTACACAATGTTTTGAAGCTATTGACCCTATTGCACATTCCTCATCAGCTGATAGAGTTTGCTCAGTTTTATGGAACTGTTCATGTTTAAACATTTCATCAAGCTGAGCACTTTAAGAACTCTCATCTCTGTTGGTTTAATAGTTGAATATATCTTATTTCAAATATAAATATTACTTTGTTAAAAGGACAGATAACAAGAATAAATTCACTCATATAAACAGTTGACAAGATATACAGAATTGTTTGCACATTTTGTAGTGCATACAGTGTTTAAGTTGAATTCCTCAACTCAAACCTTATATGAGAAGCTGAAAATACCATGTGTTTCTGATGTGCAAAAGGTAAGGCACAGGACCTACAGTAAAAAAAATCATCAATGATACTTATATCATCATAATTCTACTTAGCGCAGTAATAATCAGCATAACAGGGCAGAAAGGTTTCAGCACTGCCACACTGGAGAGGGTGCTGTCCATGGTGCTGACCTTCAGATATACTGTGGTCTAATACACAGTTGCTTATACAGTGCTGAGTATATAAGGGTTTAAAGGTTTTCTGAAGATGTACTGTAGATATTTTTAGAAATCACTTTTATGAGTCACTTTTTTATATTATCTTTCTGAATAGCAAGATTATTTTTGTCATACAGCCATATCATGATTAATAAAACCCTTTTTTTAAAATAGCGTTTTTTTCAACACATTCTGCCTTCCAATTGTCAAATAATGATGCTTGGACAATGAACCTGAGCTTCAAATTAAAGGAATATACTACAGTTTTTCTTTGTTTGTCATGCTGTGTTACAAATGGGCTACAACTGAATGTACTTATGCATCGCTGTGTTGCATTATGAAAATAAATGATCCTTGAATCCATTTTAGATTTTCATTAGGTTTATATATCTTTTTACTTGCATACTTTTGTTGCAAAGTATGCTCATGAAAAGATAATGGTTTGGGTTAAAACCTCTTGGACCCTGGGCCTATTTTTAGGCCTCTGCTCGAAAATTGCATAGCCATACTAAAATGAGCATAGTTTTGCAACTGCAAGGGCTATTTCAATAGTTTTGGTAATAAAATAAAGGAACACTTGTGAGATTTGTAGAGATGTGTAATTATCAGTATATATGTTACTGGTTAAGACTAAATTAAGATGGCACACAGCACAAATTGAACATTTTAATTTTTGCCTGAAAAAAAAAAGCAATTTCAGGATATTTGTTTTTAGGAATGATGTAGCTGCAAGCTTTAAACTGCTCCCAGATCATAGCACAATATATGGACAGTCTCTAGGCAAATGTTTACTTTGATAAAGTGAAGCATTCAAAAGTTTTTAGTACAGAGAGGTCAGACGAGGTCAACCAAAATGTAATTTTGTTCCAGCTGTTCCATTGTAATGTTATATACTATATAATTATATATTTCACTTCTTTTATCACTAATAGTGTTCAATCTATCCAAATACAGCAGTTTGGCATCATTTTGAGAGCCTAAATCCTATCTGAGCTTGTTTATATGGGACTTTGTCATCTGAATACCAGTTTCTTTCTCTTCCAGGGCCTTACAGGGCGTATGATGGGTCGATTTGACCCAATGAACCTTCCATAGATGCGTCAGAGCCTCCTCTGTTGAGACAACCCAACGTAATTTTGATTGACAGAATCTTTAGCCAATCAGAATCAAAAAAACTACTCAAGCGTGAAATTTCAAAAATCCGATTTGCTGAGACGTATAACCCTCCCTCTTTAGCTAACATGCACGAAATGACCCGTGACGTCTCTATTCAAACAGAGGGGCGTCCGGTGAGCACATGGACAGTAAAAATGAATGGATTCATATTTTTTTTTGCTGCGGAACATCTCAAAGTAAGGAGCTGGTTTATGATGTGAATTGATATGCGGATTGTGATGATGGCATTGTTTTGTAAGTAACTCGGCAATGCTGTGTTGTAGCAGAAAATTATAAATATGGCTGCGATTATCAGGTTGCTAGCGATTTTGAGCTAACGGGTGTTAGCATTGAATGCATTTTCAAAAAGTTATTGGCATAGATGTGGCGAGTGGGTCTGCCTAGGGGGCGCTATATGGATTTTGATATTTGGTAATATATATAGCTTTGTCTGAGTTGTGTTTGGAGTTTGTACGAACAGCTGAGATGACTTTGTAGCGTAGGAGCTGCAGGTTGAGCAGGTATGCGACATCATTATATTCGTTACTGATGAGTGCACTTGTTTGGTGGGTGAATTTTTGGATGAACATGTGTGCCCCCGCCAGTGGGGGCTCTCGGGTCCAAGAAGTAAGTTTGTTACATATAGTAATGCTGGATGTGTTTGGTTTCATATGGGACATGAACAATGGTCTCCTGGGTGGAGGTCAGTGTTTGTTTGAACCAACCATCCACACAACCTACTCCCTAAGCAGACCGTCTTGCTCTTTATACAATGTCTAATACTGATTTGAATGGGTTGACATTAAAGTTACTTGAAAGCTTGGTGTGTCTCATACAGGCGCTAAAAGGTGCTTCTGTGTATCAGTATCAGATGCCAAGGGCCACTGACCAAGCATCATTATTTGATGAGGTGAGATTGAGAATAGGTTAGTTTATTAATCACTAGAATTAAGGTTACTAAATTATTGCACAACACTTCAGTCAAAGACATTTAAGCATGGAGGTGGGTCCGTCCTGTTGTCAGGGTGTATTGCTGCAGCGGAAAGTGGTAAACTTGACCGTATAAATGACACTAGTGCTGGGTGGTATGACCAAACATTTGTATCATGGTATTTTTTAAGATTCTGACGGTTTCACGGTATATCACAGTTTTTTTTTTCTCCCTTGACTGGGTTTTTATATAGGTTTATAGTGGCTTACTATAGGAGTACATAGAATATAAAAACATTTTAATATCATCATGTATAAAGGCTTTGATTACTAGAGAGTTTGCTTGGCCCCACAAAATGCTACAATATATGAAGGAATCAGAATGCATGAAACAGTTGCAGAATGTAAACATTTTTTATTGTGCAAACTGCAGCGTAGTAAAAACAGAACTTAAAGTTTTACAATTTTAAGATAGTTGTATAAACACTATAAACTGACCTACACTGTTGTAGAAAAGTGGACAACTGTATGTACAGTGCTGTGAAAAAGTATTTGCCCCCTTCCTGGTTTCTTATTTTTTGCATATTTGTCACACTTAAATGTTTCAGATCATCAAACAAATTTTAATATTAGACAAAGATAACCCGAGTAAATACAAAATGCAGTTATTAAATGATGATTTAATTTATTAAGGGAGAAAAGCAATCCAAACCGACTTGGCCCTATGTGAAAAAGTAATTGCCCCCTAAACCTAATAACTGGTTTTGCCACCCTTGGCAGCAACAATTGCAATCCAGCGTTTGCAATAACTGGCAATGAGTCTTTCACATCGCTGTGGAAGAATTTTGGCCCACTCTTTTTTGCAGAATTGTTTTAATTCAGCCACATTGGATGGTTTTCGATCAGAAACGGCTTGTTTAAGGTCAGGCCACCGCATCGCAATCAGATTTAAGTCCAGACTTTGACTAGGCCACTCTAAAACCTTAATTTTTCTTTTTTTGAGCCATTCAGAGGTGGACTTGCTGGTGTGTTTTGGATCATTATCATGCTGCATAACCAAAGTGCGCTTGAGTTTGAGGTCACGAACTGATGGCCGGACATTCTCCTTCAGGATTTTCTGGTAGAGAGCAGAATTCATGGTTCCATAAATTATGGGAAGTTGACCAGGTCCTGCAGTGATTTCTTGTTTCAACAGGTCTGTCAGTAATCAGGCCTGGGTGTGGCTAGTGAAATTGAACTCAGTTTTCCAAAATATCACAGTTCATTCATGATTTATCAAAGGGGGGCAATTACTTTTTCACATAGGGCCAAGTAGGTTTGGATAGCTTTTCTGCCTTAATAAAAGAAATCATCATCAAAACTGCATGTTGTATTTACTCGGGTTATCTTTGTCTAATATTAAAATTAGTTTGATGATCTGAAACATTTAAGTGTGAAAAATATGCAAAAAAATAAGAAACCAGGAAGGGGGCAAATACTTTTTCACAGCACTGTAGCTCCACTTCCAGCTTGCTTCAGTGTTGTTCATACAATGTTGGGATAGCAGTTTGGCTGAAGTATTTTCGCCCCGGTAAGATATACCTTGAATCCAGTGTTTTAATCATTGAACCCGTCTTTCTCGACTGTCTGTAACGGGACCATGTCCTTGCAGAGCTGGATCGTTATTGCTTTCGTAATGTCAATCCACCGCTTTCTTTTCTTGTCATATGCAGTGCCTCAAGCAAATGCCTCTTCAAGCGATGTCTGACCCTTTGGCTTCACTGTTTCACTAGCGCTAACGTTACTGGTTGACGGCCTCGAAAAAAACGTCCAAACAGCAGACACAGCTCCTCTCTTGGGCACACATTGTATTGGTGCATCTCTGGTCTCTCTTTGCTCATCCTGCATCGCTGTTTTCTGTTCTTTTATGTAATGTTACTGTAGCGACAGAGCCTCTCCCAGCTGTTAACAGACTAGCTAATGGGCTAGCTGTACCCAGCATGCCGTTCGGCGGTGTCATTTTATAAATGTACAATTATTAGTGTTACAAATTGTTTATTTGTCACAAACTGTTGTTTGCCATGGTGTTGCCCTGTTAAAGATAGTTAGTTGTGGGTTATTCATTGTTGTGTTATAACCATAACTTAGGGGTCCCTCTCAATCAGCCCTGTCTCTTAAAACCTTTTACAAACGAGGCCTATTTGCAGGCCTCAGCTAGAATAAAGATAAGAAATACCTAATTAAGTGTATAATTAAATAAAAAAATAAAAAAATAAAAATATTTTTTTTTTATATATTTTTGAGATGAGAAAAATCATGGAACTATCAGAATACATGTTACAGGTTCACATAAGATAAGGATGGAACACAGCACAACTTGGAAAATTCAAAAGCTCGCCCTGGAAAAACAGCAGTTTTAGGATATTGTTTTTTGGAAAGTATGGAAATCCAAGATTTTAAATATGCTGAGCTCTTAGAACAACTGATATAGGCTCTATATACACAGTTATACATAGATACAGTGAAACATTTATAAAATATAGAGCATATAAAATTAAAAAACTGATTAAATATTCCAATATTTGAATAAAAAAATATTTTTTAAATTCAAAAACACTCTATATCACTTCTATGTATCACTCCTGATGTTCAATGAATCAAAAGACAGAAGATTGGACCTTTTTTGAGTGTTTTAAGCTCGTTCTAAGCCCTTTTTAGTTGTTTAGTTTAAGGTCAAATACTGCTTCAGATTCAGCCCACTCTCTCTGTTCAGGGCTGTATCTCAGCCCCCCTTTCTCCGATTTTCACCATTGAGACATCCTTCGAACCGTAGGAGCCAATAGAATTGCCTGGAATTGAAAGCTAGATGATTGACAGCACTATTAGCCAATAAAGCTCAAAAACGTCCCATCTGATGGCAGATCTGAAATCTAATTTGCTGAGCTTCCAACCCTCCCCAAGAAGCCGAGGAGTGTGGGAGAGACACGAATCGAACGGATTCACACGGAGCACATGCAGCTGGACATACATGCAGTGGAAGTACGGAGATATTTCATTTTTTCGCTGAGATTCGACCAAAAGTGAGTACAATATTCGCTGAAAGCTGTGTGACTTTTTGTGTTCGAAGCTGAATATCTCTGCGATGGTTTACCGGAGAGAGAAATGGAAACTATGTCCGTAATCTCCGTCAGGCGGACATGCTTTTTCATGCTGCATGTTCGTAGGTAGCACGTTGCTAACGGAGTGTAGCAGCTGTTTTCTCCGGTCTGTCCCAGTCATATCGAGTATGATTTATGATATTTTGTTATTTGTTTGCTTGGCTGATGGGAGATGTGTTTGTCTCATGTAGAAGTGACCTAGTTCATGTTGTTCCCAGGACGCTGATGTTTCTGCAGAACTATAACATCATTATATTCGTTCTTCGTGGGTTCTCTGCCAGTTACTTTTAACACAAAACTCTCTAAGTTTTTATGTACTCTGCGTCCAAATGGGGGACCCTCGGGTGTATATTAAAAATGACGTTCCCCTAAAACTAAAATGCATTCACAATTACGGTGAACTATAAACTTATTTTTTCCCATATTACGTTTGTGTTTGACGTATTACAAATAAGTTACTAATCAACATATATTTGCCGTACTCTAGTATTTATTATTTTTCTGTGATCTGCCTCGCCTCTACCCATGAGTTGTTGCCCCGCGGCCTGTTCCGAGGGCTGACGGACCTGATGACGGGGTGCCTCGCGGCGGGGGCGACTGGAGGCTGCGCGTCCGGCGCCAACGGGTGAGCGCCTGCCACTCGTAACCATAAAACCAAGTCCTTGATTTTACCCGGGGGGCGTTCTGGAGGTATTGTGGCCGGGTGATGTGCCTCGTTGCTGGGGAGGAATGAGCCAAGGGTGGCGGGGTGTTGTGGAGGTATATTTATTTATTTTTTTCCATCTAACCCTAACCCTAACCCTGCCCTAACCTTAACCATTAAGAGAGTCACGTTTACTCCCGGACTTTACCCGCGGGCCCTTGTGGAGGTATTGTAGCCACAAAATGTTCCTTGTTGCTCGGCCTGGATGAGCGCGTTTCTGCCCGAGACAGGCGCCGTGTTTTGGTGGTATCTCGGCCAACAATTCGGTGTTGCCCGGCCGTGGATGAGCGCATTTCTGCCGGAGACAGGCGGCGTGTTGCGGTAGTATTCTGACCGCGTAATCGGCCTCAGTGCGAAGGAGAGGCGGTGGCGGAGAGGGAAAAAAAGGTTAAAGTGTTAAAATGTTGAACGTATTTGTAAGACGTCAAACACAAACGTAATCAGGGAGAAAATACGTTTCTAGTCAAACGTAATTGAGAACGTAATTTTTAGGAGACAGGGTTGTCTCAATACACAACTAGCGTTAGCTCCGACCATAGCGCTATTCGCGCGAACAATATATTTTGCTGCCTGTAGAAGAGTTACAGCAGTTGTTTCGGCTATGAAAAATGAATATCATACGGGAAATTAAAACCGGTACACCGGATGAACCGGTTGAACCAGTATACCGCCCACCACTAAATGGCACTATGGACCCTTTGCTGTCAGGCCATTTTGATGAGAAATGTGGTTCACTCAGTGAGTAAACTGAAGCTTGATAATCAATAGACTTTCCAGCAAGACTGATCCCAAGCACACATCCAAATCAACCAAAGCTTGGTTAAGAATTCTTCCTGGAACGTATTTGAATGGCTGTCTCAGTCCCTGGATTCAAATCCCTTTCGAAAATCTTTGCAAGGATTTTTTAAAAAGCAGTGACATCCCAGAAACCAAAGAATATGAGTGAGCTCCAAGCTTTTGAGGAATGGGCTAAAAGGCCAAAGGGTGACAGAAGTTTGAAAGAGGTCAAAGGATGCTCAACAAAATATTGACTTTTGGGTTGAATAATGTGGTTAATGGGCTTTTTTGGGGAACATTTTATTCATAGTTAGTACCATTAGTAAGCTTAACATTATGTTCCTCATATCCTTAAAATATGTATTGTTAAACATTTGACTGTTAACCAAGGCTGTAGTTTTCACTCAATTGTATTCACATCACTAGAATGTCTTGCAATTTAAAAGGGTTGAATAATTGTTATTGCAACTGTATATTACGGAAGATGATCAGGGCCACATGTGAAAAATTACATATCAATATTTATATACACAATATATAAGAAAATCCAAGAAAAAAAGGATCTATCCACGAAAAAATCGGTCTGACATTACTTTTCTGTGTCAAAGAACATGTAATAAGCAGGGTTAATAAGAAAATGAAGCAGTTTTCTCAATTGTTTAGGGTTAGATAACTCTGAGGAATGGGAGTTTGAGAAGGGACAAACTGTTTGTACCTGTTAAAGCACGATTTAGTTTTGCTGCTGGCTACCACTTGAGGTGAATGTGAGTGTAAACCTGCTAAAACCAAATAAAACACAGATAATTCTGTTTAAGAACAGACGAAAGCCAGACATATCACTTTCTCTTAAGCCATTGAATTAAACTGATAGCCATCGCTATTGTTATAGACTGAACAAGAAACTAAATAACTCCCAGGATGCACACAAACACCCCCCCCCCCACACACACACACACACACACACACACACACACACACACACACACACACACACATCTTTATTTGCTGTCTTTGCTCCAGACCAAACCTGTATTCTGCATCATTATTCAGCTGCAATAAATTGAATGCTAGATCAATTATCATTATACATATCATTTGATGCTACAAATATGATCTTTTATTAGCACTTCTGGTGATATCAGAGAGCACTATGCAGAGTGAGCAATTCACCCAGCCTAAAAATCACAGTCCTGCAAAATGGAAACACTGATGCTACCATCAGTGTTTCCATTTTGCAGGACTGTGATTTTGAAAACTAAATGATACAAATAATTAGCATTACACAATAACAAACAAATGCAATTGAAGCTCTGACGTTTACACTTCAGAAGCTGCAACATTTTGCAGGCTTTTTCCTCATTTTTTTATCATTGTGAGATATAGGTGCAAACACACACACACACACACACACACACACACACACACACATGCACAGCTGTCAAGTGTAACATCAGAGCCTTAGGCAGAGAAATGTGGCATGTGTGCAGCAGCAGAAAAAAAAGCAAATAAAGCAAATAATGTTATCAGTAATTTAACAGCAGGCTGATATAGCCTATTGATCTGTCCACTGGAATCTTTTATCTCCACAACACAATGTATCCACTCTGCGGTTTATGACCCCACCACACTCATAGTAAAACACAAGCCATGCGTCTTGGAGCACACGCTGCAGACACACTGACCACAATTTAAACACACACACAAATATGAACACACTCAAAAATGGCAATGTAAGAAGATTAAGCTTGTTCATGGCCCTTCGCTGACATGACAGTGTTTATATTATTCTACCACTAGGAGCCGCCAAAGTCAGACATTTTAATTCATGAAGTCTTTACCTAAATACTTACAATAAATTATTATTTAAATAAATACTTATATATGCTATTATACTTAATAGTATGAAAAATAATCAGCTTATGGCTTGATTTGTCGCAAATCAGCTTTATCTTTCTTTCTTTTTTACATTAGCCTTGGGCTGGCTATACAATGCCATTGTACGTGTAACATGCAAGTGAGACTGTGGTCAAGAACTGATGACTGACCCAACATTATATAAAATATACTGCAGAACCAGACTCAACGATCCTTGTGTTGCTAATAAACTTGCAGAAACTGTAATGTATGTCCCTAAGAGAAACTCTTAACTAAGATAATGGCATTGTTTTAAACACTTTGATAAACATTATTAAGTATGCCATGATGTTTCTTTTAGTTGCGTGAATAGTCAATAATTTATTCATTAACTGATTGGTCAACACAGAATATCTGTCAGTAGAATCAAACTATACAAAAACATGACAAAAATGTTGGCTATTTCTGTTTATTTGACTATTATAGAATGCCATTCTAACAGTCTGTCAGTGATGTTGACCTCATGGTCTTTGCTGTCAGTGATACTGAATGGTTTAGTATGAATACGTGTATTGTTACACCCCTAGAAACAAATAATAACCCGTAGCTGTGGCGTCATAATGAGATTATTAGGAGGTGGTTCAACTGTAGTAGGACAGCACTGAAGGCCCAGGTATAAAATGTACAGCCCGCCACTGCCTACCCGGGTTGATCACCATGGTAACTTATGCTGAACGTCTAACCTGATCTGGAGCAGATTATGTTCACGATAAGAAAATAGAAATAGAAAATAGAAAGAAAATCAGTATATATTCTCTTATCATATATTCATATTCACCTCATGTGTGTCATTTTCTTGAGCTGTATGTTGCAGTGCAATATGTCGGAGTCGTGTCTTACAGTCCCACAGATTGGAAATATTTCCTTGCGTTACTACAGGTTATACATTATGGAAGAAAACCTTGAATTATGTTTGTATATAACATTTTTTTTGCTCCCAAGTCCGTTTCACACCACCGGGGTTGCAGCTAAAAGAATAAGGCTAAAATAGTTTAAATCACGCCATCAGAATACATCTGCAACACATTCATTTTTAATATAATACACAAATGTAATTGTAGTCAGATCTATCGTGCTCTAAATGAAGCAGTGATATTATAAATGTATTAATTTACACCTTCACACCGTCGGTGATGTTTTGCCAGCTGTCATTCCTGCATTTGGCATCTTAAACTGTTGTCAGTTTCAGCCTGAATTATGTGTTTAACTTTTTCGTATTTGTCTAATATTATAGTTTACTGTTTGACTTTAAATTGCGCTGCTCTGCTTTCAGCAGACTTGTCCATGTTTGCAATTAGATATGTTACAAACACTGCCCCTTTTATATGAACATGCTCACAGCCAGAGTGGAAAACCTTCGGACCGTTTAGCGGGACGGCAGATGTTTGGATTAGTTAAGCCAGATAACCTTACTGGGTATGTTGAACTTGCATCGTAGTACAGGCCCCTGGTCAGAGACTTGTGGAGTAGAAAGTAGCCTTTTCAAAGGAGCAAAGACATCAGCCACTGTCTTTTCCATCCTCGTCTCAAAGGTCAGCTTGACGTCGAGCAGTTGCGAGCGTCACAGCCACGGGACCACATTTGTGCACTCAGAGCGAAATGCTCTCTGACATGGATGATTTTCTGCTAGCTGAGACTGTTCACGTGCATGCGCCTGGTGAAGAAAAGACAAACAGAAAAAATTACTAAAGCCTAAATTTAGTTCTAGAGGTCAACAAAACATAACCAGACCAAACTTTTATGTAATTTTAACTTTCTGCAAATGAAAATAATTGAACATGTGGTAGCCTAACGATGTGGGAGTGTTAAACTTTCAACCTTCTGTGGCAGTAGCATGGCCACCATGATGTCAATCACTCCCCTAGGCCGCCACAGTTTAGCTAGTTTTAGCTTTTAGCTTAGTCCTAATACACACGCACACACACACACACACACACACACACACACACACACACACGCCTCTCTTCTATCTGCTCTATTTGTCCATTCTATCCATCATAGAATTAAACGACAAGCACTGTAGTTAAAATGCCCAATAAATCCATGTTCATCAAGCACTGTGCAGCAATTACATCTCCTTTATGGCAGCCCTGTTGCCAGCGCCAGCCACAAACCTTTTGTTAATTAAGATCATCCCATTAGGACACTAATTAACAATTAGCATAAACATAATTAGTGAATGCTGACATTTGGCGTGCTCCATTGTTGAAATAATTTCTAGAAATTGCCCTCTGAGAGGTTTTTGTCAGAGGGGGATAATGGCATCACTTTGTCACACACACAAATACTGCAAGCTGGCTAGCTAATTGTGTGTGTGTGTGTGTGTGTGTGTGTGTGTGTGTGTGTGTGTGTGTGTGTGTGTGTGTGAGAAAGTCAGAGTGACATGGAAGATGATGACAGGTATACAGCTAATGCTAAAAAGGCTAGCCTGTCTAACTGGAAAAAGTGACGAGGAGTTGCCTTCCTAACATCTTTCCTTGTTTCCTCTGTTCCTTCTATATTTTCCATCTTTCATCTTTTCCTTTCCCTCTCCCCTCTTCTCTCTTTCCATTCATCAACTCATAATATAATAATATAATGAAATCAACACAATCCTCTTTGTCCTCCAATTTATCCATTGAAGTGCTTCACTATGTCTTCGGCTGTTGTTGAAGATACAACTTGTTTGTCCATCCGGGTCAGGGGCGGACTGGGGGAAAAAAGTGGCCCGGGAGTTACTGTCAGACCGGCCCACTCAGTACACGGCGCGTTGCCCACTCAATGCATCACACATATCGACCAGTTTCAGCTCCACCTTTTAAAGGATTTACGTTTTGGTGCCGGTGCCATGCTGCTGGCTCGCGCTCAAAAACGGCTTTGTCTGCGAGTGAGTGACGCAAGTGTTGCGTAGGCTAGAGTGATTGACATTTAATAACACCTAATACAAAGTTAGACTGACGGAAGAGATTAGATAAGTAAAGAAGATCGCGAGTAGTATAAATGGCAGTCAGTGGTTATTGACTTTAGGTATTAGAGTAAATTTAACGTGTTCTATGAAGCATAGAATATAGTCGGGGCCGGCGATGTCAGAGGGAGAGCTGGTTGGTGATGGAGGTGGGCCGGTATTGGACCAGCCCAACCCCGTCGGCCTACCGGAGATTGCCCCGGTATCCCCTATGGCCAGCCCACCCCTGATCCGGGTACATTGGATTGGATAAACAAAGAGTCAAAGAAGAGCAAACACCTGTTCTTTACCAGAAATCAATTAACCATAGCACTTCACAATTTCTCAATGGATTGTCATTGTTTGGCTAGAGGCAGATTAAAAATGACGTTCTGTATGTTCGGAGTTGCAAGAATCTAGTGACTTATATTCTCGTAATGTCTCAATGGTGTAACATTACATGCTAGGTTTCTCCACCAAATACATGTGTTTATCTGGCCACTTAGTATTTGGCCACCTGATAATAGCACTAATATAGCACATGGATCTGGGAAGTCAATTTGTTCAGGTTGCTCCTGCGATCTTAGATGGTCTTTGCGATCTTTGCTACTGCCCTTGCATGGCTTGACAAGATATTGCACTTCACTGTACTTCCACTGCCAAACTAAGTGTGCTCTCTTACGTAACTTATCATTGTTTTCAAACTATAAAAGGGTCTATTGATCACTTTAGGCAAACAATACGGTTTGAAAATAAGGCGTGGCTGTTAAATAATGTGTGATATGCTCATCAGCCAAGACATTTCCAAAGATCCATCAGGTATGGCTGTGATCCTAACAACAGCCTGCACCTGTAGATGCTCCCACAGCACAGTACAGAGCTGGTTTAATCCCAAAAAGCTGAAATGCTTCCTCCAGCTCTGTCAGATGAAGTCGGATCATGTTCTCATCACAAACGAACCATACCAGATTTGGTTCGTAAAACACAGCAAATGGGTGTGTACCAAAACAATTGTTTCGAGACCTTGTTGAAAAGGTGGTCTCAGTCTGGTTGTTTTGATCCGTGCCAGAGTGTGATTGCTGTGTTACAACTGCACAAACAAACTACCACAAGGGGGTAAACGGTCCAGCGTTTGATTCAACCGAACTAAACAAGACAGTCAGCCTTGTGCTGCTGTGGTTTTGTTCTAGGTGTTGAAGTGACCACCAACTACATGCTGTTTTTTTGTGTAAAATGCATCACTTCCTGTACACTACATCAGTGTTCTCACAAAAAGCCTTTCGAGCGCAATTCCACAGCTGCCGTACCTTCAGTAAAATAATGCACTTTACTGTAATTCACTCGGTGACACAAAATGGTGGGAATGAGACTAAAGCCTTCGTCTAAACAGCCGCCAGCACTGGTTAAGGCCTTCAGAAAGAAAAGCAGCTGAGTGATACAGACATCTCATCCCCCCACCCACATACACACACACACACACACACACACACACACACACACACACACACACACACTGACCAGTCTCCTATCATCTCCTCTCCTCTCCAATGGGCAGCAGTCTTTAGAAAATTAACTTTGAGAAGTCTGGAAGAGGCATACAATTCATCACATACAACTCTGTCAACCACAACACTATTAGAGGGGGGGGACGACATTTGTGTGTGTGTGTGTGTGTGTGTGTGTGTGTGTGCGTGCATGCGTGTTGCACTGACAGCCATCCCACAGAAGCACTTACTGTAGGTTTGACCGCGGCTTGTGTGTGTGTGTGTGTGTGTTGCCTTCTTCAGAGGCTTTGATGAATGTGTCTATTTGGTGGTGTGTTTCAGGCACACTGGCTGTGTGTGATGGATGGCTAGAAAGCAGCTGCTAATATGTGGGATGGGACTAAACACTGCAACACTGCTATCACCTACACCCATCCCACTATTAACACATCAGCTTTACATACACAGTGCAATAGGCCACCACACTGTTTATGCTTCAGAGACAATATAATTCCTGCTATTCTTTTTCTATTTTTAGATTGACAGTGCCTGTATTATTTACCTGTATGGTATTATTCGTGGGAGAATTACAACGCTATCGGTATTGAGTTTTTCCACCAAAATGATATATTTTTATCTGTGTTGTGATTCCTTTGAATTAGCATGTAGGGCTGGACACACTCATCTACTTGGGAACTCTGTCTCTCTAATGTGATTATGGTGTGAACTTGATAGCATAGCCTGGGCACGTTTCTGGTTTGGCTGAGTGCCTTTACATACAATTGTCAATGTTCGCGGATGGAACGCTAGTGAGGGATCACAGTTTTGGCAAAAGCAACTTTTACTGATTTGTTGGGGCTCCTACAAAGGGGAATTATGGAGGTATAGCATGAACCTCCTGGCGTCCTGGAGAAGCTTCTGCTGCTGGGTGAAAAGCTGCATCTCACAAATAAAGACAATTATGTAAAGTCCCGTAAGACCAAAAGATGAAATTGCAAGCATTAAGTACCATGACGCATGTTGAATCTGCCCTTCCATATTGGGAAAAAAATGGGTAGTAGTAATAACTTTATATGTGTGCAAGCTTTGGATATCTAATATGTGTAATTGTAATTTCTGATAAACAGTCATGGAGTACTGAACAGAAAGAGCAACATGTATCTACTCTTAGATATCTACTTTAACTCAGTATGATAACATATCATACTGAGTTAATCTAAAAATAGATCAAGAGATAGAGATTCGACATAAAGCTCTTCTGACATAATTCCACAGATGCCAACTAACTCCACTTAATTTAGTGGATTCTTGATTTAGGTGATGAAGAACATTTGTGTCCCTTAATTCTTATCAAAGAGAAATGGATTAAAAACCTGATTTGAATAGGTACATTTGTTACATAACTTGTATGTGACACACTATGTTACATACGTGAAGTTGAGTATGTTCCGTAAGTATGGTGCTTAATATAAAGTTATTCAACACAGACTATTGGTTTCACTTAAGACACAAGCAGCACACAAGCAGGGGCCTTCTGGGTAAAACTCCTGTTTGTTTGACACATCCATCCTCCCTGATCTCCTCCCTATGCAGACTTTCTTGCTCTACGTCACCTGACTCCCTCTTTACTCCCGTCATAATGTTAATGGACACTAGAGAAAGCCCTGCATGCCCAAATTCCATGTGTTCTAAAAAAAGAATGATTCACCGGTAGAATTCCGTCAAAACTTTTTTCCCCTGAATGCAGCATATTTTTTTTACATTTTTGGCAATGGGTTTGCCCATATTTACACAATTACCATTTGACAACAACACATGGTATACAAACACCATAGCAACATGTTAATAGATGTGAGTTGGACAGTACTGTGTGTGGTTTAGTGAGACACAAGTAATATAGAACTTCTAATAAACAGCATATTACTACACCTTTTTTACTATTGATGCACAAGCAGCAATCTTGGATCTTAACGTTGGGGCTGGTGGGATTTGTCCGACTTTACAAGACAGAAATCTGACTTCAGGTGGTTTTCCAGTTGAGATTAACGACTGAGAACTCAGAAATTTCTACTACCCAGTTCAAATGAAATTCAGCATTAGCTAACCTGAGCAGCTGGCCCAGGTGTTGCCATGTTTAGAGCTGTAGGGAGGCAATTGAAATGCTCCCAATTTCGTTTTATCCACCTTTAAAGGTAAACCAAGCAAATGTATATTATTTGGGAAGATTATATCAATTGAGTGGCCTCCATATATCTACCCTTCAGGTAGCTCTCAGGCTCCAAAAGGTTGGCAACCTTTGATGTAGAGTGATTAATCATCTTTATGTTTAATCTTTTCAGGTTATTCATCTCTGATGTGGGAGGACTATTTAGGAATACATATTTAGAAATATTACCATCTGGTCTTGCTTAATAATTGAGTCCTTCAAAATGTCTACCGCAGGTACATTCTCTATAGAGTGTACTCTGTTTTATTAGCAGCACTGTAGAGAGGTGTAGCTCAGTACTGTTGCCTGTTGTGTATATACAAAAGGTTTTTGTGTTTATCTTAGAGCACATCTCCAGGTAAACAAAGTCTCTGTGACCTTCTACCTCTTCCCTGGTCCTCCTCTCTCATCCCCTCACCCCACACTAACAGAGACTTCACTGTCAACACCAGGCTTTATGACCACTGACACTAACAAGTTTGGGTTTAAATGGCAAATAGCTGCTTTTATGTATCACTGCTGGATGCACTTGACTGTGTGTTTCCCATTTTCTTACCAAAGAGCCCTTCACAGTGAAAGCTGTCGAATTTGAAGATAGTGAATATTGTCTGTTGGTCGCGTTGCTTCATTGTAGCTGAACCTTCAGTGTCAGTCTGAGGAGACTATTGATTTTAATTAGTGTCTGCCCACAGGGAGCTGGCTGATGATTGGAGAAGAATAGGATGTCCTCAAAACTATGATAAAAATCACACACACACACACACACACACACACACACACACACACACACACACACACACACACACACACAGAGCTAATTATTAGTTTTAATCAGCAGTGGAATGGCTGTAGGTCCTGTCCAAGGTGCTTAGAGGTGGAAGGAAACACGGAGAGCGCGAGACAGGGAGAGAGAACAGACACACTAATTGTCAGGTGAAAACCTCTTGAGTCCAGTTTGGTGGTTTGCTGGACGTGGCCTTTTATAATACAATTTAAACCTTGATATAGGTATGTTTTTTTCAAGCACACACTGTAAATCTTCATAAAAATGAATATAATGGCAGAGTCTCAAATACTGACCAGCAAGGACAGTGCAGTGTTAATTTCATGAAACAAAATTATGATGATGTCACACACATGTTCTTTAACTGTGATATGACCAGGCAACACTGTCTTCTACAAAATTACTTGCCCGTACAACTAAACTGTACTCTCAATTATGTTTCAAGTTTTACAGCCATCTTTTAGCCGCAGTTTTAAACACGTGTTTAACGTTGTGAATTTAAACAAGACAAAAATACTGTGAACAGTATTTTAGTGAACAAGGGAGTGACTCCAGCCTCAAAAATTACCATTCTTGTACGGATAGATCTTTTTCTGTCCTATGCTCTTTGTGTTGTTTAGATGTGATGGAATCATTTACCTATGGATAGGGCCAGACTAGCTCTTTTACCTTTTACCTACCTTCCAGTCAAGTGAGTGAGAAAATATATTCTTACTAAAAAATGATAAGATATAATTACAAAAAAGCAGAAATTAGACCTCTCTGTCATGAGCCTGTTTCAATTCTGCTCTTCTTTCCTCTTGTTCCCTCCTTTCACTGTCCCTTCCTCCATCCATCATTTCTTCTTTGTGTCTTTCCAAACTGTTTCCAGTTTTATGGTGTTCAGATAATCCAACACCATCCACTCTCCCTCTTGCCATCCCTCCCATTCAGAGTAAAACTGTGGGGATTTGTTTTGACGTTATATTTGTGCCGTTAACTGGCAGGAAGTGTGACCGGTCAAAGTGTGTGTGTGTGTGTGTGTGTGTGTGTGTGTGTGTGTGTGTAATATCCTCATCCAATCAGAGTACGGGATGGACTGGATCACTGTCGCTACACAATTACTGTCAAATGTCAATTTCATGGAGGCAATATTGAGGAGATTAACACTCACTCACACACAGTCTGGCACGTACACAGACATGGGAACACACACACACAGACAGGCAAAATAACAGAAAGACAAACACCAATAAACACACACACACACCTACACAAAAACACACACACGGCAGAGATGGAGGAATGTTAATGTATGGCCTGAGGAAGGGTGAAAGTGAAGGTGACTGAATGCTGTCCAGGCTAATGGAAAGCTAACCAACCTTAACCCTATCAGTGAAAATCACCTGCACACCACAAAATAGCCACTAAGCACACCTAGTCATACATACCTCCACATACTGTAATTCACATCTCATATGACCTGCATCGGCATACAGTTGTTAGCCTGTCCTGGAGCATCTCCACATTTAGCTTTCTGTTGATTCACTCATTCTGGCGACTAATAACACCCATCAGTTTTGAGACCTACTCAGTGACCTGGGATAAACTCTTAGGGGCAACGTATTGTCACGGCCATTTACTAGTGGGGTTTTCGTAAAACTCGTTCTCTCTCCTAACTCAACAAATATCAACGCTTGGTCAGTCTGATAGGCATCCCTTAGCATCTGTATGAGACTCACCCGGCTTTAAACTAACTCCAATGTAAACCCATTCACGTCATTCACAGTCAGATTAGTGACTTAGTACAAAGAACAAGAAAGTCCGTGTAGGACGGGTTGGAGGACTAGGTTGGACGGGTCAAGCAAACATAGAACTTTCACTGCCAGTTACGTAAGAATAGTTATTTTAAGTTTTAAGTTAGTTTCAAGTTATTTTGTTGCCTTAATCTAACCAAGTAGTTTTGTTTCACACTGTAAGTAAACCTAAACACTTTTGAATAGTTTATTTTGAAAAGAGACTGTATGCACGAGCGGAAACTGTGCGTTTCCTGTGAATACCGTATTCAGAAAAGGACAAATAGTGGGTTTTTATAAATATTTCTTTGATATTTAAAAATAAAATTGTTTTCCAGAAGAAAAAAAATACTTCCAACATAGGTTTACTTAGATTTTAGGTTTTCTTACGCAACAAAACTGGCTGAAGTGACAGGAAGACAAGACCAATACACATAATAGAACACTTTCAACCCAGTAGTGGCTGGTTGGCTCAGAGCAGGCCCTCTGATCATTATTTTGCTACAACTGCAGCCATCACTCTGACACACACACACACACACACACACACACACACACACAAACGATCACTCTTTCACATGGTCTACCAAGCTTGACTCCGGGCTTCAAAGCTTTGTTCTGAGTGATTGACTGGCCACTGACTGCCTGACAATGTGCGTATGTGTGTGCGTGTCTGTTTGTGCACGTGTGGTCTAGAGTTGTCAGTCCACCTGACAAACACATATTAAGAGTACCTGACTGATCCCACAATCCATTATGGGGGCTTTTCGTACTGAATAAAGTGGTCAGAACATTGACTGTGGTGTTAAATAGGTGTCTGACAGCTGAAGAGTGGATGCTCTTTGTCTATTGTTGGTGGCCATTCATGTACCAGCACTCTGTAAGCAAAGAGGCAAGACAATACTGGAATTTTAATACAGCTATAAAAAAGATTAAATACTATCAAGCATCAGTAATATTGGTGACGAGGTACCAACGAGGACCCCAAAGGATATTAAAAGACAATACCCACCCCAGCCACAGCCTGGTCACCCTGCTGTCTTCTGGCAAGGGTTGGAGAAGTATCAGCTGCCATTACACCAGACTTCAGATCAGCTTTTTTCTTCAGGCTGTGAGACTCCTAAATTCATCCTCCACCCTCCATATATAATGTATTTTTTTTTTTCTTATGTAGCAAAATGCGACAACAAACTGCATTTCCTTGCGCAACCCTGTTCTACAATGACAATAAATTAACCTTGTAACCTTTAATATGAACACAAATACACACATACTAACAAAAAATTTAAAAAAAATGACACAATATTATTGCATACAGAAAAATACTGTTAGGTATTGCAAAAATGAAGAAAATAATCGTTTAACACTCTCACTTATTCTTTCTCATAATGCTAGACAGGCTGATCATCTTAAGCTGCTGCATGGATAAGAGCTTGTTTCTTGACATTGGGTTTAATTTTTCAAAATTCCCTTATGTTGGTTTTGTGGCAATTTCCCATTTTTATTATTTTATTTTCATGCAGACCTTATAGCCTGTGATATGTGCTGAACATTTGGTAGGAGAAGGTGGAGATCGTGTCACAAATGTCTGTTGCTGCACTGAAAAGATATAAGTTGATGTTGGGATTTCAACATTTGACTATGAACAAAGAAAGGGCCCTCAGCCCTTCAGAGCAGCTTGCAGCCTGATCTGGGTTGATAAGACACCCAGGGCCCAAGGAATGTGCCACACCTAGAGTTTCAGCCGAAACTTAATGCTGGCACCTCATTGGATGGTCGCAGTGGTCCCCGGTTTTATAAAACCACAGCGCAAGCTTCAAAACTGCCATTCCCATCTGATCTCGCTCGGTGTGAGGGGGTCCTTAGGAAAAAGTTTGCTTTTTAAGAAATCCTAGGTCATAAGTCTCAATTTCGCTGGACGAACACAGACCATGTTTTTTTTGTTTTTGGATCCTGGAGGAGAGAACGGATAACTGCTACAACCCGTTCTCTCATCATCAATGTATACAGTGCCGGCCAAAGGAAGAAAATTCCTTTTTGCCAAAGAGCCCCCTCTCTGCCGAGACAGAGGCTTATTGCGCAACGCTGAAGACATGCAGCGAGTTAGCCAAACAACTCGCAGGACTGAACTGACCACAACAAAATCATCTCATAGTAAGAGTTTATTTGGTGTCTGGGCATCTAGATCATAGTGTGTTTTTATTCCTTAGCTTCTTTGTTTAAGTTATTGCAGTGTTATAGTGTGTTGTTGTGTAGGCATTGCGGACCGCTGAGTCCAGTTATACTGTGCATTTTCTACTGCCGTGTTGCACTAGATCAGTCACTGCCAGTGGAGTTGGAAATTGTGATCTTATCACTTTAAAAGACCAGAACCACGGCGGGCCGAACCTCGATTCGCCGGCTGGGTTCCGGGGTGATAGGAAAGCAATTTTTGTATTTCATCGCGTATTTCATTCTCTTCTCCGCGAGTAGGATTAAGAACTGTAACTATCACTCACTTTATAAACAAACAATCACAACCATGGCTGGCCGGACCTGATCCGATCACCGAGTTTTACGTGAGAGAGAAACTGTTCCTATATCCTACGGCGACGCCGAGTGCCTTGCTTTGAGTGTCCCTTTTTCCTTTTTTTATTTCTCTCTTCGTTCACCAACACACACATACACTTGCATAGTTAGAAACATCCATCCATCCATCCATTTTTTTCCGCTTATCTGGGATCGGGTCATGGTGGCAGCAGGCCAAGCAGGCTGACCCACACTTCCCTCTCCCCCGCAACATTTTCCAGCTCATTCTGGGGGATCCCGAGGCGTTTCCAGGCCAGCTGGGAGATGTAATCCCTCCAGCATGTTCTGGGTCCCTCCCGGGGTCTCCTACCAGTTGGGCATGCCCGGAAAACCTCCAGTGGTTTAAGTAATTGTCTCAGACACGGGTACATAAACGCAGTCTCTATTGCCTATTGCCATTCAGAGTCTCACACCATTCTGTATTCTCGCGTGGCCACGTGCAAGACTAGCCGCTCCATTTTAATAGTCCTAACTATCTCCAATGTGTAGTACATGGCATGTGTCAGATTACAACTGCCATTGTCCGAGCAGTTCCTCGCTTCTCCCCTCACACACAACCATCTACGTGCACATAGACTCACACACATACACATACACTCACCACAGTTTTTGTTTGTTGATGTTAGATAGTAGGCTTATAATTGTGTAATGTTTTTTGTTGGCTTTGGATATTATTTGATCTGATCATTTATTATTGGGATTTAATAAACTCTGTTATACTTTAAAGAGCAGCTTCCTGTGATTACTTGTGCATGGTATTGTGATTATAGCTGGATATGTGGCCTGTGCTAGTACTTAAAACCTTCACTATTCACTCTGAATGTGGAATAGTACTTTGACTGTTTCCATTTTGAGTGAACATCACTTTTGAGACTCAATTTATAGTTTGGTTATTGGTCCCTGTTCCCTGGGTGGTGCCCCGTTATTATTAATAATTGTTAAGTAAGCTTATTGATATTAATAACTCTATTGATGTTAGTCATTTAGTTTTCACATTTGCTGATAACCAAACACGCTCCTGATAGATCCCAACACTGACTTGCTTGTAATTAGCTTGTAATAATGTTTTAAATATATTTATTTCCTTTTTTTACAGTGTAATTCCAGGTTCATGCCCATGCGCAAAACTGATGCTGTGGTTCGGTCTCGGGTTGGTCTTTGACAGAAACTATGTGGATTAATGTAGGGTCTGGCATGATTTTTTGGGCGCAACCATAGCTGAAGTATAGATATGACATAATTGACTACGTAATATTGTTAACAGTGTGTTATCATTTCAACATAAAAAGTAATGACATTTAATTCATGGTGTCATTTTTTTCTCTTCAAGTTATTACTTTTAAAGCGAGACCATGTAACTCTTTCCTAACCCACTGTAGGCATAAGTTACGATTATGGGTTAATGACAAATGATAAAATGTAATAACAGGGGCACAAGTAGATCAATAACATCAGTTAGACAGCGATATCAGTTTAAATTTTTTAAAAATTAGCTAACATTAGCCACCATAAGCTACTGGTCATGGGAAAAATGTGTGTCCAAAATGATCAAATTAAACAATAAATGATACTTCAAAAAGTAGATAGTAGAAACAAAGTCAGGTTTCCTCTATGTAAAAGGTTGTGTAGTGAGTCAGTGGGCAGAGGACGCTGCAGGTGCAGCTAAATCTGCTCCACATCTTGTCTACTGGCCACAGTCTTAAATCTACAACATTCTGTTAAGCACAGCTTTGCTAACCTCAGACAGCCACCTCTATGGCACCGCTATCACTCACTGTGTGTGTGTGTGTGTGTGTGTGTGTGAGACCAGACCAGACCATACTTCAGATAACCTGATGTTATTGATGCTCAAGACCACAGAGCCACTGCTATCTACATGTGCTGCATAACACAGACACACACACACACACACACACACACACACACACACACACACACACACACACACACACACTGAGGCCATATTAGCAGCCTGCTCAGGTCTGAGACATTTTGTTGGACAGCCTCCTCTCTTCTCCTCTCAGTCCTTCCTTCATTCTTCCCTTTTATCCATTTTTTTCTATTTCAATCCTTTCTTTCCTCATCACTTCTCCCCCCTTTCCTTTGTATATCTCATTTCCTTTTCTCTCTGTTCTCTATGCCTTCCCTCTGCACTCCACTCATCTTTAGGTTGTTCCCACAAACGTTCCTCCTCCTCTTCTTCCTTTCATTCTTCCTTCTCTCATTACTCCTCCTCCCCTGAACTATTCTCACAATCTACTTTTCTTCAACAGTCGTACCTCCTCTTCTCCTTCCCTCTGGCTTTCCTCCCCTAGCTCTTCCTCCTCTCTTCTGTCTCTCCTGCCCATTTATCTAAATCTGTGCTCTCCTTAACCACTTCTTATCAGAAGTGGCGGTCGCTCTCCATCCTAAACGCACCGCTTCAGATTTTAATTTTCTTCAGATTAATGTCCTCCTCTCCTCTCCTCCCTTAATGCCTTTAGCTATCTAGCTTCCTGATGTCTATCAGCGTGCACACACACAAATGCGCACGCGTGCACACACACAAATGCGCACACATGCACACACACTCGCGCACACACGCACACACACACACACACACACACACACACACACACACACACACACTTGACACAGAATTTTAGCTGCTAAAATATACACATTTGTCTCCTCTTTGCTACTTCATCTGCACACTGAAACCAAACACATACACACACACACACACACACACACACACACACACACACACACACACACAGTTACAACCAACAGGCAGGGAAAATTTAACAAATTTTCTCTAAATTACCCCAGTAATATTTTCATTACAGCAGAGCTGACTGAACACAACTAACAAGACCATCACATAAGAGCAGAGGAAGATTCTAATATTAGGTAAAGGCAGGTTCATGCCCGGGGCTATAATCTGCAACAGCCCCAAAAATATCAATCATATATATATATATATATATATATATATATATATATATATATATATATATATATATATATATATATACTGAGATGTTTATTTGATAGGTTTCAGTGTATTGTTGCAGAGGCAAAGATGAAGCTCAAAGTGCTTTACGAAACAAAATAAAAATGCAGCACATTTAAACAAGGACAAATAGACAATGAAATGAAACAATAAAAAGACAGTATAGATGATAAAATATATAAGTGAAAAAACAAAACAAAGACCATTAAGAATAATGGAAATTAGAGAATAGTTTAAAAGATAAAAAGAATGGCATTCATTATAATCCAATATTATATATAGGTTTTCAGTTGTTGTACAAAAATGTCCATCATCATTTCCAAACATCAATGCTCTGATGATGATGATAATGATGAAATGGTAAAATGGTAAATGGACTGTACCTGTATAGCTCTTTTCTAGTCTTCCGACCACTCAAAGCGCTTTAACACATGTCATCATTCACCCATTCACACACTGATGGCAGGGGCTACCATGTACCTGCCCATCAGGACTGTGTAATCATTCATACTCATTCATACACCGCAGGAACAGCCTGCCGGAGCAATTTGGGGAGAAGTGTTTTGCCCAACATGGCTCAACATGGACTAGCGGAGCTAGGGATCGAACCACGGATCCTCTGATTGAAGGACAACCCTGCTGTCCTTCAAGCCACTGCTGTCCTGAGCCACAGTCATATGTCATCACACTCTCAGAGAATTTTCTCTGAGCGTCTTATAATGACGCCAATGGATTACACTGTTGTTACTTGAAAGCCCAGTATGTCTCATACAGACAGTAAAGGATGCTAGGGGCTGGACAGACACAGCAAGTGACTAGCTAATGAACATAGCACCTAAAGAGATATTTCCCTCAGGAGTTGGTGGAGACCAAAAAACAGAGCTAAAAGAGTGAATGTTGGACTTCATTCAACAGGTGGAAATAAACTCAAAATTCTTAAATATGAATTTAAAAAAAAGTAAATATAGATAATTACGCAGCTTTAAAGACGCTCAGTTGTAGCAATAGCCGGTCAGACACAGTAGGCAGTGCTATTATCAAGAGGTTGCACTACATTAATTACATGTAATTAATCTACATTAATTAAATTTAATTACACTGTAATAATTGAAATAAATTAACACATCAAATATACTATATTACTGAATGAAATGAAACTATATATTTGTAAGCTGAAGAGTTAATGTATGTCTTCAGTAGGAACCAATGGGTTAAAGGTGAGAGCGACAGAAAGGGTATAAGGCAGAAAGTATGGAGAGACGGAGAGTGAACACATATAATGCAGTGCAGGGATACTTGCCCGGGGCAAAGCACAATAACAGGAGGCCAGGGGCCAGTGAATAAACAAATGAGTAAACATTAAAAGACCCATTTTGTAAAAATCTGAAATTATGACTAAATATTAACTGAATAAACTTGGCACAAGGATTGACACTAGTTTCTATGGATTTGAAGACATTCAGGGCTTAGGATCCGGAGGTTCTTCCAATGGCACTTTTTTGATGCTTTTTGGCTCTGACTATAGCACCTAATTCACATTCAAAGTACAAAAATAAATCCCATTGTGAATCAATTAATTTTAATTATGAAATAGAAAATGGTTGGCGGGCCACCCGGCACCCTATCCGGCCCAAATCTGCCCCGTGTACCGAAAGTTGAGTATCACTGATGTAGTGTAATGGGACATTAAAATCATCTCCTTTTCCCATATTTCCTGCCTTCCCTGCATACTTTGACACAGGATGTGTTTTTTACTGACCTTTAATTTATTGCCCTAATATATTTAATCTAATTTGAAAGAAACATGCACAGCCATTAGCAATGATGAAATAAATATTTCTTTACTAAAAAGAAAGGTGTGATTTTAATAATTTACGTTTGAAGTTGTCCTCGGTAGGACCATTATTTTTGCAACAATGTAACTGCATAATTACATGTAGGGATAATTATTTCTTAAAAGGTCTCGTAGCAGCAAATGTAGCAGCAATACATTCTAATTAAGCCGGAGGCTGACGAAAAGCAGCAATAAAATTAGCTGGCAATCACTATTAGCAGAGTCAATTACTACACATTAGTAAGCCAAGGACACACACACACACATACACACACACACACACACACACACACACACACACACACACACACAGACTTATATTGTATGCGAACAAATGCAGTGCAGGTAGGCTACTCTGTCTCTCTCTACTTTTCTTAACACACACACACCTACACACACACACACACACACACACACACACACACACACACAGATATACCGGCTCTCTATAATTATTTTAATGGGATTTCCTCTCTATTCAGCCTGAGCTTGTTGCTTTAATAACACCATTACAACCTGAATATAACCTCAATATATTACTGCCTGATATCGCTTTGCAGCCCGCCGCTGCGCTCTGTGTGTGTGCGTGTGTGCATGTTGGGGTTAATAAGCTGCTGTGTGTTTTAGAAGAGGCACTTGGCCTCTCTGCTCTCTCTCTTTGTCTCTATGCATTGTGCGGCCGCGGAGAGAGAGCGCTGACAGCGGCAGAATAGCCTCTGGAGAATAAAACACCGGCCATTGTTTTCTATTAGCTAACTCTTCTCTCTGCGTTGCCTAACCTCTTCTCCTCATTTTACATTGAAATGAAATTGGCTGGGGAAATGTGAATAAATGTATGTCTGTCACAGAGAAAACTCACTCCTCCTTTTATCTGGGCTACATATTAAAGCGCCTCCCACCAGCGTGCTCTTTTCTCCAGAAAAATGTTTAATTCCCTTAAACATGAGAATTAATTAGCCCAGATCTGCATCTCAATGGAAGCGGCTGGTTGCTGTGGCCTATCATTACAACCTCTCTGGGCCCTATCACAAACACCCGCCCTCGCATCACAGCCCTGTAACTGCTACAGATGTGAGGAAAAGCTAGTCGTTGTTGAACTGAATCAGCATATAAGAGAGTTCAGAGCAGAACACACTCGCAGAACTGTCAGTGAAGCTGCGAGGTTTTCACTGGACAGTTGTATAATACAGTAGGAGCTATTATGGAAACAGCCTTTAACTCTGTGGAAATAGCTTTTTTCTAATCTCATATAGTGTCCATATCAGCTCTAAGGCCATGATGTTTGTTTAGCACTGTAGATGTGTGTGCGTGTGTGTGTGTGTGTGTGTGTGTGTGTGTGTGTGTGTGTGTGTGTGTGTGTGTGTGTGTGTTTGTGTGTCATTGTGTTTACTATATACAGTAGGTTTTATTAATAACAGTAGAACAGTACTCTCTATTAGGTTGGCTATACCTAAATATTGCTGAATGGAACTGTGTCATTTAATGTAGGATATAGAGCTTAAAACAATCAGTCGATCGACACAAAATCAATCGGTAACTATTTTGATAATCACCGTTGTAGACACTTTTCATTTTTCAGTGTAAATACTTTTAGGGGTTAATACTGTTGGACTGTTTAGATTGGAGGTTGAAGAAAATACATTCTACAACCGTGGGCCATGGGAAATTCTAACATATATTTTTCATTATTTTCTAACATTTTGTAGACAAAACAATTAATTAAAGGATCTGGAGATTAATCAATGAATAAAGTAATTGTTAATTACAGGCTTTGTGAGGTCTTAATTAATTAATTTGCTAATTTGTTAAGGAACTGTGGACGCACAATGTAGCCAAAAACAAAAATCTCCCAAAAATGAATTAAATCCATTTTGAAATCAGTATGATATCTGCAGGCAGCAGACTAGTTAGCGTTAGCTACCCAGCTACATGGCCAGGGCGTTCTCACTCCCAACTCGTCAAAGCAGCTTGGTCAGTGGCCCTACTCATCAAACTATGCTCTCCTTCAGTGCCAGTTTTGGGCATGCAGAGCTGCCTCTGGTCATATTAATTATGACAGGAGTAAAGGAAGAAGTCAGGTGATGTCGTATAAATAGCGATAAAGTCCACATAGGCAGAAGGTCAGGGTGGAAGACTGGGTCAAACAAACACAGGACTTTCACTCAGCAGACCGCTGTTTTCGTCCTGTTGTGAAACCAACTTATTCTGTGTGAAACTGACTTATTCACGTTGTGTACGTAAAGTACTTAAAAAAAGTGAGAAAATGGAAAATACACTTTTATTTTTCAGCTCACTGCTGTTCTCCATCTGTAACTCTGCCGCCTCTCGTGCTCTTAAGAGCATTTTGACTCTTTCCGTAGTTGTCATGGCTGTAAACAAACATTTATGGAAACTTGTGTTTAAAAAGCCTAAAAGTCACAACTTTTACAGATAGATGAAGCCAGCAATGTCACAGGTTACTTGTGTGAAAAGAGCTTTATAGGGGTAATCACCAGGTAATATTCAGCTTCCTGGACCAATCAGTAAGCTAAATACACAATGATCCATCTACAACAGTCATGAAAAATGATATAATACATATAGGACTGGGAGATATGTTATACTTTGATTAAAATTTGATTAATTTAAGTTTTAGAATTAATCTTGCAAAATGTCAACACAGTGAAATAAAAATCAAAAGTAAAACTTTTACAATGTGCAAAAAAGATTATTTTCTTTTAAAAAGAAAAGAATGATAGCAGGCTACATTAGCTGTGATGAGTTACAACCGTCACGCAGTTTACTGATATGTGCCTGATCAAATTCTCAATTTTTTTTAATGAAAATTCATCTCTAATTGAAGGCAGAGTCGACTCCTTTTTCCAGTCTGTCCCTGCCATGTCAACAGGTTCTCACCCCCAACTTGTCATATATGGACACTTGGTAAGACCCTTTGGTGCCACTTTGTAACACAGTAGCCCTTTAGCGTCATTTTTCAATGTGCAGGGTAGTTCAACACACTTCAACAAGTTGTACATTTTACATTATGTATGCTACATAAGTTAAGTATGTTACATACGCAACATACTGTATGTTATGCTACTGGTTTAGAAAAAAATTCATGGTTTGGGTTCAAATTAAATAATAAATACTATACGTGTAAGTTAAATCCCATCTGGTGAATTTGACGCTTTGTTGAAACAGTATTGTTTAGGCTCGAGTTGTATTTGAAGTGTAATTAATAATTATATAATAATAATAATAATAATTATAATAATTATAATTATATAATAATAATAAAGGGTCAGAGTGAGTAAAAATGCTCAGACATGAGACTAACATGTAAAATTGCAATCACATTTACACTAAGAGGTCTAAAAGGGATTACAATGCAGTCGCATGGCAACAGTACTTTTACCTAAACATTGCAACTTAAATCTTTCAGGCTCTTGTTTGTAAAAAACATATTTTGTCACAAATCCAATGAAGTCATCGTTTTGATATTTATACATGTCTTTTTTATAATGTTTAAAAATGGTGGTCTTCTGGAGAGTATAGTTCACAGAGAGATATAATTGAAATCGCAGAATGAACCAGCACTTTTAGGAACACTGTGTAATTTCCATCCAGACCTCCTTTACATAGTATTACAATATAATTACAGCTGCCAGTTCTGCAGCTGTAATTTAACAGCTGGGCTGTCATTCTGAATCAGAATTTATTCTTAAATGCCTGCCTGCTTAAATAAAGGTTAGATTAAAGGAGACAAATTAGAGCAAAATGTTAAATCAAAGTAGAAAATAATAAAGTTATTCATCAGTAAGTTGTCAGTGTTGATCATCTCCTTTAACTGCAGTTCTATTGTCCTGATTCATTATCACTGCAATCATCCCACTACCTCAGCCTAGTCAAAACACATTATCTACCTGGAATGACATTATCACTGTCTACTTCAATGACATTAGCATGCCACTTTGACTGAGAGGCGTGCAGCCAATCCAACGCATGGCTGCATCCCGAGGAGCCTCTGACAGCCAATCAGCTGTCAGAGCCACAGATGTCTCCTCCTCTTACGCTGATGAGCAGCCAGTCAGCCCGTCAGAACCTGAACACAGGTTAGCTCAACACGGGCCAAGAAGACATCTGAGTACCATCAAACTTCATGTTCATATGTCCACATGTAATATTTCCTTGTGCCAGTCAGTACGTATTAAAGGCCAGGTTCATATTTTTTTTTAAATATGTTTAAAACAATGAGATACATGAGAGAAAATCCTGGTCATTAATTTTCAAGTCTGATCTATATTGTTTTATCTCCTGTGTTTATGACTTAAGAACAGGTGAAAGAAAATGTTTTGCCAATATATTCCTCCTAAGTTCCTTAATTATTTTGTTTTCCAACTGTGACACAGGTTTTGCCAGGTTTTTCTTCCTCTGAAATTAGGTAAAAAAAAATGTTTCAGGATTTTTCAGAATCTGCGAATTTTAGGATATTTTTTTGTTGTTGAAATACTCCTTTCAGCCACATGGCTAATCTTCTACACAGGCTAATCTTCTAAATAGGAGCAAAAGCATTTATGTTTTGTTCCAGATGAGTTTTTATTTTTCCGTGCACTCTTAAACACGAGGTATGTATTGTGTGTTAGCAAGTTATGCAAATTAAAACTCACATGGAAGAAAACATGGATGCTTTTATTCCTATTTAGAACACGGGCTGGAGGCGCACTTTAGCCTCTTGTGGCCAAATGAGTATTACAATTCACCTTATGCTGCCCCGCCCATTTTCCCCCTTCTGGCTCAAATGCATTTGCATTCATTCATCCGGTTTAACGCTAGTAGCGTTGTAAACAATGAATGATATTTGGGAACATTCAGTAGCTACACTGCAGCTATTGGATGGTTTTACAGTACCACATCTATCAGCCATCAGTGACTGGCAGGAGGACATCTGAAAATGTCCTGAAATCATGCAAGGACATTTTTAATTACTTCCTATTGTCTCTTGGGGTCTATGGCTCCACTCGCACCCAATATCAGTAAACCTGCCAGATGGGTAGACAAAGGTCGGCAGAGTTGAAATTTTTAAATATGAGTTCAATTTGAGAGCAAATTAAACCAATCTGTCTGTCTGTTTGCTAGTTAGTAGATAGCTGCTAGCTGGCTACTAGCTAGTTGGCCCTGGTAGGGTCTCCTAAGGCAAACAGGTCTCAGGCGAGAGCCCAGACTAAGAGCGGTTCAAAAAACCCTGATGTATAGCAGCCCACGAACTTCAGCCACCTCGCCCGGACCAGGGAAACCAGGGCACCCTCCCGGAGCCAGACCCAGGAAGGGAACTCGCCAGCAAGCATCTGGTGGCCAGGCTTTCACCCATGGGGCCCGGTTGGGCTCAGCCCGAAGAAACAACATGGAGCAGCCACCCTGTGGACCCACCACCCGCAAAGACAAGCATCGGGGTCGGGTGCAATGCAGACTGGGCGGCGGGCCGGGGGCCTGGGCGAGCCGAACGCCGGCAGCATAGACTAGCTCTAGGGACATGGAACGTCACCTTGCTAGCGGGGAAAGAGATGGAGGTGGTGCAGGAGGTGGAGCGGTACCAGCTAGATATAGTTGGACTCACCTCCACACACAGGACTGGCTCCAGTCCAACCCCCCACGAAGCGCTTGGAGGGGGGTTGGACTTTGTCCTTTTCTGGAGTTGCCCAGGGTGAGAGGCGCCGGGCGGGAGTTGGGATACTCACGAGCCCCCGGCTGAGCGCCGCTGTGTTGGAGTTCTCCCCGGAGATCGAGAGGGTCGCCTCCATGTGCCTACGGGCTGCGGGGAGCAAGGCTCTGACTGTTGTTTGTGCTTATTCACCAGGCAGTAATTCGGAGTATCCAGCCTTCTTGGAATCGTTGGATTAGATGACTGGGGAGCCGGCTGGAAAGGCCTGGCAAGCCCAAATGTGTAGTGAGGATGAACTGGGAACATCTGGCGGAGGATCCTGTCTGGGCTACTGGCCTGCACGGGGGACATCGTCAGGCGGTGGAAAGAGCACTTTGAGGAACTCCTAAACCCAACCAACATGTCCCCTGGAAAGGAGGCAGCGCCTAAAGACTTGGGGGCAGGCTCACCCATATCCCTGGCGGAGGCCACAAAGGTAGTCAAAAAGCTCCTTGGTGGCAAGGCGCCGGGGGTGTATGAGATCCGCCCTGAGATGCTGAAGGCGCTGGACACTACACTGTTGGGCTGTCTTGGCTGGCACGCCTCTTCAATGTTGCATGGGGGTCGGGATCATTGCCCATGGACTGGCAGACCGGAGTGGTGGTTCCCATTTTCAAAAAGGGGGACTGGAGAGTGCTCGAAATATCTGGGTATCACACTACTCAGCCTCCCGGGGAAGGCTTATGCTAGGGTGCTGGAAAGGCACCGTTTGTCGAACCTCGGCCAACTGGTAGGAGACCCCAGGGAAGACCCAGAACATGCTGGAGGGATTACATCTCCCAGCTCATTCTCGGGATCCCCAAGAATGAGTTGGGGGGATGAAATGTTGCGGGGGAGAGGGAAGTCTTGGTCAGCCTGCTTGGCATGCTGCCACCGCAACCCGATCCTGGATAAACAGAAGACAATGGATGGATGGATGGACTTTCCGTCATGGAATATTATAAAAACTTAATAAGCTTAAAAAAGGTTAATTGCCAAGAAAAGCATGAGAAAGCTGGCAATGCTAAGACAAGTAATCACACTTCCCCTCTGAAATGAAAGGGAGAACACAAAATTACACAATATGGAAGCGCCCTAGTTCAGGCAAAAAAAAACATCACTTAGAAAAATGATCCTGGCAAAACGTTTTTTAACATGTTCTTAAGGCATAAACACAGGAGAGAACACAAAGTAGATTAGACTTAGAAAATGGGTGACCTTTCTAACTTTCCTCTCAGGGCTTCCGTAATACTTGCTTTGAAAGGTTTTTTTAGGAATGAGAATGGTATCAATCTGCTGATCTCAGCAAATAAGCATCCAGAAAGTTAAACTATTCCTCTGTGGTGGAAAAATACTCTTTGGTTAAAAAATGTCGATTTAAAATGTCTCAGATTCTGGGTGCTCCTCCTTACTTTTCCTAAAGCCAGCTTGTTTTCCTTTTGACTATACTTTCAGGAAACAGCAGTTCATGATTTTCTCTGACACATAAAATCTGCCGTGTTAAATCCACAAAACAAAAGGGAGTGTAATGAGTTAAAAAAAAAAACATTCTGCTGAATCTCCTACAGCATGATATGGATTTCACGTCAAAGGATGGTATAAGGTAGACAGTATGTGATTCAATAAAAAGTATTAAAAATGTGTCTTATACATGTGTTCTAGAGGAAAATAGAGATACATAGACATAAGAACAGTGAAACAAGAATTGAATTATTAAAAGGTAAAAGTATGTCCTGCTCTGTGAAAATGTCCCATTAGCTGCCTGCTGACTTCCATCTCAGCACCCTGATATCTAACTAATGTCAAGCTCAGCAGGTGGTGTAATCTGGAAAAGATTAACAAATTGTTATGATCATAATTCATTTTTAGCGTAAAATATAATCTCAAATAGCGCAATGCTGGTGGGCTGCAAGTCTCTAAACCATTTAAAGAATTGATTTGTAGTGATTTTACCTGCTGAACACACATTTGGCGAGCATATGGTTAAATTTGATGACAATAACAATTATTTACGGGGTGTTACTTTATTGATTTTGTTGAACTGCAGCTGATTATAAGAGTTTAAATGCAATGCTGTTCCTTGGGAAATCACAATGATGTATTCAGTGCAAAACAATTAATCATTTTCAATATGCTATTTTGATTTAATCTTCAATGAAAAACAATCTTTGCCAGTACCCATGAAAAGGAGCACAAAAAGAGTATATTTGGATTGTTGAGGTTTTGGGTTTCTGCTTACTGTCATCTTAAATCTAGGAGGCTGGATGGAGCTCAGCTATGCAGAGATGTTTAAAGGCAGATGTGGTTCTGGATGTTTTGAATGTCAACACTGGCTGGCAGGGCAAAAAGCCTGCTGTCATTGCCTCCTTGTGGTTTCATCATACTAGCTGTGTTTCCATTCAGTTGTCAAGCGAATTGAAATGTCCCAAAAACGAAACACGAATTAGGCATGTTTCCATCAACTGTAACAAGTAACATGCTTAACTCATTTTGCATATGTAACATAATAACAAATGTAATTATTCTAACCCAAACCATGAATCTAAGCAAGTTGCTTTATTGCTTTAATGTAACCTATATGTTTTATTGCCTATACCTAACCAAGTTGTTTTATTTAAGATTCTGCCCAGGGCCCCATATAAGCCTTTATCCAGCCCTGTGATATATGTCATTTTTTATGCTTATGATTTCCTAGCTTTTCCAAATCAAGTAAAGTTGTACCTTTCCTAGCCACGAGTGTTACTAAACTGCAGGGCACCAGGAAACCTCCCTACAAGGGTGATGTGGCTGTTTGCAGCAGGTACTGGTATGTAATAATGAGCCAGTGTGGTGAAGCCTGACAAGCCGATACTGTAGCGTTTTAACAAGGCAAAACTTCAGGTCAGGGCCAGCGTTGCTTTGCGGGGACAATTCATTTAACTGTGCAAATCAATACAGAGAGAGAGAGAACACTGTAGATAATAATGGAACAAATTAAAGGGACTTCCCAGCGTGGCCATGGCTGCATCAGGATAGTGAATATCTGGAGGGGAGCATGATACTGGTGCTTTAGGTAATAGACTTAGCCCTGATATGCTATTCCGGTTAATAGTCTAATCCAGTACCATGCCTGCTCTCGCCAGGTTATAGCCCTATCCCTGCCACAGCCTATTCACAGAGATAATAAATGAGCACGGTGATGGGCTGTATATCCCTCCTCAGCCTGATAAGACGCCGGCAGGGAAATGAAATTCTGCTTTTGCTGAAACATTATGATTTATGGATTGGGAGCACAGCACTGGTGGCCTGCGCTGTGTCCATGACACTCATATCTGTGTGTGTGTGTGTGTCCATGTGGAAAGAACAATGTGTGCATGTTTACGTGCAAGTACTGTATACACTCACAGAATGCAGCATGTCCATTATGTACGTGTGCGTGTGTGTGTGTGTGTGTGTGTGTGTGTGTGTGTGTGTGTGTGTATGTGTGTGTGTGTGTATGTGTGTGCCGGTGTGCGTACGTGTGCGTGACGTGTATGTGCGCGTGAGTGTAATGTAAAGCAATGCGAGCAGTTAGTTAATTCAATCCAGGCCTGCTTATACTATCTGTGATTGTAATTCTCCTCTTATATTGAATTACAATAATAAATCCATTTTATTGTTTCTACCATTGAATCTATTCAATAAACATACACCTTTTAAAATGACTTATCTCTTTACAACACACTGCTATGACCACTAATAAAGAGATCTGTACTACTGCTGCTATCAATAATATCAATAAAAAGAATCATAAAAAGAATCATTCAAAACAATTCTAATAATAATATCTAAGAAATTAAATGAGCACTGAATCACAAATGTATAATTATCATAAATATTGTATAACACTCTAATCTAACCATCACTATTTAGCATTAATAAGCAGGGTATAAACAACATGTTGAGAATGTTGAATGACAACACAATAATGTATGGTTTTCTACTTTTTAAGTTGATTAACTGAAGTGATTGTTTCTGGCATGCACCTGTGTTACAAAATAAAACCAAACTGTTGTAGTGAAATTAGGATCTTAATGTATTGTATTGTTTTATAATACAGAATTTATCAATTAGAGGAGGAATTTAACTGGACGCTGTTTATTAAAGGTTAATACAATGTTTATGACACACATCCCGCTTACACTTAGGTTGAACTATCTGCAGTAGAAAGCGAAATAGAGAAATGGACCTGGTACCAAAAGTGAGTTGAGTCGAGCCAAACCATGCTGTGTAAATAAAGCAAAATATGGGTCAAACTCCAAAAACACTGGATCCTACACCTCCCATAATGCAACTCATCTTTCATCAGATACCCTTGCCTAATTTTTTAGGACTCCACACCTCCAGTTTGTTTAGTCTCAAACCCAAGCCAAGATAGCCCTGATGACATCAGACCTGACAAAGCTCACATGATACTGTTTTCACTCCTTATGACAAGTAAACTGAACTTCCTGTTTAAAATCTTTGGATTGGCATCCATCATGTTTTATCATATATAATTATAGTCTTATTAAGCATTATTAACTGTTTATACGCAGGTTGAGCTTGCGGTTAATTCCTGGTCTAATACTTTGACGAAAACCAAAATCGGAACTCAAGGTGCCCTCACTAGATTTCTTTGAAGAAAAACATCTCATTGCCTTCATCAGTGCATGGAGTTTGCTCAGTTTTCACGGAGAGGTATTTATTAATGAATAAAAAAAATTAAGTATTTCATTAATAAATGTAATTATAATAAGTTTATTTTATTTAATAAAATTATAATTAATGAACCCAATAAATACTGCAAAACAATATAACAAATAAATAAACGTTATATGATAACTGGATGTTTAACATTAAAACAAACACTTAAAAATTACCCACCTACATCTACCACATTATAGTGTGTTATAGAGTATTTATTAAGCGTTTATATACGGCTTATGAATAGGGATGGTTTTAAAATAATGTGCTACCAAATATTGTGGTTGTTAATGATGTTGTAAAATAGTGAAGAAAAGGTGTCACCAGATCTCACACACACACACAGACACACAGAGCAGAACGTTTAGAGGAGCATTTTCAACACATTTTCAGCTCTTCATATCCTATTTAGTTGATGTGTGCCTCTGTGTATTCATGTGAGTGTGTGTAAAATGTTATAGGGGGAGGGCAGCGCCACTCAATTGACCTCAGGGTCAAACCACTTGACCTCTGACCTCCCTGAGGTTTGCTCTCTATTACGTGTACCCACCCAGACAGAAAGAGAGAGAGCATTATGGCTGTACTATAGATGCTGTTCTGTCAATCTTTCATTCATCAAATGATCACTTTGTTTCCACTTCTTTTAAAAAGTACACAACGGTGCACTACCAAATAGAACTACAGTTTGTGTTTTGAAAATGAGACCTGCGTAACGGACGGATGGAATACAGACACGTGCTGTTGTGCCTGTGTGTGTAGGGAAGTTTATTTTTAAGTAATAGAAGCAATGTACAGTTGGTGCATGGATAATCGGTGGAAACACAGGAATATTAGCCTTATGTAGGCACCTTACGTACAAATACAGAGAGATCAGAATAAATATGCTGTGTTGTTTTATAAGTATAATTCAGATTCATTACAACTTTTATTTCTATGACTTGATGTCATCACATTTCCAGATTACTGCAATTATCTTGCGGGTAACAATGTTTCATCATCAGTAGAAACAATGGTCCAAATTCTCCAAAATAGTATCTTTGCCATAATCGGTTTGTGCGTCAAAGCACAAGAACGGAATGGCCATACTGTAGCTACAACACTGATGTGATGTCGTCAATATTTTTCATAATAATTGGGAATTCTACATTGAAAAACTTTGTGCATTGATTTGACACATTTGCTGGATTGGTTTGAGTCAGGCACGACACCATTTTTCTGTTAATTCTTTTTGGAAACTTCCTGTTTCCACCAACATCACATCACTTCCCATAGAGGTCAAGCACATTCAGTTGATACAGTTATATTTCCATATCTGTAGGGCAACTATTGTAAACAAGCATCTATAAACTCAATTAATTTCACCTCTCGGATACTGACACAGGCTATTCAGCTGTTGTCTAGATGTACTTTTACAGTTATTATAAGCAGTTATCATGTGATTATATGCATAATTATCACTAAATATTACAGCAATACTGAAGATTTCAGAGATAAATTATTGCTTCTGCTAAAAATAATGATATCTTTCATCAAAAGGCCCAGCTTGGCAATTAGACATTCTAGGTAAACCTCCAACCATGCTGTGTCATTAGAGTTTATTTTCAACATAATGTGTGAAAAGTGTCCAACCTGTCTGGTTATCGTCTGGTTATTATTAGTTTATTTATTTATTTTCAATAAAATTCCCACTTTCAAACAATTTGTGAATTCACTTTGGTAATGGGCAAATTATGTACATTTTTAAATCATTTCTATTTATTGCCATGAATATAGAGAGAAAAAAATGTGTTGGTAAGGTAATCCACCACGAGTTCTTCGAAAACATTTTCCTACATTTGGTATTTTGATGATGATGGTGAAGGGTGCTATCACCAAATCTCCCACAGTTGTGTTGAGATCTGGTGATGTGTTTAATTTTTCTACTTATTTAAAATAAAACCTCCTGTAATTTGGCACCTCTCAGGTCTTAGGCAAAAACGTTTTTAGTTTGAGATTTTAGACTATTTTGCTTCCATAATATGTCATCTTTCAGAACTACAGTCGAAAGAAAACATCCAAAATACACAATAAGGTGTTTATTTCATGGCTTTGTCTATTTGTGTCTGTAAACATCATTTTAGAAAACTTGTAATGCAGAACATAATTGTCTTAATGTGGGTAATCAATTGTGGATGTTTTATGGTGACATAGATTAGTTAATTTTGTTTACCCTTTTCACCTGTAGTATCTTAAAAGGCTATTTTCTTGAAATTAGTTTTTCTCAGACTCTGAGCCAGAAAACTCAATTTTAGTAGCACTAACATCCACCAAACTTTCCTGTTTCATTGCTATCTTCAAGGATTTTGCGGAGGGGTTTGTTCATATATCATTCATAGCCTGATTTATAGATATTGTGTTTAAATATCAATATTTTAATTAATAAAAACATGTTTTTTTGTGGCTGTTGCCAGTATTTTCAGATTTATGGACTGATAATTAATTATTTAATTTCCCTAATAAGTCAACTAAATGAAACAAGAATTTTGAATCTGGTTTTATGTTTTAATTGGTGCTCTGGAAATGTATGCAACAGAGCAAATATTAAAAAATATAATGTCTCATTTGAATATTTAAAGGTACATTTTCAGAAAACTACAAAAAAATTATTGTCTTTAAGTAATCAACTGGGAAAGTTTCATGATGACATCTATTAGTTAAACATTTCCACCCTATTCACCCGTAGTGCCTCCCCTTGATACAGTATAGAGTCCCTTTACATCCCACAGTGTTTTTTTTGTGTACTCCTGCTCTCTCCTCTCCTGTGCTCACTGGCTTGCAGTCTCACCTCCTCATTACTCCTTGTGTTGGACTGCTGAACCTCCAGGTGTGTGCAGCTGAACCACGACACTCACTACACTCACTGCGCCCTCCCTGCTTCGCCTGCCTCTTTCTCATCCTCACTCTCTCGATTTCACCTCTTCTTCCTCTCCACGACTCGCTTCTTTCTTCCTCTACCCTCGCAGCTCTTTTTCCTTCCCACTTCCTCGTCTTCACATTTTGTGTTCGCCTCCCTTTCCCCTTCTCCCCGCATTCTTCCTTCTCCTGCCTTCCCGCATCACCTCCCTCCCCTGCCCTCCCCTCCCTCCCTCGCTCCTCATCTCTGTCGCCGTTGGCAGCCTATTTAAATGCTCCATTGGAGAAGGATTAAGGTTTATGCAAGGTCAGTGTGGGATGTGATAATTATAATCACAGCTTTTTGCCTGGCCAATGACGGCCATTTGTTATTCTCAGCTCAGTGGCTTCAGAAGCCCCTGGGGGGGAGCTGTTGGGAGGTGTTGACAAGAGGCTGGCTGATTTACTGGGCCTCCTCCTCCCCCTCCTCTCCCAAAGCTGGCTTTGGGCCCCCCGTCTCCCTCTCCTCCTATCTCTGTCAATCCCTTCTCTCCCAGTTCTTTTTCTTTGTACAGTATGTCCATCTCTCTGTCTTCTCCTTTCTCATCAACACTTTATGTTTAACCCACCTTTACTTTTTTCTCTCCTCCACTTCACTCTCTTTATTCAAGGGCATTTCTGCTGTCTATGGAAGCTGTTGTGCCCCTGAGAAAAGAGAATGAGAGGGGAGAGGTGTGGATGAAGTGACAGAAAAATACAGCCAAAAGAAAGTCCAAACGGAAGTGTCTTGATTTTTATTGTATTCAACATTCAACAATGACTGTTACAGTTCAAGGAACTTTAAAACACTTACTGGAGATATCCTTACATTAATTTCTGAGGACGAACACAACACACACACACACACACACACACACACACACACACACACACACACACACATTTTTAAATAGATAAACGTCTGCCTGAGATTCATCATGTTTTTAAGATTTGTCATCTTACCCATGGATGTTTACCCATACATCCATGGGTAAACTGCAGACAGGAGCTACTAATTGCTAATATAACATACCTTTAATTGAGACAAAAAAACGAATTGAATGTTCAAGTTGTAGTCCACAACACTTCTATGGCAACATTACACTTCCTGTTTACAGAGTCAAATTGGAATGCAGTTTTCACAAAAGCAACAGCATAGTCAACTCACAAAATGTCAGCCACAGACACACACAGAAGCAAAGCCACAAATAATATTTTATTTCTATTTTTCTTCTCTGAAACTCCTGGTGGACTTATTTTTTTATCACAAGTTGGTTTCACTACGGGACACAAACAGCGGTCTCCTTGGGGAATGCCCTGTGTTTGTCAGACAAATCTATCCACCCTGCCCTCCTCCCTGTGCAGACTACCTCACCTGACTTCCTCCTTTACTGCTTTACTCAAATGCATCCCAGGCAACCTCGGCAAGTGGTTTGAGTGATTGAATCGCTATGCGTGATCATTGTATTTAGAGCTGTCCTCTTTTGATCAGATTGCCCAAGACACATGTTAATACGTTGAAGTTTTATGTCCGCGGGCTTATATCTTTTTGAATTGTTGTAGACTTTTTAAAAAACTATTTATTTACAAATGAACCACATATTCTATGGTCTTTTGTACTTATCGTTTTCTCAGGACAGTTTCATGTCCAGTCTTGGCAGTGCTCCAACTGTCAGTCACCTAACATTGTCTATACAGATAATTTCAGCTAAACCTTTGTAAACAGTAAGGAATGAAATAGAATGGTGATGAAATGAAATGCCAACATTGAGTAGCATTGGCCAGAACAATCCCAGTTTGTCTATTTGGAGCTGCCCCTTACAATCTGAGTCTATTCTGCAGCCTATTGGGAGCAGCCAAGAAAACAACCCCAGTTTAAACCTCTGCACACTGGGATTTGGGCAGAACAAGCCCAGTTTATATATACCTCTTCACACTGGGAGCTAACCAATACGACCTTCTCTGCTCCAGTCTCAGTGTTTGTTACTGGGGGCCACTGCTGTGCTTTTGTAACTGCAGACCTGTTCCTGCCTGCCATATTTGCACCCTTGATGTTCACTACATGATGCAGAGCTAACCAAGCCTCCATCCATCATCCCTCCAGTCAGCCAGCACTGCCAGCCATGTTTGACTGCTCAGGACTGCTGCTGGGGAATAGATTGGCAGTTTTGTCCAGCTCACACACACTCACACACACACACACATACACAGGGGACTAGTCATGGCCAGGGATCAGAGTGTTTTATAGTTGACTGGTGTTAGACCCTGAACTAAGCACAGAAGAAAGAGAGCAAAAGGCCAGGGTCAGACAGGGATTTGGGTGAATGACTCCTTTAAAGCCCTAGCACTGGAGCAGAGCTGTCAGTCTGTGTGTCATTCACAGGGGAGGAAGACGCTTAGAGGTTAGAGATCCGGCTATGGGGAGATGTATTAAGTTTAAAATACATTGCAGGGGGAAGGTGATATGGAGACCAAAAAAGGCAGGGCTGAAGAAACACATTTTGTGCTTGTACCAGAAATGCACTGTGTGATTCAGAATCCACACATTCACAGTGAACCCACGGATCAGGTGAGTTTGGTCATAAATTAGATATTGGCAGGTCAGCGGGTAGGCCACTGGTTTGTTATAGGCTGATTTATAGGGCTAACAATGCATGTTAACTTAAAGATTGTCATTGGTTTGAAACTAGCCTATTTTAATGTTTTTATCAAAATATTTCCAAGACCTGAGAGCTTGACCTGAGGATAAACCTGTTTACTATGTTCTTCTTCCGTGAACAGGTTTGACTCACCTATCTAAAGGAATTTTCACTCCATTTGAATTTGGCACAAAAACAGCACATGCTGCTTATGCCAACCTGAATTGACAGTTCTGTGTGCTGTTGGGACTTCACCATGTGGTTGGAACAAAGGGAGATGGGCTTACATGGTTCAACAGCCTGATTTGGGTTAAAATCACACCAAGCCCCACAAGACGTTAAATCTCACCTAGGTGTGATTTTTGGTCCAAACTCAACACTGGGGTCTCATTGGACGAGGGCCAAAGGCACCACAGGGCACCCTGTGCTGCGGCCCTGGTGTCACTGAGACTATAAAAATCAGCGCTAACCACAACTCTGTGCCGTCCCACGCGATTTGATTCGCATGAAAGGAGGCACAAACAACGTTGCTGCTTTTAAGAAAACCTAGGAATGCTTCTATATTTGCTCAAAGGAAAAGAGGAACAGATTCTCTTGCCAATGAAGTCGACATTTGCCGGTCTTAAAAAAGAAAATTCCCTTAACTACCAAGGAATTCCCGCTGCCATATGGAGGATTGAAGCTCCGAAACTCAAATTTAATAAAGAAATTAAAAAAAACACATTGACCGCTAAAAAGTCATCTCAGAGTAAGAGGCTTGTGTCTGGACAGAGATAGGTCATAGTGTGTTTATAACCTTGTTTGTTTTGTTCTAAGTTTAACTGTAATTATGATGTGACCACCGAGTTCCGTTAGAGCTCTGTAGAAACTACTGTTGTATTACATGCTGCTGTAATAGTGTTGTGGTTAGATCAGTCACCCCAAGTGAAGTTGGTAATTGTAACTTTATCAGTTAAAAGACCAGTGCCGTGGCTGCCTAATCTGAGTTTGCCAATCGGGTTTCTGTGTGATAAGGTAACAGTTTCTGTATTTTACTGCGGCGGTGAGGATTTGCCTTGTTTTTAGTGTTCCTTTTTTCCACTTCTTTTTCTATGCCTTATTGTTTAACTAACCCACACACATACTCATACACACATATTGGTTTTGCAACTCATCTCAGATGCACGTGGTGTGTAAACGCGGCCTCGCTGTAATTTTTGTAGTTTTGAGTAAAGTGATAATAGCTGGATATTGTGGTTACTATTAATAATTGTTAGTAATCTTATTGGCATTAATAATTCTATTGACGTCAATAATTTAGTTTTTCATTGTTGCTGATAACCAAACACGCTCCTACCAAATCCCAACAGTGCCAAGTAAACAAAAATCTGTGTACTAGCAACATTATAAACAATACAGACTAATAAATACATTTGTCACTCAGCTTCACATGACTGAATCCAAATGGAAAAGGTTCTATAAACTTAAAAAAAAACTTCACTTTACTGAAATTAACTCTAAATTCGTACAGTACTTTTTGTTTTTTAAACTATAAACAAAACTCAATAAATAATAGACATTATATGTTAATTAACACACCTGCTCTTTAAGTATTATGCCAATAATTACATTATACAATTTTTGTAGTAGTCATACAGTGTTTCTTCTTCTTTCTTAAATTACATACAAATTGATATAAAATAATAATAATTTTCTGTAATTACATATGTAATCATTATATAAAGCTTCAAGTCCACACTAACAATTTAACGTTTATCTTTGTAATTTTAAATAAATCGTATTAGTTTCATATTTATTTGTAATTTTGCATTCAAACTGTAACAGAAAATAATTCTAAATTGTTACAGTAGTTTAAATTGTTTACAAAATGTTTTCATTGCAGAATATTACCAAACCCAACTGTTATCTTAAGTATTATTCAATACAAACTTGCATAACAAGACAATACTTATCTGTAAGTAAATATGTAGCTGATTATATAAAGGTTTATGTCTATCCAAACCCAGTGGTGAAGACTGTAGAGTCTACAGTGTAGACAGTGTTGTGTGCATGTGAAGCACCCTCATGTGTTTTTCTTATGAAAGATAGGTACACAAGATAGGTGAGAGTAGTGTCAGTACATGCCCCATGATAGGCATTTAACTTTAATATTCTTACATGGGTAGCAAATATGTTTTTAGGTTGATGTTTAGCAATGGCAGGCTGTGTATTTTATACCTGGGCCTTCAGTGCTGTCCTACAACAGTTGATCTACCTCCTAATAACTTCATTATGACCCCACAGCTACGGGTTATAATTTTTTCATGTAAAAGCCGCATATTCACATAACACTACAACATTTGACAAGTGAAATAAAATGTTACATGAAGCTCAACACCTACAAATACACTAACTGCAGATTGCAGATACATGAATATATGCACGATGGGATGCTTCGTCATTAAAGGACAATGCATTTAGTCAGAATCAACGTAATTAACACAATGACAAGAACAAACTCACAAGAACCAGTCACATATATTTATATGACAACAAAGCATGACAAATCAATCCAGCAAAACTGCGGAGCTAAAACACGTATTCCGCCGCACACTGAAGAGCACGGGCCATTCAAATATTATTCACATCAGAGGGAACAATATTAACCATATCATAAAAACGACACGATAGAAAAATTAACACAGTAGTAACGCTACTGCAGATGTAAAAAAACAAAAGCAGTTCACTTACCAAAGTTGCTGTTCACTATTTAAAGACAAAGTCCATCCTCCTTTCTTTGATTACAAAGAATCAGAGTTCAGAGCCATCATTAGTGTTATTAGTAACATCTGTGCTTTTATCACAAATCAAAATGTCTGCTGTGAGAAAGGCCTATTGAGCTTGTGTAAATAAGAGATCTTAGAACCCATTTACACTTAGTTACTATAAGCATCTTGGGCAGATCAGAAAACGATCTAATCTCAAAAATCTAAGTGTAAATGCTCAAATCAGATTGTTCAAGGCACCTCTGGAGGAGGTTTGACAATCGATTCTAGCCAGATGTTAAAAAGGTGTAAAAGCATCCGTACAGATGCATACAGTCTTTACACCTCTGTGGTACTGTGTCAGTCACCAGTCTGTGGAAATATTAACTCTGTCGGATTTTCTTAATAGAGCCATTGTCTGTCTCCTCTGTCCTTGTGATAGAGTTACTCTACAATAACACTGAAATTCGATGTTGTTCTCTGTCTCTGTAAAGCAACAGGGAATACTTGTCTTATTGGCATAAATGTTGTACGTGGATCAAAAACGCAATTGCATTTACATTTGTGTTCAATGCGTTCCTTACAACTTCCGGAGGCGGTTTGGCCGATCTGATCACAATATGTCACCTATACACCTGTACTTTCATGTGTAAATGCAACTGTTATGAATCTTATTTGGATTTTATCCTGATCAGAAACACTTGAAATAACAAGTGTAAATGATATTATAAAAGTCTCTAAACAAAGTTAGGTGGCATTGGAGGTTCTGTTTTGTCCATCTTTATTTTAAATTTGTTTAACCACCACCAATTACTTCCACCATTATCCACTACATGGCCGTGACATAGGCAGTTGAAGCTGGATGGCAAAGTTTCCAAATGATTTCACAGTCCAAAACAATAACTCAAATCTTTTAAAAGTAATAAAGTAACTCTTTGGAGATTCTCACATATCTTCACTTCTCTTCACGGCTCAACCCTCAAGGATACAATGGTTCAGAGATCTTGACGGTAAAAATATTTGTATAGTGCATCATGAGAACATATGCTGACTTTGATGGCCAATGAGAGTGGGACCTATGTTGATGGACCTAACTGTGTGGCCTTGTGAGAGATGATGAGAACCTTTACAAAGGCTTTTGTGCAGTGTAGATGAATGAACAGGCTCAAAATGACACCAGGTTTCCAACTTAAAGCAGCATTTGAACCAATGGATTTTGGTGAATGGAACTTGCCTGCGAATCCAATATGGTGTAAAGCTCGAGGAGTGTAGTCCTGTGAAGAAACAGGAAAGGGCCATTCTTTTTTGCTGCCGCTTCTCTAATTGTCTCTGCCAGTGTTCGACAGAGCCTTTTTGAAGGACAGGGTCTCTCATTAGGCATTCACACCCAGGGCTTGCTCCAATTGGGCTGCCTAAGGAATCTGAAGGCAATGCAATTGTGTAATTTGCACACAAAGTGGTCTGGATTGATCCAAAATAAACCTCTCAACTTTAAATGTGGAGGGGGAGAGGGAGGGCGTATAATTGCATCATTTAGTGAATTGATTGGCTGAGAGTCGATGGAAGGGAATCAGGAAGCAGCAGATAAACGGTGACAGCAGCGCGTTTTAGAGCGGGGACCCATCAACTCCGATACACACACACACAAAGATTTACACGCACACTGAAAAAAGAACACACAGAGAGACACAAATAGATAAACCAAGACACAAACACATAGAAACAGACACATGAGAACACACACACACACAGAGTCAGATTAGACAGCACAAAGAGAACCCAGGTCCACATCAAAAACACCGCGCGCTGCAAGGAGGGACAATGGAAGGCAGAATTAGAGGTAACAATAGATTTCATTAAGCCAAACTAGACTTAACGAGACAATCGATACGTCATAATTAAAGCACGGAGACTGTGAGCGACTTAGACTCTAAATGATGACTGCTCTTATTAAGATGGAGCAGATAGTGAAAGGCTGTGTGACAATGGAGCTCTATAACTACCTACCACGGCAGGCCTTTGTGCTCACGCTGGCCTTTCACCGAGACAGATAGATAGGAGAGAGGAGAGGGAGGAGAGAAAACTAGGAAAAAAAAGAAGAAGCAGGAGAGGACAAGAGAGGAAAGGAGAGGAGGTCTGTGTCTTTCGCATGGTTGCAGTAGTAGAAAAGAAGAACTGATGTGTGATGATGTGAATGAAGGCACAAGCACACACTCACACACACTCCTAGGCCTAAAGCTTTTTGTTCTGTACAGTACAGTTATACTCTCTCATGCATGCAGATCTTCCACTCCAACACTCTTTCTTTTTTGTGTGTCCTGCAAAACAAAGAATGTGTGTGTCGCTTCCTACACTCTGTCCACATTTGACCAATGTGCTGACATCTCAGACATTTTATTAGGTATCAGAAATCTATTTAGTTAAAAGTAACATAGACCAGTAACGAGTAACATAGAACAGCCTTGCTTCCAACTTTTTTCCAGTGGCCACTTGTGCTGTTGCAACAATAAATCCCCTGCTGCCTAAAAAGCAGTTTCCCCATTGACCACCTTTGTTAAAGAGACGTCTAGTAATCCGTTAACACACCTCCAGCTATATGAGCATGCTAAGCACATTGGTGTTGTGTCTCGGGAAAGAGAATGATATAATACATTTTCGCACTTTTTTCAGCTTCATTGTTGGTTGCTATTGCCATTTGTATAAATACATCCATGGTTTCAAGCAAGTCCCTTTGAAGTCTGCTAGCATACCATTCATGAACATACAGTTGCCGGATCCAGAACGGGTATAGGTTAAAATAACATAAGATAATCGTTTATTAGTCCCACAGTGGGGAAATTTACAGGATTACAGCAGCATAGTGGATAGTGCAAACAAGAGACATAGTAAAAAACAATGTATCAAATAAGTATTATACATAATTAAATAAGTAATAAACAGTTAAAAATATTAACTAAGTAAAAAAGTAAAAATCCACAATAACTAAAATATATTATACATACAGACAGATTAATTGTTGTATTGCACAGTGTATTTATATTGCACAGATTTGTTTGTGTTTGATGGTCTACTGTGAGCACAGCCGGTTGTGCAGCCTGACAGCAGCAGGAAGGAAGAACCTGTGGTACCTCTCCTTCAGACACCGGGGGTGAATCAACCGGTGGCTGAAGGAGCTGCACAGAGCTGCCCCAGCAGCACTGCTGGCCTTCTTGATAAGTTTGTTTAGTCTGTTCCTGTCAGCTGTCGAGATGCTGCTTCCCCAGCAGCCCACTCCATGAAAAATGGCTGATGCCACCACAGAATCGAAGAAGGTCCTCAGGAGTGCTCCCTGCACTCCAAAAGACCTCAGTCTCCTCCGAAGATAGAGTCTGCTCTGACCTTTTTGTAAAGTGCGTGTGTGTGGTCAGTCCAGTCCAGTTTATTGTTCAAGTGAACACCCAGGTACTTATAAGATCTCACAATCTCAATGTCTATTCCCTGGATGTTCACTGGTACCGGAGGAGAGTGTTTACCCCTGCGGAAGTCCACCACCAGCTCTTTGGTTTTACCAGAGTTGATCTGGAGGCGGTTCTGCTGGTACCATCCTATAAAGTCCTGGTTCAGTTCCCTGTCATCACCGGCGGAAATGAGGGCAACGACTGCAGAGTCGTCAGAGAACTTTTGCAGGTGGCAGTTTGCAGAGTTGTATTTGAAGTCCGAGGTGTAGATGGTGAAGAGGAATGGAGCTAGAATGATTCCTTATGGGGCCCCCGTGCTGCAGGACACCAGGTCAGACTCACACTCCTGTAGCCACACATATTGTGGATGCTTGGTGAGGTTGTCCAAGATCCATGCAGTGAGGTCGTGGTCCACCCCGGTCTGCTCCGACTTGTCCCTCAGAAGTAGAGGCCGGATGGTGTTGAAGGCACTGGAGAAATCAAAAAACATGACTCTCACAGTGCTTCCAGCCTTTTCCAGGTGAGAAAGGCATCTGTGTAGCAGGTAGATGACAGCGTCATCCACCCCATTGCCAGATTGACAGGCAAACTGAAGTGGGTCCAAAGATGAGCTCACCAGGGGGCGGAGATGTACAAGAACCAGCCTCTCTAGCGTCTTCATCAGGTGGGATGTTAACGCCACCGGCCTGAAGCTGTTGAAGTCCTTGGGTCGCGGGGTCTTTGGGACTGGTACCACGCAGGATGATTTCCACAGCTGTGGTACTCTCTAGTTGAAGACGTACAGCTGGTCTACACTGGACCTGATGAGCCTTGAGCTGATGCCGTTTGGACCAGTGGCCTTTCTCACCTTGATCCTTCTCAGCTCTTTTCTGGGACAAGTTGGGGGGTGGGGGCTGTGTGCCGTAGATTGTTGGAGGGGGGGTGGGGCGCTGGTCATGGAGTGTAGTGTATGAGGAGTATGGGGGGGAGCCGAGTGTTGTGGGGCAGGGGGTGGATGATAGGGGGCTGGGCCAGAGGCATGATGGGATTGACACTACTGCGTATATTCAGTGGGCCACATAACCCCAGATGTAAACCAGAAAGCTAGAAACTTTTTTGGCTTCAGTATACAGTTCTATAATACATCCATGATCCAAGTGTGTATGTGTACTTGGCCTGACATACCAGGGAGCAGGTGATTCCTGCTAATCAGCTGCTGTTGTGTGTATTAAATGTGTTTACCGTGATTGACAGAGAGAGGCAGGTATAGGCAAAAGACTGTAATGTAATGTCCTTAGATGTCTTAGTCCTCTTCATTTAGGAGCTACATTTTCTTCTAGACCCAATATCTACAAGGTTCTACAGTGAAGTTCTGTTTTAACAAAATGTCATGAGTCTATCTGAAGTGATAAAGTAAAATGCAATGGACAAAAACAATGGAAAGGACAGGTATATATATATATACTGGGTAGCTGACTGACTGATTGAATTGGGAACAGGTGGGTTAGGTGGTCATGTAATGAGGAAATTATGGTATCTTGGAGCAACTGCTGGACAGGAAATAACAGAAATATTAGCAACTGGCAGATGAGCAATAAAACAAATATATGTGCAAAATGTGCAGTCAGTCAGTGCGTTTATATTCATACTCACATTTTCATACAGTCACAATGTTCTAGGCTCGCACTACTATACACAACTGGATCTTATTCTACGTGTGAATCAACAAAATGTCTGATTCTGTTTAGCTCACACATGGCTAGCTGCTCTGATTCTTAACCAGTGAAAAATGCTATGAGTGGGATATAGAACAAAGTCAGCTGGCTGTTCTTTAGTATCAGCAGCAAAGTCATTATTTTTGTTATTGAATTCTGGACCATATTTTTTTGCTCAGTCTCTGGAGCTTCTGTGCCATACCTGCTGTGTCGTCTGTCTTGACTCATGTCTGTTTCAGTCTATCCTCGCTCCTTCATTAAGTGCCATTGGGTCCATGTATGCCGCTTCCTATGTTAAAGCAACTGCAGCACCGTAATAGGCAGACACTACAATAACAGCGAGGGGGATAAGATGGGGATTCATGACATCTGTTTAACAGGCTGACCAGGCACAGGCTGACCAGATACACGTTTTGGTGTATTTGACACCAAAACGAGTCGTTCAAAAAGAGTTGTTTGTTCATTTTTGCACATCACTACTTCCAAAAATAGTTTTGAATGATTTGCATCATGCTCGTTGTGTACACGTGTGGAGAGGAGAGTTCCCCCCTCACTCTGTCCCCGCTCCTTGTCAGCCTCTGATGATGAGGATGACAAATGGAGAAGAGGAGGAAGAGAAGAGAGGAAGAGGATGAGGGAGTGGGTTTAACTGTCAAACACAGGTCAAACACCTCAACCCTCAGGCTAAGCGCACATAAATGTGTAGACCCTCGTAGGTCTATCGACTTCATCTGCCTTGATTCTCAGTTTAATTAGCTCTCAGCATTAATAGACTACTTAACTTTGCTGTTTCTATCTGCTCTGTTGACTGTGGAGGTTTCACAGGGATATTGTTGCCCTTAACCTGAGCTAAGCTTGCTAAATCCTTGGACACACCGAGATTCCTTGATTGACACTTGAGACCTACTGACAGCAACATTTTTGGGGGGTCTCATTAAAAAATCATTTGTCACTTACTCGTGTCAATAAAATATATTTTAAAAGCCTATGTTCAGCCCTGTTCACACTGTACACTAATGAATGCACATGCAGCACTGCTAACAATTACATGATAAAGTTTTCTGATGATACAGTCATCCTGGGTCTCATGTCTGACACTTCAGATACAGCTGTATACAAACATGAGAATCAGAACTTTGTCCAGTGGTGCAACAAACACTTCCTCAATGTAAAGAAAACAGAGGAGATGGTATTCAACCCTAAATACATTGGAGACCACTCACCAGTGGTTATCCATGACCAGAACATAGCACAGGTTGACTCTTACAGATACCTGGGCATACACATTGACAACAAACTGACATGGAGGATTCAGATAAAATGTCTGCACTAGGGTCCAACAGCGGCTACACTGCCTTCGTAGGCTGAGGGTCTTTAGTGTCAACCAGAAAGTGTTGCTCCTACGCCGTAGCTGAGAGCATCCTGCGGTTTGGCATATCAGCTTGGTTTGGCAACCTCAGTGTACAGCTGAAAGCCCAGATCACCCGGCTAACACAACGAGCCATGAAATTCATGGGAGTCAGACAGCATTCCACACTCCAGGCTGTCTTTGATGAAACTATCATCAGACAGGCCCAGAAGATTATTTCAGACCCCACCCATGTCCTCCACCCTGAACACCAGCTTCTTCCCTCAGGCAGATGCTTCAGAGTCCCCAAGTGTAGGCTCAACCGCTTTAAGAACTCCTTTGTCCCCCTGTCCATTAAAGCCCTAAATGGCAAGCTAGCCAGAGCCTAAGCCCTGTAATACAGATTTTAATTTATTTGTATCTTAACTATAAACTACAGGTGTGTTGTATGATGGGCAGTGTGAAATGTATTTGTTGGCTGGTGGTCTGTGCATGTATGTATGTATGCAATATGTTATTTTGTATTGTTTTAACAGCAGACACCGTATGTATGCTTCCAAGACAAATTTCCTTCGGGACAATAAAGTCTATCTTATCTTATCTTATGTCCAGCAGTATTCAATAATCAAATGGCAAAACAGAAAAATATCGTTGTGGCGTTTCCTTATATATTGTCATTGATTACCTGGTTGTTTCTGGAAAGGCCTTCTTTTATGATGTGAAAAGCATGTAGCTTAGTTAATTGTATTGTCTTGCATCCATGAAATCTTATTGCGTATTGTCAGTGTAAGACTTCAGCATAACACTGGAGCAATAGGGGGGACCCCTGCATTACTCCCGGGTATTTGGCACACTGCCTGAGTTGAATGTGAAATGGACATTTTGACACATTTTAAACACTATTGGTTGAAATGAACACAGAAAAAAACATTTTGACAAGATCTTTTTGCACCAGCTACCTACATGACAACACAGAGCACGAGAACAGCCTTCCAGGTAGTGTTTTAACGGCAGACACGCCCCCTCATTTTTCATCAGTCTTTCTAATCTTCATTTGTTAAAAAGATTTGTCTTTACCCAAGTGAGGGAAATGGGGATGCAATTAAGAGACTTTGGATGTACCCATAGGCCTAAAAATGTGTGCTCGAACCCAAAAAGACACAGAAAGGTACTACGCAGTACCAACTATCTGTTATTGGAAAGTTGGGCACTGGACCCTTGCAGAACCAAAAAATGTCAGATTTGAACCAGACCAGGAGACACAGATCTGATTGACACCTAATTCATAGCTGATTTCTGTTGACAAGTTAAAACCTTTTATAAACGAGGCCTATTTGCAGGCATCAGCTAGAATAAAGATAAGAAATACCTAATTAAGTGTATAATTAAATAAAAAATAAAAAAAAAATATATATATATATTTTTTTTTTATATATTTTTGAGATGAGAAAAATCATGGAACTATCAGAATACATGTTACAGGTTCACATAAGATAAGGATGGAACACAGCACAACTTGGAAAATTCAAAAGCTCGCCCTGGAAAAACAGCAATTTCAGAATATTGTTTTTTGGAAAGTATGGAAATCCAAGATTTTAAATATTCCCAGCTCTTATAACAACTGATAAAGGCTCTATATACACAGTTATACATAGATACAGTGAAACATTTATAAAATATAGAGCATATAAAATTAAAAAACTGATTAAATATTCCAATATTTGAATAAAAAAATATTTTTTAAATTCAAAAACACTCTATATTACTTCTATGTATCACTCCTGATGTTCAATGAATCAAAAGACAGAAGATTGGACCTTTTTTGAGTGTTTTAAGCTCTTTCTAAGCCCTTTTTAGTTGTTTAGTTTAAGGTCAAATACTGCTTCAGATTCAGCCCACTCTCTCTGTTCAGGGCTGTATCTCAGCCCCCCTTTCTCCGATTTTCACCATTGAGACATCCGAACCGTAGGAGCCAATAGAATTGCCTGGAATTGAAAGCTAGATGATTGGCAGCACTATTAGCCAATAAAGCTCAAAAACGTCCCATCTGATGGCAGATCTGAAATCTAATTTGCTGAGCTTCCAATCCTCCCAAGAAGCCGAGGAGTGTTGGAGAGACACGAATCGAACGGATTCACACGGAGCACCAGCAGCTGGACATACATGCAGTGGAAGTACGGAGATATTTCATTTTTTCGCTGAGATTCGACCAAAAGTGAGTACAATATTCGATGAAAGCTGTGTGACTTTTTGTGTTCGAAGCTGAATATCTCTGCGATGGTTTACCGGAGAGAGAAATGGAAACTATGTCCGTAATCTCCGTCAGGCGGACATGCTTTTTCATGCTGCATGTTCGTAGGTAGCACGTTGCTAACGGAGTGTAGCAGCTGTTTTCTCCGGTCTGTCCCAGTCATATCGAGTATGATTTATGATATTTTGTTATTTGTTTGCTTGGCTGATGGGAGATGTGTTTGTCTCATGTAGAAGTGACCGAGTTCATGTTGTTCCCAGGACGCTGAGGTTTCTGCAGAACTATAACATAATTATATTCGTTCTTCGTGGGTTCTCTGCCAGTTACTTTTAACACAAAACTCTCTAAGTTTTTATGTACTCTGCGTCCAAATGGGGGACCCTCGGGTGTATAAGGTTTTAATCTTTGTCTAAACAAACTTTGTGTCTTACCTAATTCAACGTTCATAGCAGTGGCAGCTGGTGACTCTAACAATTGGGAAGGATAGGAGCAAAAAAAAAAAACCAGCGTCATATTTTATTCAATTAATTTTCTTATTTTGCACTTCCATTTATGTATGGATTCAGTGCTACTTGATATACATGCTCTCATGTTCTTAATTTGTCATATAGGGAGGGGGATAATCTGACATACAGTAGGTTTAAAATTTTGACATTTTTATTCAGTAAATCTTTTTTTTCTTGAAAGCACCTTGTGCTTAACCTTGAAAAGTGCTATATAAATTAAATTATTATTATTATGTCTGCGCTAGTTGCCTACTTATTTCTACTTTCTTGGGTTCAACCAAAAATTAAGCAGATAAACAATGGCTTACAAGTGCAGGTGTAGGTACCAGATGTGCTCGGCCTGCCAGATCAGCTCCGGGTCCTGCCTTTACGTCACACATTATGATTGGCTGTATGTGGGAGGGACTAAACTGACTCGCTGTTCCAGGACGTTGCTGAACACTAATGTTGGCCTAGCTATGATGTTAACTGGTGCTACGAACAAGACATCCTTCTTGACACATAACAGACATCATTCTGCATAATATACAGCAACATGCTTCTGTTTATTGCAGGGAGAGTGTGCTTTTGCAGAGCAATTGGCCTTCACAATACACTTGGACTTTTCAGCACAACATATGATCTAGGAAAGCACTGTGAACTGCATTAATAAGTAGACATATTTAATTTCAAACACTCAATCTTTTAAAGGGTGTATAGAATATGATGGCCATGTATCTTGATATTCTCAATAATAGGTAAAAAGAACACAATGGGCAGCCCAGTGCAGCCAGTACATTTAAAGTATGACTTCCAGTCTTACTGGATCTAATAAGATCTGTTTCATCCATCATTGACTGGTACATGAGGGCCAGGTTTCAATTTGAGTTGTGCTGGAGGAGAAAAGCTTGCTATTGTCACACTGCTGCAGGTGAAGGTGCAGAATGCATCAGTGGATTAAGCTGCATAATGTGGCTTATTAAAACCCAGTGAACACATTAGAATATTAGTGTGTCTGTCTTTTTCTCTCTTTCTCTTATCTTTTTTATATGTATGTATAGTGTATATTCTCACAATCTCTTTATTAATGATATAAATGAGGGGAAAACTGAATGACTCTCTCTTTGAGTCCATCTTATTACTGTTGTTGTATCAGTTCACTTGGGCTTCATTAAACTCCTTCATGAGGTTTCTATGGTGATTTGCTGCCAAATGACATCAACTGTCTACAATGTCTTAGCTAACTTTATGACCTAATTATGATTATATCAAAACTATATACAATCATGAATGTGTTACTAAATGTGAATTAAGCAAGAATGCAACATAAACAAGACTTTGAGATTCTATGAATTGCATTAAATAAAATGTATTCCATACAAGGTTACTTGTATATATCATATATATATTTTTTATTTTATTTTAGTCTAAACTATAATATAAAATATTGGAAATGGTATAATAATTACAATCATATATTAACCAATTAATAATAACAGTTTATTCTATTCAATTTATTATACTTAGTATATTATTTTGAAACCTAAGAATATGTTGTACACTTTCCCTTTAAACTATGTAACTTTCCCTATATAGTATGTGCACTTTCCTTTTATACTGCATACACTATTCCTTTCATACCACATACAATTTCCCTTTTATTCTACATAAGCTTTATATTTATACTGTGAACATTTTCCTTTTAAGCTATGTACACTTTACCTTTATACTATGTACACTTTCTTTTTATACTTTGTAAACTTTCCTTTTACACTGTGTACAGTTTACCTTTATATCATGTACACGTTACCTTTACACTATCTGCACTTTATTTTCATAATGCATACACTTTACCTTTATACTACGTACAACTCTGTTTCATACTACATCTAATACCTGTTTATACCTGCACACACCATCTTATACTTTTATTTAATTTAATTTTATTGTATGCATATTATATTTATTATATTTATATTTAGGCCTTCAAAAATCTCAAACATTAATATCCTCTTTTTAAATGACAGTGGAATGTCAAAATCATCAGCAATCATCATAGTCTTCAAACTGTTTGTGCCAAAACTGTGTATTCTAAAAGCAGTTCTGAACCTGTGTTGACCTGGTTGTGCAGGTTGGAATTTCTCAGGCTACTGGTTCAGTGGTGAAAGAGAAAAAGAGATAATACAGGTATGGAAACACTGCTGAAAATAAACTGTCTTTGTCTTCCCATCTCTTCATCTCTCTTTCTCTCTCTTCATCTCCTTCAGACGACTATCATTTCTGAATTATATTTTACGGCTCATTAAGCATCAATAGTGCTGGAGTGCGGAGACAGAAGCAGAGGGGAGGAGGAAGGATTGATGAAAAGACTGGAGAAACACTGAGAGAGGCTGCGGGAGGTGAAAACCTCCTCCTAAAAACATACTAGTATTTACGCTAATGCAAAGACATGTTTAATTAGCACCAATTAAACACACAGAGATAGCACACAGCATGGACTGACACTTGTTTAATGTGAGGCATGTTGTACTGATACAAAAATAAATCCTAAGGCCTTTCTCAAACCAAAAATGTCTGAACCTTTTTTTTCATTAACAAACCCAGACCAGAAGGACTTTCTAGATATGCCAAACACATGGACATATCTCTGTTATCTCTTTTTAAAACAATCTATAGTATAAGGATTGAACTGGAAACTTACTTGGATCAGTTTTAGCAGTGTGTACAGAGAACTAGTAAATCAAGGATGTGTTTAGCTGAGCCCCAATCAGACGCTGAGTCCCTTTTAATCGTCAGGTGTGGCCACACCTTTTGACAAATAAACACAGGTCTCGATTAGATAACGGGTAACTTTTGTCAACATAGACATGCTACACATTGTTAGATAGATGATGTTCTCCTCAATTCAAACATTCGGTTGATTCAAGCATACGCTGGTTGAGTTCAGTGATTGAAGCAAATAAAAGCCAAGGCTATTATTTGCACCTTTATGGTATGTCTTGAACAACTACAACAAGCTGTCTTGCTTATATGATTATATATATATATATATATATATATATATATATATATATATATATATATATATATATATTTATATATAAACACACATATATAAATGCGTGTGCACGGATTGCATGACGTCACTATTTTAATCTCATATTTTAAATATTAAAATAAATAGATAATTATTTTGTGTTGCCCCTGATTAAGATACATTCACTTTTTGTTTTGGTGTCATTTATTATTTATTATCTTTAGATACCTTGTTTTTTCAGATTTCATTTGATCTACTTTTTATACCTCAATCATCATTGTGTGTGTGTGTGTGTGTGTGTGTGTGTGTGTGTGTGTGTGTGTGTGTGTGTGTGAGAGAGAGAGAGAGAGAGAGAGAGAGAGAGAGAGAGAGAGAGAGAGAGAGTCTGCATTGGTCCACGCCTGCTCAAGTGCTGCAGAACGCGGTCTGCCTCGAGCACAAATTAACCAGGTAAGGCTGTGTATGTTGACTGTGTTAGCTAACTGGTTACAAATTAACCAGGTATGGCTGTGTAAGTTGACTGCTTTAGCTAACTGGTTACAAATTAACCAGATAAGGCTGTATATGTTGAGTGCGTTAGCTAACTGGTGAGTCAGCGGACCTGTTATTGTTGTAATGCAAAAGTTTAAAATTTGACGGACCCCACCCTACTTTTCACGTTTTAATAACGTCATGTGTAATTTAACAATGACGACCTGCAGCTTTTGGTTTTCATGGTCGAAGGAATTTGCACATATTAAAGTAAATGTCTGTACTAAAGCTAACATTGCTACATTGTATGCGCGTGTACAACTTTAAATCGGCGTATGCAGTGTTAGTTGTTTTTTGTTAGCTAGCAAACATGTTGCTGCAAAGTGCTTCGCTGTTAGTTGGTGTTGGTGAAACTCGATGGTTTTAGCCTACTAATTTACTTTGAGTTACCTGCGCGCGGAACATTAATGAGCGAGCAGGTAATTAGGGAGACATAAAGCAACACGCCGTTCTTTTGTGGACCCTATTTCTTTTTTTTTTACAAGTAAGACTCCTAAACCTATGTTTTTCCATCCCTGATGATAAGACACAAAATGTTATTAGTTACATAAATAGTATTTTAAAATATTCAGCAAAGGGGGGATGAAAGGTGTGTTACTTTTTGTGGTCACCACCTCCCACCATCACTCATCAAGTTCTTTGTCATGCTTGTGGAGAGTGCTGCTTTAAATCATGACAAAATTTGTGTATAGTATGATAAAACATTTACATGACTTGCCAATAGCTTCTTTACACAGTTAAAGTAAACATGGTTAGATGTTAGTGATGTTTACAGAAATCATCTTTTAAATTCTCAGTTTACATTTATTGTAATAAATCATGGCAAACTCCCTTTTCTGTTTCAGTAAAAATTGTTGTATACTGTTACCATTTGGCAATATATACTGTCAATGTAAATGAAGGTTTTACATCTTTCTGCAATTTGGAAAGTAAAAAGATATGCATTGCCTGATAGATTTTAGATTTTGACAATTATGCACATTGTTGACATTTTCTTATCTTTTACTTGCTTCGATTTGGATGCAGTGCAACGAGTGCAAGATGTCCTTCTAAAGCATTACAGACTACGACATTACCTGGGGTGTTTCTGGCCTCTGCCGTGCTTGTGTACAGACTGCACCTGCACTTTCAAGACAACTGGTGCGTTAAAATCTTACCTTTCAATAGTACATTAAGAGTCTGGTAAACCTGAAGTGCAGGTAACGTTTTGTTTTGAATTGTGTGACTTTAAACACCTTTGTGAGCGAGCAAAAAACAAAAATGCTGCCGCCAGATTACTCAATAGCCAAACATCAGCCATCTCAAGTACTCATTTAAAGCAGCATGTGACTGTTTGGTGTCTATTCAAAATCTGTAAATTTACAAGTAATGTCCTTTCGTCTGTCAGTAGTCATATAAGCTGTAAGCACAAATCTTACAGTGTTAATGATTTTAGATTATCTGATATATCCCCAACAGAAAATACATCCCAACAAGGCCCTCATTGACTCTAAAATGGAAGTGACTTTTCCTTTGCGGAGGAAGGAAATAGTGGATAATGAACCACTTGATGCTGATGTCATGGAGAGGTGGCCTGGGTTGTTTTTGCAAGAACAGGTAGGTATTTTTTTATGTATTCACTAGATATTTTGTTTAATGCTCTTCCTTTTTTGTCAAAGAACTAACTACAAAGGTTTGATTAAATTGTACGAAACATTTTCTGTTTGCCATAGTATTGGACATTGAACATATCCATGAACACTGTCAACTTTTTAGGTCTGTGCCGAGTTCTTCAGAATTACTCAAGTGGACCTGAAGAAGACCTTCCTGTCATCACAGATCATGCAGCGGACAACTTTGATAAACAGGTAATCAATAAGTAGAAAATAAATGTGGTATAGCAGGGGTCCCCAATTAGATTTTATCTGAGACCAAAGACTACGTGGGACCATGAGCATTTTCACAACTGTTAATTCAAAAAACTTGTTTTTTGCAGTAGAATCACTGCAAACAGTTAAAAATTCTGCTCTTGCCGTGGGGTATCAAACTATAGTAACGTATCTGCTTTGGAGCATTTGTGAGATTTGCTCCCCTTTTTTATTTTTCTAAACGTGACAAACTATAGTGTGTTATACTTTTAAGAAGGTTTAATTAATTAATTAGTATGAAGACCATTTCCAAGTTGCACTAAATAATAAAGGCCTACTATATATGCCTCTTTATCACATTGTTTTGGTGCCAGAAAACATCAGCTCCAGTGATGTGCTACAGTTTGACAGTCCCTGTTTTACACTATGCTTTTGGAGCTGGGCAATAAATTGATTTTAAATCCAATTAATCATATTTCTGGTTTAAGGATGTGTGAAAATGTAAATCTAGATTTAAAATATACTGTGGTCAAGCAAGCATCAAATAGTACGTAAGTAAGTAAGATTTATTTATAAAGTGCTTTTCACAGACATTAGTCAGAAAGTGCTTAACAGGAGCAGAATTACAAACATAAAAAAAAACTATGTGACCATATAAGGGCCAATAATTTACATTAAGAATGCACAAAAAACAGAAAGTACAAAATTAAAGCATGGTTTAAAAGCAGGCATAGGACTGAGTTGTTACCCAAATGCCAGTCTAAACAGGTGTGTCTTGAGCTGATTTTTGAGAGAGTTCACAGAAACAGCAAAACGTACGGGTGCAGGCAGAGCATTCCACAACCTTGGAGCTATTGCCTCAAAAGCTCAATCACCACGGGTCTTAAGGCGAGTACGTGGGACAGACAGATAATTTAACATGTTTGACCTGAGAGCACGGGCGGGTGAATAAGGGTCAAGTAGTTCAGCCACATATGTAGGAGTCTGACCGTGTAGTGCTTTGTAAGTGGGAGTGAGAATTTTAAAGTGAATCCTAAATGCTACAGAGAGCCAGTGAAGAGATCGGAGTATGGGGGTGATGTGAGACTGTTGATTTGTCCTATTGAGTAATCTGGCGGCAGCATTTTGGATTACCTGCAAACGGTTAAGAGCAGCTACACTGAGTGACGAGAAAAGTGTGTTACAGTAGTCAATGCGTGAAGAGATAAAGGAGTGCATAATTATCTCTAGTTCAGCTGTTGATACTACAGATCTCAGTTTGCTGATATTTCTTAGGTGGAAGAAACATGATCTGGACAGCTGCTTAACATGGGGGTCAAACAACATGGATTGATCAAAAATAACCCCTAGATTGCGCATGTTGAAATGGGCAGTAGAGGAGAGTGGACCAATACTCTGCTTTATCGTAGGGACAAATTCATCTGGTGCAATAACTAGAACCTCCGTCTTGGTGCCGTTAAGTTGTATGCAGTTTTCTGCCGTCCAGTCTCCAATAGCTTTTACACAGTCCAGGACCCTAGTTAACTCAAAAGCCTCAATGGGTTTGAATGACATGAATGATAGGACACATCATTTTTTATAATCGGTCCCAAAGGTAACAAATATAGGGAAAATAACAGAGGCCCCAGAACCGAGCCCTGCGGTACGCCACAAGACAGTGGAGAGGTAACAGACACAAAATCACCCAGAGAGACATTAAAACTTCTGTCAGCGAGCTAAGATGTAAACCAGTCTAACGCTATGCCAGATATGCCTACCCAATCACGTAGCCTCTTAATCAAGATGTTATGGTCTACAGTGTCGACCGCAGAACTGAGGTCCAGAAGTACTAACAGAGCAGTCACTTGCATCAGAAGACATGAGAATGTCATTTGAAACCCTCAGGAGGGCGGTTTCAGTAGAGTGTTGTTTACGAAACCCAGACTGGAATTTGTCATACACATTGTGCCTCTCCAGTGCAGGAGAGGCATGTTGGTTTTTCCACCACCTTCTCTAAGATTTTTGAAAGGAAAGGCAGTTTTGATATGGGCCTATAGTTCATGGGCAAAGCAGGATCTTAGTTGGGTTTCTTTAATATAGTGATAAGATTGCACGCCTAATAGCTTTCCTGTCAACTGCACGAACCATAATACTGGAGCAGAGTATTTACTATCAGATCACCATTTAATATTTCAAAGTTTGTCTAACAAAGTTAATGTAAATACATGTTAATATTAACAGCTGTATTGTATTGTTTGACTTAACTGACATTTCAAATTGGTGATCTCAGAGGTCCGTGCACAAAGTGTAATTAATTTGCCATTGTTCACGATGTATAATGAACAATGTCATTTTAGGGGTATTGCCTAATCTCATTGGTCTACTTGTGCAAATGCTTCTGCTGCGTGTAACTTTGTTGTTCGACAGCCAATGCTGCCTAAATGTGGTTAACGGTTTGTCCGTGTTATTGTCACATTCAATGAACACATGCAATGCAATTCTGCGCACCAAAACATTAGCTTGTTCCATTAACCAACTTCAAAAAGAAAATTGAGTAAAGAAAGTCGAGAGTCTAAAACAGAGACAGCTCGCCTTCAAAGTAAAGGTAGAGCATTTTCAAACAGGTTTGCTCCAGCGATCAAGTCATATTTCTGCCACTTTCCCACAATTGAATGTGAATAAACTGCCAATGGGTGCAAAAACTGAATTATTTGTATATAATGATTCATTAAATCAATAATTTGTTTATTTAATCAAGGCTTCTTAAACTATTTGGGTGACTGTTTCAGACTGTAGTGACTTGTGACGAGTCTCACTGTAAAAATAGTTGATTTTATCTTGAACTTTGACTTTATTGCTGGGTCTGTTGTCATGACAATGAAGCCACTAAGCTATCCCATGTAAAATCCTTCACTTATTAACAATAGTAATAACATATAAAACAAAATTTCACTCTTCAAATTGCTTTATTTTAAGAAATTAAACCCGACCCTGCCTGTCTTGACTTCTCTGCCTTGCTTCTGCCCCGGGAAAACGACTCAGCCTTCTGTCCCAGCCTCTGGTTCCTCTGCTTTCTGTCTGCTTTCTCCCCTGATGGCTTGGCATTTCACTGAGTGGATTTTTCCACATGTGCAGATCCAAGACGGTTCTGCACATGAGTCCTCTGCCTGGATTAAAGTTTTGTTTCAACTATTCCGTGTGTCCGTTGTACTGTTTCTGGGTCCTTACCATACCCGTTATAATTTCAGACTCTTTTTTCATCTATTATCAAGTAGTACTCATCATTATTATTGCAGCTTCCTTGTGTGACATTTGATTGATTCAGTGTAGGCTACACAGAGACTTTGTACACATGAAAAGCAAAATTAAGTTGTGCATTAACTTTATGAGAGGAACATTAGATCTGCTGGATCTATGACCTCAGTATTTGTCCCCAAATACATGGGTCAAAGCTTGTCAAAGCACAACACGTTTCATTCTATATAGTCATTTAAAATGGTCAATACACTGTAGGTAATAAACAGGTTCTGGGTTTTATCAACAACTGTTAACGAACAATGAATTGCTCCTGAACAAACTTGCTTTTTCATAATCAGATCCTGTAAGATCCATGTATTTGGGGACAAATAATGAGGTCATAGATCCAGCAGATCTAATATTTCTCTCATAAAGTTAATGCACAACTTAATTTAGCTTTTCATGTGTGCAGTGTCTCTGTGTAGCCTACACTGAATCAATCAAATGTCATACAAAGAAGCTGCAATAATAATGATGAGTACTACTTGATAATAGATGACAAAAGAGTCTGAAATTTAGTTTTTAGACAGGAAGGAGCTGATTGGTTGGCCTGAACGGGTCCCAACGGGCAGCAGACACAGGTAGAAAATGTCTGTAATTTCTTAAAAATAAAGCAATCTGAATAATGAAAGTATGTTTTATATGTTATTACTATCGTTAATAAGTATTGTAATACAGGCCTAAGTTGTGAACAGAAACATGTGCACCCTGTTGCAGACTGCCATATTGGAAACACTACTTAAGTATGGGTTGGCACAGATAATGAGAGTATGGTCCTCTTGAACCCTATCCCTATTTTTAGGCCTCTGCTCGAAAATTGCATATCCATACTAAAAAGAGTATATTTATGCAACTACAAGCTGCATTTTAATAATTTTGGTGTTATAATAAAGGGAACAGTTGTGAGATTTGTTCAGATGTGAAAATATCAGTATATGTATTACTGGTTAAGAGTAAATGAAGATGGCACACAGCACAAATTGAACATTTTCAGATTTGCCTAAAAAAAAAGCGCTTTCAGGATAATTATTTCTTAGGAATGATGTAGCTTGAAGGTTTGAACCTATCCCACGTCATAGCACAATATGTGAACAGTCTTTCTGCAAATTTTGTCTTTGATAAAGCGAAGCACAACTAAATTAGAGAGGTTTTAGTACAGAGAGTTCAGACGAGGTCTCCAAAATGTAAACATTTACACATTTTGCACAATGTGTGCTATTTTAATTTTCTCATGTACAAAACTATATATTTCACTTGTATATATCAATAATGGTGTTCAATACATTCAAATACAGCAGTTTTGGATTAACCGGGAAAAAGGCTTAATTTTCTCAAAACATCAAAAAGTAAGGTGCAGTTTATGATCATAATCGATATTGCAGATTGTTTTTCTGGTGTTTGTTTGCTCATAACGTGAGTTAGCACAGAGCTAGAGCTATAAATGTGGCGAGTGCGTTGCCTAGGTGGCGCTATATGGATTTTGATATTTGATAATAACTTTAGTTAGTTATTGAGTTGTGTTTGGAGCATGTAAAAATGGCTTACTTGTATAGTGTTGTAGCCCAGGCTCTGCGGTTTAACCAGAACTATAACATCATTATATTCGTTCTTCATAAGTGCATTGTTATTAACTTTGTATGCTAAACTCTGTACGCATCTGTATGCAAATCTGTGTCCAAATGGGGGATGCTCGGTGGTGACTTTTCTGTTAATCAGATTTTATTTTTAGGCCATATCATATTTTTTATTTTTATTTTTTATTTTTCAGACAACTGATGTGCCACAGAAAGTCTGCAGCTCTACGAGGTCTACCTTTATTTGTGAGGGAGAAGCCAGACGGCTTTCTGAAGAAATGTCTGGTAAGACTAATGTGTCAATGTCATTAAGGTTGCACATTGAGCAAGAAAACACAAATGCAAACTTTCATCAAACCCATCTCCTCAGCTTTCTACTTTACTGTTACGTTGTCATTCCACCTAAATTGTTTAATAAGTGTAACTTAATAGTTTTTAATATTCCGATGTATGTATTATCTGCAGAAAATGTTGACTTTGAAATTGTATTGTTGCAGAATAGGAAGGAAAAAAAAATTATTATGTAGAATACATATCAGGAGGAATTTTGTGTCACGGTAGTTAAACATAGAATACTCACAGTTGTTGGAAGATGAAATTGGGACGGTCTGCTCATGTCCAATAACAATAAGCATCACCCTGGTTATTGAGGAACAGATAGTCCTGGATGATGTATGCGACTTCCCAACTACATTTGCCTTTCTGTTTGGGCTCATCTGTGCTCTTAACCTGGACTATAAGAAGGACTTAAGGTACAAAAAGGTGTTCATGAATCTTGGTACTCAGTGCTCTGACCGGGTTCAGGCCTTGGCTTGGTTCTGCACTTAAGGTGTTTTACAATTTAATGTTTTTTGTTTATTGTTGTTCCTGCCACATAACGCCTTATAGACACATTGCAGTTTTTTTTGTTTTTTTTGACTGAGTATTTACACAACATAAATTTAGTCAGTTTCATTGGATTTAAAATGGTATTCTGAAATAGAGGTTTTAAGGATGTAAATTGACCTCATGCTGTCTAATTGTTGCCACCTGAAATTGACAGACATTAGTATTAATTATTTAACATTTAATGTTTAAAGATGTTTTTGTTTCTTTAAGCATTGACTTTTTCCAAACTAAACTATGTACTTTTTTAATTTAAAAATGAAGGCAACGTTGCAAAAGATTTTTGAGTATACTCAACTAATGGGCAGTGAAATTGAGTAACAAAACATTTTAAGTTTAAAGTTCTCTTAACAAAAAATGTGCAGTGATTTTGATGTATGTTTTCAATCTATAAGAACACGCAATTTCAAGTTAAGCAAATTTTATATTTTAAGTATTCTTAACTTAAGTACATGAGTAGATGTAAATATAAAATGCAATATTTTAAGTATTCTCCACTTAAGTACACAATTAGGTCTGAATAGTAATGTTAATTTTGACAAACTTAAGATAGCACTTTCAGCGAACTTCTTATCCTAAGTTGACACAACACATCAACCCTTAGTTGAGTATACTCAAAAAGGCTTTGCAGCGGGTTTACTTTTTTAGGTTTCCTCAGCTTTTCTTTTCTGAGAGTGCAATAAGTTACTTTTTGCCACAACATATCCTGATGACCAACCTCATTGAAGTAAATGCGGAGCTTTAATGTTTTAAAGTCTGCTCTTTTCTTTTCAGACATAGAAAACTTAACGTTGCTGACTTCATTTGTTTATTAAAGTGACTTCATTTGTTTATTAAAGTAATGGCTTTTTGTCATTCGGACAAATGTAAGTGTACATTGCATAATTGTTGGGTCTTTATTCAGACATGCGAGAGGAAATAATCATCTTTATAGATTAATGTGAATTTCAGTAGCTCATTCACAATATTTTGTGTTTTTTAGCCTGACTTTTTGTCTTTATGTATCTTGGTGTATGTCACCTTGTGCTGCTCCATTAAAGTGCCTTGGACACTGTTTAAAGGCACAGCGTGCAGGATTTGGTGGCATTGAGCGGTGTGGTCCCAGATTAAAACCACCTGAGTACCCCTCCGCTCACTCCTCCCTTCCCAAGACTGTGGAAACGTGTGCTGCTGTGTGCAAAACTGTGGTAACACTGTTCGCCTCGCTCAGAGGCCATCTTCACTGTAATAACATTACTTTAGGAACAAAGGAAGTCAGACAGTGGCTGGCATTACTACTGTTTTGCACTCTGCGGCTCACGGTATCGCAGTTTCAACAATGTATCAGAAAACTTTGGTGGCCTTCAAGTAACGTAAAAACGCGAAAGGTTGTCTCTAGAGCCAGTGTTTGGTTTGCATATTCTGGGCTACTGAAGAAACATGGCAGTGCAATATGGCAGACTCTGTTTCAGGTGATTATTCACTAATAAAAAGACAAACATAGTAATGAATACTATTTTCCATTTCTGCTAATAGATCCCCCACAATGCTTCACACTGTACCTTTAAGACACAAGACAACAGATAATGGCACCACATCAACATAATAGAATGCAAAGAGGCTTTATATTATAATGGCATATGAAAGCCCATCAGTATTAGTAAATACAGTAGTAACCAACTCTAATAATACTTTGATGATAATGATGATGATAATACTGGCTGCTGCACCGTCCTGATGTTTCTTTACCCGGTTTAAATTGTCCACCTCTGTAGGTCCTTCCAGCCACAAGGTCACAGTGTGTTTTTAATTGTGGTGCCCCTCAACTCCCCACACCCTCCACCGCATCCCATCAACCCCCTCGGCCCAAATGATGAACGACTGCACCTTGTGAAAAGGGCCCTCTCCAATAAACAAGCTTATCTCTTCTCTCTCTCTCTCTTGCCGTTGCCTGTGAATAATGAGCTCTGGGTATCATTGTTAATCACTATAATTGTTAATGTTAAGAGGGGGCCGGTTGCTAGTTGCCCGACGCCCCACGCCTTTATTGATTTCATTTTTTTACATTAAAACGCTGCATGCCTTTGTCAGAGCGGTGGGTCACCCCCCCACCATACCCCCAAAGAGAAGCTAATTAGTTATTTAGTGGCCTCTGTGTGTGATGGGGTGTACGTGGGACGGCAGAGCAGAGCTAAAGCCTGTTATCAGTAGCCTGATAAAGGGAATTGGTTGTCCCACTGTAGCTGTGAGAGGCTATGGCTGATAGCAGCATGGCTATTATAGAGAGGACAGGCACGTGCATGCCCACATGCACATATTTATTCACACACTGCTAGAATCAAAATCATGAATACACCAAAGCACATAAACCTACATGTAGTTTGAAGGAGAAATACACATGAAAACACTTGAAGATTGTTTACATAGTGGATCGTTTTCACTGAGGGAACATGCAACCTCCACATTTCAAAATCCAGTTCAGTTGGTTGTCCACAATCACTAACCACAGTGTACTTTCACTCCCAACTCGTCAAATACCAACACCTGGTCAGTGCTGAGGCAGCCTTTACTGTCTGTATGAGGTGGCTGTCAGACCAACTGACAGATGAACAGTCGCAGGATTTTCACCCAAGAGACACATTTTTGTTTCATATGTGAAGCCAAATCAAACTTATTTTAGCTTACTTTTGTTATGTGATTTCTGTTCTTTACTAGCCAGTCATGTAAAATACATAGTTTTTTAACATAACAAACAAAGTAGTTTTGTTGCGTAAGTAATTCTAAACACTAAGTTAACTTACGTTGGAAGTTTATTTTGAAGACACAGTAAGTTTCCTGTGAACACAAAAGTTGATTTTAAAAAGAAACTCATTAAAAGAGCAGAAACTGACAAGCTGTCCCTGAACCGTCTCAAATGTTTTTTGTTTGTTTTTGGGAGTGAGAATGTGTTGACTCATACTCTTGTCATCTAGAAACTCATGTCTACCCTAGAATGTGTTACAAATATTCCAAGGGCAGTTGTGTTATGTGTGTCTTCACTGTTTACATTCCTCGATGTAAAGTACATTTAGCCTAGATAAGCTAGCAAGGCAAATTTTTTTCTTGGGCCCTCGCCAAGAGACATGCACAGAGACATATATGTACAGTACATAAAAGAATGATGGAGTGAATTTAAATCAATCTGTGCAACTTGACTCCAGTTTAATTACAAATGAAACACAATTGAGTAATTGTATTTCAAAACCCTATTAACATGCTTTTTTATTTGTATCACCCTCTACTATCTGATACCGCTTCCTAGCATCTGTGTCAGAGTGATATCCGGCCAATCTAAAGACAAGCATTGTAACCAATTCAATTTAGTAATACAATGGTGACTGGGTCCGCCAACTTACTGTCAAAAATAAAAACTACTCTAATCTGTTTAATTGCATTGATTTCTATTGGAACGTCAACTGGCTGCGAGCAAAGCAGCATGCCTTTTCGTGCAGAACTTTGGTCGGACGCCCTGTTTCTACCTATTCCTGTGGCTCACTTTAAAAGTACCTCAATGGATGAGTGAACAGCTGCTCTGTGAAGAGTAGAAGTAAGGAGTTATTTATAAGATACCTCCTCAATTCACTACAGGAACCTCAATAAGGTGGCTGGAGGGAGATTGCCAGGGAGCTAAAAGTTTCTTACTTGCTGTTAGCTTTATTGTATGTCATTTCCCGTAAATATTACAACATAAAACGTGTTTTCTGTTCAAAAAGAACAAATGTACAGAGATAAGTGGTTACATCTCCAGTCTGATCTCGAGCGTACAGCAGATAGGCAGCCTATGTGGTTTATTTACCACATAACACAGAACTGCATAGTAACGGTTCAGTGCAGAGTGTCCAATGTGCTTGCTGTTACTACACAGTGTAGGAAGGCGATTTTTTGTTGGCCCCTATGCAGCTGCACCGGTTGCACTGTCGATATTTACGCCATTGTCTTTGGCTGTGGGCTAACAGCCAAAGACAACTTGTTTAGCAACGCTTCCCTTTACTCACAGTACAAAGATAAAAATGTGTTATTCTTTTTTTTTAAATGCCTATATTTTCATTCATAAGTCACTATTTATAATTAATATATAATGCCAGAAAAGGAAACACAAAAATAAAACATAAAAAACAAAGGAACTACAGCTCTTAAAGAAAAAAACAAATTAATCGTGGCAATTGGATTTATTCTGTATCTTATTTCATCTTACGTATTAGTTTTAGCAGTTATTATTTATTTATTTGATATTCAATTGAGCTAGTTCTTCTATAACGCACAACTGAACACAGCATTTAATTGAATAGATATTACCACTGTTATGGAATGATGATTATAAAACATGATGGCCAATTTAATAATGTACTCAATGTGCTTTTTGTGTTGGTGGTTGTGACGAGTAACTTTTTGTAGGAATAAAAAAATAAATAGTTTTCAGTGAACCTCCTAGAGTTCACTTTATCCTTCGCTCTGTCCACGGCTGAAATCACAGCTGCATATGTGTTGAAGAAAAGAAAAAAAACGCGAGACCACAAAATACGTGTAACTCAGTGAACATCGCAGAGTAAGGATAATTACACAGCGTAAAGATTTCCTTTAAGTGCTACAGAGAAAGATAGTTTCTTTTTTTTTTTTATAGAATGGAAGGTTTACAGAGTTGCTTTGAGCAAAGCGAAAAGCTGTTAATATGTCACTTTATTTTCAGGCGAGAAAGTTACTGTTTGGCATTTTAACATTTACAAACATGTTAAACAGTACATTTTTAAATGAACCTGGGAGACAGAATCTCATTTTGTCATTTTGATCAATTCTTATGCATAAAGTATGCCTTTTAATTTGAATTTTATATAATTTAATTTTTTTACACCAATTTTTTCACTGTTACGCTTGTTGACTGTAAGCAGGATCGTGCATCAGGTCCATTATCTATCATAAACTGACTGCAGTTTTTAAGTCATTTACACTGTACGTGTGTGTTCACTGTTAATTAAAGCAGTGTGTGTGAGTGAGACACTCCCTAAAGGGAACTTTAGTTTTAGTGGAACCATTAACCTTTTAAATGACAGAGATCATGCAGCAGGAGCTGTAACAATGACAGAATGATGATTAGACAGACACTGTGTGATATTAGTGTGTGTGTGTGTGTGTGTGTGTGTGTGTGTTTTGTTAATTAGTGGCAGTAATCAGATGCTGCTCATTACATCCTTTCAACGCTTGACTAGACATGTATGGTCATGTCTGTGTGTGTGTGTGAGTATGTGTAAGCTAGGATCTCAGAATTTGCCCCTGCACCAGCTAACAGTGTTGTGGCACAACGTACAACTCAATCATCCACACACACATACACACCCCATGCCTCTATACTGCGATGGCTACTCCAGATCTCTCCTAATTAATTATCTTGCCCTGATCACAGGAACGTTCTAATTAGACAGACTCCTTCAATTACCTGCCAGGAATTAGTCTTCTCCGTGATGCACCACACATTAACCACATCAACAGGAATTAGTATGCGCCACACCACAGCATATACCAGCTACACCAATGGTTAAGTGTTTGATTCAGGAAGCGCTGCTCATGAATGAAATCAAAAGGCAGCTCTCAATAGACCACACACATTATTCCGCGGGGAATTTTTCATTTAAATTTATTTGCACTTTAATACATTTTTTTCATGAGTACCTCTAGCCTATTAATAAACCCTGAACCTACATTTGTGTGTAAAATAGTGTACCACGTCCCAGGTTCGTATTCTGAATTCCTATCGGAATTTTCAGAGTTCTTTTCAAGTTTAGTCCTTAAAACAGATAAAGTCATTATTGTAGGTGACTTTAATATTAATGTGGATGTCGATAATGACTGCCTTATACTGCGTTCATCTCATTATTAGATTTGATTGGTTTCTGTCAGAGTGTACAGAAACCCACTCACTGTTTTAACCACACCCTCAACCTTGTTCTGGCTTATGGCATTGAAATGGAACATTTATTAATCTTTCCACAGAACCCTCTTTTATTGGACCATTATCTAATAACTTTTGAATTCTTACTACCAGAGTGTACGTCATTAGACAAAAGTTTCTACACTAGATGTCTATCTGATAGTGCTGTAGCTAAATTTAAAGAAGTGATTGTCTGCATTTAATGCAATATCATGTCTCATTATAACAGAGGACTCCTGTGCTAACTAGTCCGTCCCAGGTTGATCATCTTGTCGATAGTGCTACAGGCTCACTGAGAATGACACTAGACTCTATTCCCCCTTTAAAAAAGAAGATAATAAAGCAAACATCGCGGAAATATTTAGATGGCTTTTTTCCCATTGACCTTCACCAATTGACTTCAACAATTTCTACATCATCACATATTTTGATCATTTGAAGAAAAAAAAATGTAAACTGAACTTTAAAATGTTGGTCTTGAACTTTGAAAAATATAACAGTGTATTCAAACAAAAAAATAAGTGATGGAAAAGTTTTTGGGGGTTAAATACCTTCAAGAAACATGGGTACTGCGAGCCTTATGATTCAACACTTTTTATACACTATATTAATGTGATTGGAATTAAAACGATTGACTACCAGTGACAAAGTTCTGTTTAGCAAGCTGTTTTAGACTCTACTTGGCACTAATCGCAGTGCCAAGTAGGGTCTACGCCAGGGGTATTCAATTAAAATTCCAAAAGGTCCAGATTGAGAAAATCTCCTCATGCAATAATATCTAACTTGCGCTATTTAGTGCCATATATATATATATATATATTCAAGAAGTTTAGTAGTAGTAATGTCTCTGTGTAGTCAACAACTGTTAAATCAAATAAAGAAGGTACACATCAATTATATTTTAACAATTATTATTCTCAGTTTTCAAATTGAACTGGATGGATTATAAATAATACATAGAAACACATGAATAAATGTTATTCTCATTTCAAGTAAAATAAGGGCTGGATTAAAGAATTTGCATCTTAAGAAGAAATGGTGCATAGTTACAAAATCATTTCCCCTTAGGTTGATAGCAGACCACGTCAAGGTGTCACTCAGAGAGAACCAGGACATTCTGATGTAGCATTTCAAAATAAAAGCCCTTCAAAAAAAAAATCGCATGCATGAGCTAACTTCAAATCACATTCATGAGACAATTTGTCTAATTTCAGATTAGATTTTAGAGGAAATGGTGCATAGTTACGAAATCATTTCACCTCAGGGTGATAGCAGACCACCTCAAGGTGTCACTCAGAGAGACTATGTAACTATGCACCATTTCCTCTTAATAATCGTCACGGTCTCTGAACATATGAGACATACTGGTTTTAAACTGTCCGTGGGAAGAATTAACCAATAAGAGGCTGAGCTGCATCACGTGATGTGATTTACAACGCATTTAATTGGTCGGTTTGTTTCCTGGCCCACTGACCGAGTGCCGTAAAGGCTAGAAAAGCTGCGCCGGTTAAAATACAGGCGCTCCGTCAAAATGTAATAATTCTCAATTATCTATCAGTTTTAGGTCCAGGGTCCGGATACAACGGCGTCTGGGTCCGAATCCGGACCGCGGTCCGCCTATTAGTGACCCCTGGTCTACGCTATAAGACGTGGTGCGCGGTGTGTGGTGGAAGAAAAACTATTTAATAGTACCGAGTGAGTCCAATAAACACTGAATACTGAAACAAGAAACATTGAGGAAAGAAGTTAGTCTTTAAAGTATCTATTCTCTGGCCAGAGAAGGCTTCACCGTCATACAGACTGCAGCGCAGTCTGCAGAGGATGAGCAAAGAGTTCAGTTTGTCTCCTGCTCTCAGCACACAGTAGGGGGGAACCTCAAGTATTTATATTAGATACAATTGATCAACAGTTTCAAGCTCCCTAATCATAGTAGAAATGTACTAGCACAACAAAATTTTCTATCACAGGTGTCGCTTGGGGGCCTGAGTCCTTCTGATCAAAGCTCAGCCAGTGGACGGTGGGAGGCCAGTAACGGTTCCAGTTGCGGAGGGGTCCGGTCTTCTCGGAGTTGGGTTGTTTGGGAATGCAGCCCAAAGTGAGTGGTAAACTCCATACTCGGGATCGGCTCATGTAAAAGGAGTCAGGAGTCTGCGGCGATGTCGGCAACCCACCCAACCTGTCTTGAAACATGTACCAAGGAGTCTAACGCATGTGCAAGTCAGAGGGTGAAGCAAACCCGGTGGAATGAAAGTGAGGTGGGATCCCGGGTTGGGCACCCCACCGGCCCGTGTTGCCCGCATCGTCAGGGAGGTGGAGCAAGAGAGCGTGCAATAGGACCCGAAAGATGGTAAACTGTGCCTGGGCAGGGCGAAGTGCCAATCGGTCGTCCAACCTGGGTATAGGGGCTGTAATGAACCCATGCCAGACAATGGTGAAGCATACTGATTTTACTGTCCTTTATTCATGTTCCACTGTCAGCATTATTTTGATGAACATTAATAAATTCTTCTCTCCTTCACAACAGATCTCCAGAAAACACCGTAACAGCTACGGAACAGATAAAACATAAATGAACTCTTACGAGTACAAACATTAAATTACATTCAACTACATGTGAGCATTAATCAAAACATTTTCTCACATATATCCTTATAAAAAAGCACATGTAAAGGCTTAAATCTAGTATTAGCTTAACATTACAGCATAGCAATTTAGCCATTTCCTTTAAGCCAACATTAGCATCTAGTTACAACAGTAATACATTTGACCACCCTTTTACAGGTTAATTAATATAAAATGACAATAAATATGGTCATAAAACACACAAAATGTTGTTCCCGTTCCAGCGAGGTGCTTAACCGTCATAACAGAGTTATAAAGTAACTCTTGTATTGCAGAGGAATATTTTAAGATTTTTTTTTTTCCTTCAGTACACACTTTCAATTATCTTACCTTTTTCATGCGAAGTCAAGTTACTACTCTCAGAAGAGATTGACGTTCTGGAGGAGTCCAGGACACTGGAGGACCTGATCGCCCTCACCATCCGACTGGATACTTGGAGGCAGGAACGTCAGAGAGAGCGGAACTACAGGCCCCCAGCACCGGTTCGTCAGCCCATAACCACTTCTGGTCGCCGGTCTCCGGTTCCACCTCGCCACCACAGCCCAGGCCACCAGCACTCGCCCGCTCCGGTCTCTCCCGAGGATCGGGATGAACCCATGCAGTTGGGATGGTTCCACCTGTCTCAGGGAGAGAGGGAGCGACGAATCCGTTCCGGAGCCTGCCTCTACTGCGGCGAGCTGAGGCACCGTATCCCTGTCTGCCCGGTCCGACCAAAAGAGAGGGCTCGCCAGTAAGAGTGGGAATACTGGCGAACGACTCCACCCGATCCCCCTGTCCCAAACCCCGTCTCACACTTCCCGCTAAGTTATGCCTGCCGTTCGGTCCTCTTCCGGTCTTGGCGCTCATTGACTCCGGAGCGGAACAGAGCTTTTTGGACTCCTCCTTGGCCTTCGCTTATGGATCCCGTTGGAGGAGTTGGAATGCTCCCTTCGGGCGAACGCTCTGGATTGAAGTCCCTTGACCAATATCACTCACCGGACTCGCCCTATTCCCCTGCTTGTGTCAGGAAACCACCGACACAAGATCCGTTCATACATTTTCCCTATGCCCCAGACAACTCTGGTTCTGGGCCATCCCTGGCTCCGGGACCACAACCCACAGATCGACTGGGCAAGAAGCAGAATAATCGGTTGGAGCCCTACATGTCTCTCGATGTGTCTCAAGTCCGCCATTCTCTGGCAGACCTCTTCTCTCTGCACCCCGACTACCGGAACCGATCTCACCTCGGTCCCCTTGAAATATGCAGATCTCAGCGAGGCATTCAGCAAGGAATGAGCCCTATCCCGCCACCCCACCGACCCTACAATTGCGCCATCAAACTATTCCCCGGTGCCACCCTGCCCTCCAGTCGACTATACAACCTTTCCCGACCTCCGCAATGCTTACCATTTGGTTCGGATACGAGAGGGGGACGAGTGGAAGACCGCTTTTAACACTCCCATGGGACATTTCGAGTACCTGGTTATGCCATTCGGACTTACCAATGCTCCAGCCGTTTTCCAGGTTTTGGTGAACGACGCGCTCAGGGATTTTCTCAACCGGTTTGTGTTCGCCTACATCAACGACATCCTGATATACTCCTCGAACCTACAGGAACATTGCCACCATGTCCGGCAGGTCCTTCAGCACTTACTGGAGAACCAACTCTTCATCAAGGCCGAGGAGAAATGTGAATTTCATGTCCCCTCCGTACAGTTTCTTGGTTTCATCATTGAGGAGGGTCAGATTCGCAAGAACCCGGCACAGGTTAAAGCGGTCACCGAGTGGCCGGTCCCCTCTAACCGGAAGAAGCTCCAGCAGTTCTTTGGGTTTAGGAACTTCTACCGCCAGTTCATTCGGAACTTCAGCCAGACGGCGTCACCCCTAACCAAACTCACTTCCTCCAAGGTGGAGTTTTCCTGGTCCCCCAAGGCCAACCGGGCGTTTAACGCCCTCAAGGAACGATTCACATCAGCCCCCATCCTAGTCCAGCCAGACGAAAGCCGCCAGTTTGTGGTCGAGGTGGATGCCAACACAGTTGGAGCAGTGTTGTCACAACGCTAAACCACTGACTCTAAGCTCCGCTCGTGCGCTTTTTTCTCTCGCCGCCTTTCCTCGGCCGAGCGAAACTATGATGTGGGCAACCGGGAGTTACTGGCCATCAAGCTGGCTCTGGAGGAGTGGAGACATTGGTTGGAGGGGTCAGTCCATCCGTTCATCATGTGGACCGATCACCGTAATCTGGAATACATCCATTCTGCTCGGCGACTGAACTCCCGCCAAGCCCGTTGGGCTGTTTTTTGCCCGTTTCAACTTCACAATCACCTATCACGCAGGAAGTAAGAACATCGAACCCAATGCCCTCTCTCGCCAGTTTTCCCCAGACGAGGTGGACCCAGCCCTAGACACGATTGTTACACCTGTGTCCTAGGAGCTCTCAACTGGGAGATAGAGTCTGCAGTGCGAGAGGCTCAGCAGACCCAGCCGGACAGTTCCCCTGGCAGTTCCCCCTTCCGTCTGTTCCCGTGTCCTACAATGGGCCCATGACTCCTGACTCTCCGGCCACCCTGGGATAAGACGGACTATTAACTGGCTCCGGCGCTCCTTCTGGTGGCCATCTCTGGACAATGACACCCAAGCTTACGTCCTAGCCTGTACCACCTGTGCGCGTAACAAGGCCTCACACAGACCCCCTGTCGGACTATTACGACCTCTGCCTGTTCCCCACAGGCCTTGGTCGCATATGGCATTGGACTTCGTCACCGGATTTCCCCCCTCCGAGAACAATACGGTCATCCTGACCATCGTGGACCGATTCTCCAAGGCGGCTCATTTTATTCCCCTCCCTAAGCTCCTGTCTGCCCGCGAGGCCGCGGACTTGTTGGTCCATGTTTTTAGGCTCCACGGCATCCCTGTGGACATTGTTTCCGATCGGGGTCCCCAGTTCTCCTTCCAAGTTTGAAAGGCGTTCTGCCGCACCCTCGGTGCCACCGCTAGCCTCTCCTCCGGCTTTCATCCCCAAACCAATGGGCAGACCAAGAGGCTCAACCAGGAGCTAGAAGCCAAGCCATGTGTAACGGCGGCAAATCCGTCCTCCTGGAGTCGTCACCTGGCCTGGATAGAATACGCACACAACAGCCATACCTCCACAGCAACGGGTTTTTCACCCTTTGAGGCCTCCATTGGCTACCAACCTCCTCTTCTCCGGGAGGCTCCCGTTGAGGGGGGGTACTGTGAGGATTTATGTCTACCCTGGTGTGTTTCCCTGTTTTCCCCGATCACCTCTCCCTCACCTTCCCTTGTCTGTTTGTTATTGTTTTGCCACGTGCTTGTGTTTTGTTCTGCGTCCCTCAGTAGTGTCCTCCTACGAGTCCCGCCCATTGCCGCGCCTCTCTCCGTAGGCACACCTGTGCCTCATCTCCCGTCCCCAAAAGAAATTGACAGGACTTCACCAGTAATCTTTATGGGGATTAATGGTTGAAACAGTTGAACCAAACTTGATCAAATGTCAAGCATTTTACCGTTTGTTAAACTGAAGCACACTTCAGTTCGCTATCCAAGAGCTGTGAGGATTTCTTTTGTCCGTAGCTGAATCAGAGTCATCTGATGGATGACTGCCAGTCACAATGATGCTAAGAGGACGTGTCCGCACAGGGCGATTTAACCTGGGATTATCAAACTGGCAAAACATGGTTTGACAATGAACGACCTGCAATGCAGTCTCCTGCAGTATAATTTATAACGGGAAGCTCATTAATGAAAACTGCTAGTCCACTTAAAATCACCTCTGTCCCGTTTTCCAATGATTTGGCACTGCAAATGACATAATTCTCTTCATTACTGTTGAACATTTTCCATTCCATATAAAAGTGTAGATATCTGAATGCATTTTCCTTTCTACAGAAAGCCATTTGTTACAATGTGTTTTTATTGCCTTTTCAGCAGAGCCCAGTCCATTTAGGCTCGCTTGTGTCCAGCCAAATGAGGTGTGGCTTAATGCAATCCAATCTTCTTGGTTCATACTGAACGATATTGCAACACACAATGCCAATGTTCAGTCTCAATGCAAAAAATAGTGGTCCCTTTATATAGGGACACAGATGTAACGTAAGTTTCATACCTCTATTTCATAATACTTTATACTTCTGTTTCTTACATGTTTACATGCTTTTATGTAAAAAAACTAGAGCTGGGCAAGTTAGCACGCTATTATCGCGTTAATGCATTAATTAATTAACGCCTACAATTATTTTATCACGCATTAATGCAGTCTTTTGTTATTATTAAGCGGACATTTTTCCTTTAAAAAAAAGCAAAAAAGAAATGATTCATTTAAATATTTTTTTTTAGTTTTTCAAGTTTTTTGTCTGGAATATGTATAATAAGCATATAATTTAGTTATCGCTACTGAGAATTTAACAAACATTTAACACTGGCTGAATATCTATTATCAGAATCATTATAACTGCATTTTAACTGCTACTGTGTAAAGGAAATACTGCTGTTACAAAGCACCTTATTTGTTTAAAGTGTTTGCAAACCAAATGTTATTGCACTTTTGTTCATATAGCAGTACTTTTAAAATGGAAGTGCGCAATACACTACTTTTGAATTCATTATTGAATTTTGCGCATAACAATGCGATTAATTGCAGATAATCATGCGATTAATCGCGATTAAAAATTGTAATCGACCACAATATCCATTTCTAACACAAAAACTACACACAGTGGTAATATGATCCGAAATCAGGGAGAAATTAACAACATTGGCAACCAAGATTAAATGTTTTCCCTGCTGACGTTTCGCTCTGATAAATATTTTTATTTATATGTCTGTCACATAATGTTAACTTTGTTTTACATTTGTCTTTGCAGGTACATTTGTGAGGAATGACCTACAGAGCCCATGAAGAAGAAAGCATTTGCTGTGAAGAGATACAGAGGTAACGGGTTCACATGTAGCAGAGTATATAAACACTTACAATTACTATCAGGATGTGGGGGTGGAAAATACAATATGAAACAATAGCAGATGTGAAACAGTGATCAAGTTATTATTTTGAGTAAAAAAGACACAACTTACAAAAGTACTCAATTTACGGTAGCATCAGTCCCCATTAGTTACGTCAAACAAGTAACACTTACCATAATGATGCACTATCTATGTGGAGTACACTTTATCCAACCATGTCAACACACCTGTTGGCAGAAATACTGATCTCATAGAATAACTTGCTTACTTGAAAACTGCTCAGTAACTCTATTGTGGACTGTACTGTGTCCATGTTTCATAAAGTACCATCAATCTTTTCACTTCATATTCACCTCACAGTTATTGTCATATTAATGCTGTTAAATGTTTGTCAACGCTACAGATTCTACTCTGTAATAGGGTTTCACCGTGAAACAGAGAAATGTGTTGTTTATGGTCACCATTCGATACCTGTAGTTAAGGATCACATCACAGTCAGGATGTTAAATGCACCAGGTATTTTTCTCTTCTATGCATGAAATCAAATCAGTTTATCCTACACTGGATAGAAAATAAATGTTCAGATTATGGTAACCTATAGTGCAATACATAAAATGGGTTGTGTGGTGTTTTGATGCCCAGGGCAAGATGAGTGCCCGGTGCACAGGTAGACTTTGGAAAATCAGTCTGCAATGATTGAGGATTAAATATGAGTGATTCTTACAGTATCTGTAACCAGACGGCAACCTCTGCTCCATCCACTTCCGCTCAATGGTTGCAAAAACAAATATGGTAAAGACCAAAATCCAAGATGGCGACGGTCAAAATGCCAATCACGAGGCTTCAAAATCGCAGTCCGCCAACTTATGACTGACATCACGAAGACTACTTCCTCTTTCTCAAGTCAATGCTTAATACTTAATGAAAAGCTTCTCCTTCAGTTTATTAAATCCCTGCAGCCGTCTGAATGCAGCGGGACACATATGTTGATAAATCTGCAGCCTCTTACTGGAGAAGTGTCACATACGAGCGCACAGCCTACCACTGTGTTTTCCTTCATTTGACACATGACACCCGGCCGCTACAGAGTGACACACACACACTTCTACATACATCACACTGGTAGGTTATAACTCGGTATTCTGCTTGTTTTATGCAGGAGACATCAGATTACCGGAGCTCATTAATCCTGTGTGTCATTGCCTTCTTTCCAACTTTCTTCTCAGCAAAAGTGATGCTTCACGTTTTATTCTTGAAATGCATCATGGTGTTAAACGTTGCTATGTCACATTTGACAGTATGATGTGACAATTTATGGCATGAGATACTCAAGCTGCAGGTTTGAGGTGCTGCGTGTTCACATCGCTCCACTCTGCACCACCCCGACAACAACATGATTTCCTGTAGATTTGTTGGGCTGTTGTTGCCTCCCTGTGATTGGCCCAGTTGTTTCCCAGCACATGAGACCATGTGACTGGCTCAATGTATTTATTACTTACATCCTCTAATATATCTTCCACTTCACCCAGCCCTTTGTCACTTTGCCTTGCTCCACATTCAGTACATAAACCAAAATAGCAGGTGGATTCGCCCACACAGTGTGACCTTGGTAAACAGCATTTGACAAAAGCTCCTCCAGCTCTATTTTGAGGAGACTTGGACCAAATCATCATCAGCTGATAGAGTCAGCTTAGTAACTTTCCATGTTTCATCTCATCCATATTAGGTTAAAAATTGACCTTGTCATTTCATTTTTGATTTTGCTTGTCTTGATCCTCCTTGTTTCCCAGATCATGTTTGAATTCTGTATTACAAATGACTCAATGAGTCTATGAATCAATAGGTCTTGCTCATGATTCATGGCCACATATTCAGCATATAAAGCTTGCAACATAGAATAGTTTGGTCCATTGGGATTGTGTTGTATCTGATCAAATGGGTGCAATTGGGTTCCTTTCCAGTCCAACCCAGCTCAAACAGCTCATGTCCAGTTTCAGCCCACTCCAGTCCAGTCCAGATTCCGCCTATTCCAGTACAGTTCAATCCAGTCCAGTGGATCCTGAGAAGGAAGTGATTTTAATTAAAGATAACTTGCTCAGTGTGTGGCCATACTGAGCCTGTTAATCTGAATCCAATAGGCTGGATGTAGCAGCGAGAAGGCCCTTGTAAAGCACAGGCTCTATTGAAGCCCACTGCATTTCATTTAGGTGTGAATCAATGCAGATTGACACCACTTAACATGCAAATGGTACTCGGGTCAACTGGCGGCTTCCTGCCTGCTGGCGGTGGTCCAACATCTACAACTTAACTCTCTTTTTCACCTCTTCACACCTCCCCTCTTTATATTACTTACCTTTCTTTTCCCCTTTGTAACTCGTTTTCTTTCCTTTGTCTTCCCTTGAAAGGTTCCTCTCTTGCCCTCTTGCCCTGTCCGCTTCCTTGCCTTTCCTTATTTCTCCTCGTCATTTTCCATCTTCCCTTCTGCCTTCCCTTCCTTCTTTCCTCTCCCCTCTCCCTTTTTTTCCCATCACATTCTTACCCCGCTGTTGTAAAAATCATATTCAGGATATTCGTCCATTTAAAGATATGAGAAAATAAAAGACTATTGATTGCTTGATAAACTGCCACTGATGGCAACAGAATGAGAGTAAAGTCAGTGTAACCCCTTGCTGCGGCTGTGTGTGTTAGCCGGAGGCACTATATGGGAGATGCTGTGGATCAATAAAGTGTATGTGTGTGTGTCGGCCCTTAGCTATCCTTCCAATTACACATTTCCAGCAGCGCGGCCGAGCACAGCTCTTTGTTAAAGCCTTAATGGATCAGCTCAGGGAAGTGTCCACACGCACACACACAAACACACACAAATAGATACAGCTCTACAAGGTAAGCATTCTCAAATTGATTTGTTAAACAGCGTTTTGAGCCCCGGCGCTCTCTGAAACTGTGTAATGTGAATGAAACTGAGAGCTGACGCCGTGTGTGTGTGTGTGTGTGTGTGTGTGTGTGTGTGTATGTGTGTGTCTGCATCAGTGTGTCTGTGGATAATTTCATGAAGCGCTGTGCATTTGTGTTGCTAAAGGTTTCCAGATGAAGGAAGCTCCATGTGTCTGATTATCGAAGAAGAGAGCATTTCATTAGGAATTTAGCTCACAACAGCAGACGCATTACTGCCAGCAGCACCTCCTCACTCCTGCACTCATCTTCTCCTCCTTCACTGCTTTCAGAGTGAGCAAAGCATAGAGGTTTATTCAATCAAGCACTACACTAATTCCGTTTTCAAGTGAAAAAATAGCACACATTGATGGATTTGTGAGCACAGACATTTGCACAATCCAGATTTTGAGCACTCTATGTTTAAAATCTGCTCTCGCTATTTTCTCCCACTATTTTGGAAGAATCGGTTGGCCACTCTTGCTCCGTCTCCTTCTCTTATCAAGGTTCTCCTTTAATCTTGTTCTGCCTATTTTGTGTACTAACTGTCCCTGTGGCTACAAACACTGCCTTGCCTCACCTGTCCACTAGGTGCCATCATTGAGCTTTCCCACCTTTATGACTTGTTTGTGTCATCTGTCTGCATACATTCAGGGGGCTGAAAATGATAGGAAATGGCATGATTACAGGAAAGGAACACAACAAATCTATAGCTATATAGCCAGTCAGCAGTAAAATGTTGGAAATGCATTTTTTTGCCAACTTCGGATATGTTGAATGCTGACATTTCTGAACCAAAAATGCAAAAATGCATACACAAACTTAACTTAGGTAACAAACATACTTATTTTAAACCAAACCAGATTTTTTTCCTAAACATAACCAAGTAGTTCAATTCACAATGTTAAACATGTGTTTTAAACTTTATCTGTAATTTGGGAGAAAATACCCCAAAAACGTAATTGAAAATGCAGTTTTGTTTTATGGGAACGCCATTTTCAGGAGACAAGGTTGCCCACAGGACAATGTGGGTGTATCGAACAAAAATGCAGGTATGAAAACAGCACAAAATGAATTTACCCAAGAAAAATTGTGGTTGAGAAAAGAAATATCTACAGAAATACCAACAACATCAGACATGAAGTGAGGGCAGCACACAATTATCTAGAGAGCAACACAATTTACTTAAATAACCAAACTAATACAAAATAATATAAAACTGATGATGGTGGGGTGACTGTGGCTAAGTGGAGAGCAGGGCCACCTTTGCTCCCGTAGCTGTGCCTACGGTGTAGATAGATACTGAATTGCAAGTCGCTTTGGATAAAAGTGTCTGCTAAATGACTGTAATGTAATGGGGAGTGGTTTGTGTTGTGATAAACTTCCATTTGAACTCAACATTCAAATAATTGTAATATCACTCCTAACTGCAACTGACTTATAATAATTTTCCTGCATTTATAGAAGTGCTGTACTGAGACATGAGATATACAAGTATGAAGGCAAATCACTTTGCGTGCGCGCAAATGAGATTCACGCGCGCGCGCAAATCAAACAGCCGGGCGCATATTTTACTTTGTCGAGCGCTTTTACATCACTCCGCGAGCAAAATTCCCTCTCGCACGAGTGAAAGTCCCTCTCTCGCGAGAGAAAGTCCCTCTCCCTCGCTCGCGCGAGAGGGACTTTCACTCGCTCGGGAAACTTTACTCTGCTCGCTCGCTCGCAGTTTTTGTTTTTGACAGTCAGTGGGCGGACCTAGTCTCTACATCTAATTGGTTACAATCCTCGTCTTTGGATAGACCGGATATCACTGTGACACAAACTCAGATTTTTAGAGATTTTCAGATTGCACTACCCGTGCAGTAATAATGTACATCTTGAATACTTTTTCATCCACTAATTACTTGTCAGTGATTTAAGTTGGGCAAACAGTTAATATAGAAACAGTGGTCCCTAATCTTGGCTACAGATCCTTGAGCGGGTCCAAATTGTTGCTCATATTATATACAACTACATTATATCTCTTCTGTAAACACACCAGTATGATTAAATATGATAACATCATGTTTTAATCAATTAAGATCAAAGAGCTTCTTTGAGCTGTTTGTCACAAGAGGTTTGAATATCAAACACACATTGTCTGCAGTAGAATGATGAGTGAATTTAAATCAATCTGAGCAACTTGACTCCATTTACAAGAGAAACTAATTATTGTATTTCAAAACGCTATTAACATAAGTTGTATTTCATCAGCCTCTACAGTCTGAAAAATTTACAAAACCTGTCAGACAAATGTAGAACATTCTGAGTAGTGGAGTAGTGTTTAGTGGCGGATTGAAAACCACTTCTGGGTATTGCGGGAATTGCGCTCGCGCAAGAGGGAATTTCGCTCACGGAGTGATGTAAAAGCGCTCGTCAAAGTAAAATAGGTGCGAGGCTGTTTGATTTGTGCACGCGTGTGGATCTCATTTGCGCTCTCGGATTTTGACAGTGATTTGCCTTCACATACAAATACCTTGTCACCTCCACCTGCTGTACCCAGGGTATGAAGCCAGGATAGACGTTGACTTTAGATTTTGGCATTGGAAATAACATTTTGCATAGAAAAAGGAAACATTGGCACTGAAACAAGTTCCACGGAATTATTATAATTATTTTAATTTATTTTATTCCGTTTCAAAACTGTGTTAGGGTCTGGGACAGCTGACGATGAGGTAAAGTCTCTGATCAAAGAAATTTGTCTGAGACAGGCAGGGTGAGGGAGATGATCATGAGGAGGAGAGACAGGAGAGGTGCAAAGTGAAAGCACAATGCTCTAACTATAATCAGTGTGACACAGAATTTGTCTGCCCAGAGTTGGATTTTTATCACTGTGAAGGACTTTGTCCATCCAACCATGACACCTCCTCTCTCCCCTCTTTTTCTGTGCTTTCTGCTCATTTCATCTTCTCTTCTTCAATTCTTCTCTTCTCCAATCTTTACTCACACAGTTCCTTCTCAAATGTGTAGGATTGGATATATGTGTTGTTTTGCCTATATCTCAGCCTCAAATCATATAAAACAAAATAGTATCAATACTGTTAATGTTATCAAATATTAACATCATTGATGCCTGATACCACATGTTGTGAAGCAGCTACACAAATAGACTGTATGTAGCTGTTGAGCATAGTATGCTTTAAATCTGGTTTCATGAGGGCTCAAGAACACGACTCACCTGTTGTGAATAAACTGCAACCTGCACGTGATCAACAACTGCCTCAATAGCAAAAGGCATTTCCAGCAATTGGCTACCCTTACCTGGTTTGTTGCAGGCCACATTTTGGCCTTTGCTATGGTTCATAAACTGACAGCCATAGAAGTTTGGTCTCCTTTTGAAGTGGGGCATCTGCAGATATATTCTACACCTGGTTATGATCCACTAACTTTAGTGGATCATAACCCGATACCATACATCTTGATCTGGCGGAAATCTTCACTCCACTGAGTGCACTTTTCTAGTTCGCATTAATATTATACTTTTGCAGTGAAAATGTTATTTTATGACAGCCGCTCAGGAGATAGAGCGGGCGTCTAGTAATCAGAAGGTCGGTGGTTTCTATCCCTGCTGTCTACATGTAGACGTGTCCTTTGACAAGAAACTACAGCCTAAATTGCTTGTGATACCATTGGTGTGTGTGTGTGTGTGTGTGTGTGTGTGTGTGTGTGTGTGTGTGTGTGATTGATTGAGTTAGATCCTTATGAGCACTATATAAATATATATAATATACTTGATATATTAATATATATTCAATATTCACATTTTCAGCGGACTTTAATGAACACCAATCGCCGCAAAAACTTCATGGCTCGAAAAAAAGAATTCCATGAGTCAGCTGATGGGTCAGCTCAGACATGTCTGTCATGACAGCAGCAGAAGTTTTTAGACAGCAGAGAATCATTTTGTCAGAAAGACGAGATAAAAGTAAGAGACTAGCCGGATTTGTCGTTATGACTGTGGCTCTATTAGTCCTACTGAGCCTGGTACATGCCAATGCTCCACTTTGTAACACTGCTTTTTTAAATAACAATTTGTAATCTCCAAGCTTTCCAGGTGATGTTAATTAACCCTTGTGCCTCACTTCAAAAAAGTTGCTCATATGTCCTTAGAGGACAAAAATGTCTGTGGGTCGTTAACATATCGCGTCTAAAAATGTGTGAATAACTAAACTAAACAAACTAAATTGATTTCTAGCACCGTAAGTCCCTCACAGTAACTTTACTGCTTCGTGTTTCTGTGTCAGTTTGGCTGACCCTTCAACCGGATGTTGTCACGTCCTTGGACGGAAAAGGTGAAGCAAGTGGGACAGATAGTAAAGTTTTGGGTAGGCCTGCACTAAAATGATGAACTTCTTCGCCATGTATTTACAGTCGACAGATTTTTTGGGAAGCAAGAAAAGATATCTGCAAGCTTTAATTGGTTGGTCCTCATCACATGACATGCGCTGTGCTGCAGCGTCTCAAAAGTTGAACTATTGCTGACTTCGGGCACATTCTCACTTTGAGCACGCCTTCCGTGCATCAATATTGACAACAATGGATTGGAGGGCGCAAATAACGCGACATCACAGCAGATACCAATAAAAATGCAATATCTTTGGTGCTAGAATAATCTACAAAATTCTCGTCAGGAACACTTCAGCAGGAGGGAGTGTGAAAGTTGACTCCTCCCACCCTGAGGGGACCTCCTTCTGCCTCCCATTATTGTTAAATCATTCTAGTCACAGCTTCATTAGACCCGTCCTTCTGTTTCTCTCAACATACTAAAGCACGGAGAAGTTTTCAACGCTCACACTCAATGATTCACTCCTGCCAAATGCAAGAACACAGATGAGCTGCACAGATACAACACAGTCCTGGGAGGATGATCCAGCGAGTGAGCGTGTGTGATATACTGTGTGTCTGTGTAATATGAATGGGTTTATGCCTGTGTTATGTATGTTTTTCCTGTGTGTCCATGTTTTAATCTGACCTACTGTGTGTGCGTAGACATACATGCATGATTTTGTGTGTGTGCTCACGACTCAGGAAAAGACAGCAGTCTAAAGGATGAAATTGAAGATATTAGTATGGTCTGCTCTGCTTTTGATTAGTTTTGACTGGAAATCTACCCAAGCCACAAGGGGCCCCTCAGCAGCCTGTGCTCTCCCCCTCTCTCTCTCTCTGGATGTGCCCCCCCCCCTCCTCTCGTAGCGTTTCGCGCTATGCCAGAAATTGAATTGATATTTTGTAAACCTGATTTGTGGATAACGCGATGTGACAGCGACAAATGCCTGGCTGAGAATGGTTTTCAAAGCCAGTCCAAATGAAAGTTATTACAGGGTAAATGCGCATTTCTTTGTCTCGGCAGCAGCAGCAGCCCCTCCTGGCTCCATGTATGAGTTTATATGGGTTGAATATGGATCCATTTCCTGGGTAATTGAATTGATACTGTCATGCACGGGGGCAGTGCCACATTGCTCTGCAGGGCGGATGGACTGTCTGATTGAATTGGATAGGGGGGTGAAAGTGTCTCTGTGTGTGTGTGTGTGTGTGTGTGTGTGTGTGTGTGTGTGTGTGTGTGTGTGTGTGTGTGTGTGTCTGTGTGTGTGTGTGTAAGGGGTTGTCAGCAAGCAGTCATAAGATAGACACACCTCAGTGTTCTCCTGATTACTGGCGTACAGCCAATTGTCTCTCCAATAATCTGCCGCCAAAACCCCCTGACACACACACACACACACACATACACACACACATGTGGACGGATACGGGTCAGGCAGCACAGAAGCCATTTCCAATTCCAGCGTAGGCGAGCGCGCCGTAGATCTGCTACATATTAATTTTGTCCCGGCTGAGATTTGCTCCCATTCAGTTAGAGCCGATTGATGAGAGAGCAGAGAGGATCGGACGGCTGCTCATTCGCTCTCCTCACCTCTGATTAGAAACACTGCCGCTGTCACTGCACTATTAGGACAGAGGGGTGGGAGAGGGGTGGGGGGGGGCTAAGAAGGGTAAAAAGAGATAAAGAGAGGAACAGTGACAGGGGAAGGAAAGAAGGCGAGATTAGGGAAATGGGGGAGAGAGGGAGGATAGAGGGGGAGAAAGCAAAGTAAGAGGGAGGGAGGAGGAGAAAAAGGAAGGAGTTGAAGAGAGACATGGAAAAGGAGAGAGGGACATGGAAGGAGGGATGTATGGATATGGAGGAGAAGGAGGGAGAAAGAAGGGAAAAGAGGAAGAGGTAGAGGAAACATAAAAGCAGAGAGAAAGAGATGGGTGAAGGTGGGAAGGGGGCATGAAGGAGAGGAGGAAGGAAGTAGGAAATAGAGGATAGAGGAATGAAAAGAGAAAAAGACAGGGAAAGAAAATGGGAGGATATAAAGAAGGGAAATGAGTGAGGGATGGAGAGACGTAGGGGGTTAGAAACAAAGGAGGTGGTGTGGATGTGAAAGGAGAAAAGAGTTATGGAAGGAAAAAGGGACATTGTGTGTGTTGGGAGAGAGAAAATGGATGAAGGGAAGGAGGGCAGGAATGTGGAGGAATGGAATGAGAGGGACATAGGTGTATGGTGGGGAGTGAGAGGGAGAGATAGAGATAGAATGGTGGAAGGAGGGATGAAGGTGGGAGTAATGGAAAGAGGGAGCAAGGAAAGGAGGGACGACAGAGGAGATGATAAAAAAGAAGTGAGGTAGAGTTGAGAAGTAGGTAGACTGAATGTGTGGATGATTGAATTGAATTGAGTTGACTGGCTGACTGTTTACGCATAATTGGATTGGAAACACAAAGTGTTTAAAGACATAGTTCAACAGTTTGGGAACTACAGTATATTCACTTGCTTTCAAAAAGTGAAAAGAGAAGATCTTTATACCACTCTCATGTCTGTGTGTTAACTGACGTTGCAGTTATGTGACATGTGCTTTAACAGCCCAAAGTTTGCAAATCTGTCTACCATAGCCTCTAAAGCTCACTAATTAATGCACATTTTAATGCTAGGGTGGGTACAGAATTATAGAAACCTTTTTAAGTTGTATTTGTTAAAATTATCATAGCATCAACAGCAGTCAATAAATCAAATGCTCTGACAAAAAAAAAAAGGCAAATATGCCCGTCCAATCATTTCCTTCATTACGAAAGTAATGATTGGACAGGCGGCCTACCTGCCGGCCTACCTGCGTGCACTCTGCCTGCGTTCTCATTGCGTATCCCAAGATTCCTCCAAAAGCTGCTATTTTGACAGCTGTGAGTATTAACGTTAGCCACGTTAGTTGTTCATGTTCATAATGACTGATGATTGTTGATAATGAGTTTTGTGGGGAATGGCGTTGGAGGAAAGCCTGCTAGGACAGGCTGTCAGGGTTGCCCGACTTGGCCCCTTTCGAACTATATTTAGCAACATTTGGAGCTATTACTGTTCACCACTTTAATTGGAAGAGAGATGGCAACACTTGGTTTTTAAGTTTGGATGCTTTCAAAATAGCGTAATCTTGCTGGTTTCTAAAATATTGCTGACATCAATTTTAATCTAAAGAAAACCTAACATGAAAGAACAACAATTTGTGGGTTTTGGGAAAGGTTTGGCTGCAACTCTTGATTGCTGAACAGCCCCAATGGCAGATGTGTTTAACTGTTGTTTGTGACCAAGTAGTTCTAGCACCTATAACTCCCCATATATAATTTAATAAGACTGTCTTCTTTTTTCAACATTTTTTCTTGTGGACAGATTAAGCTTGGCTAACCACATCCTTACTCTGGCTTCGTACATAGACTTTGCATTTGATATTGATCTCAGCTCACTCTGAAAGACAGCTAAAAGCAGTCAAACTATTCCTTTAAAACTGACAGCTCTAGAACCCTTATTTCATTTTTTTTTTTACCTTCAGGCAGACAGTAGTGCCATTTAAACCACCCATCTGTGACCCCCCTCTTGCAGTCACATTTCTTTTTCAAACCCTTGTCTTTCATGCAGCTGTCACCACTCCCACCTGAAGGAACTTTATGAGACATTTAGCTTCTATGCTAGAGAGCTTGTGATCTGTTTCATCTGCTCATGCAAACTAGAATCAGATGTCTCACCATGAGACACACTTTAAGGATTTAGCCACCCTCTAACCTTTAAAGGTAGTTAGTGAATACAGATATGGTTGTCTTGTTTTACATTCTGAGTCCAACAGATTGTTTTACTGATTTACAATATTTAAGTCCATTTGTGCCCTTCACAAGCGACGGACAAATTGCACCACTGACAGACAGAGAAAAGGTTCATCAATACTGTTCCCAGCAGATGATGTCAGCATTGTCCTAAACTTCAACACATCATTAACTCTTATCATCTAAATGCTCCCAGCTTTAACTTAAACAGTCCTCTTCATCTAATAGTCTTTTCAATTTTAGGCCTTAATTGTGTCCACACCAGTTAATCGGGTGGCTGTAATAAGAGCTTGTGTATGGTCAAAATGGTCCACCACCATCTAATGGTATGAAAATTTAACGATCGTTATCATCAGCCGCTTTCCATTCTCTGACTCCGCCTTTTTCATCTCCCTCTTAAAGTCCCTGTATCTCTCAGTCTGTCTCCACCTCACTCTCTCAGTCGTTAAAGAGTTGCCCATTAACACAGTCCTTAGGTAGACTTATTAAGTTCACTTAACAGTTAATGCTCCATTCAGAGGATATTACCATTTAAAGGTCTGATGTGCTCTGTAGTGTTTGATCATAGCAAAGACATCATTAGCCAGCATAATGAGCAACATTTAGACTCCAACTAATACAGAAGTTTGGGAATGCAGACATCTGTTGCAAGGACTACATTATTTATTAGGACTTTTTGGTAGCATGTCGTCTCCATGGCAAACTTAGCTTTTAGAGAAAAAGAACTCCCCTGGCTAGCCCGTTTTGCTTAAGTCAGGTAACATAGTAAAAGGAGCGACAAACATGGTCTATCGCCTAGGAGACCTATGTCCGTGTCCTGTACGCTAGTCCCATAAGTCGTTAGTGTCGTTAGTCACGTGAGTTACTTGAGTCGCTAACTAGCAAATGTTTTCAAAATCTTTCTAGAAGGCCAAAAGGTACTCATCACTGTCATAACGTGAATGCTGACACTGTACATTAACACAGAACTCCCAATCATTTCTGTTCATTGCCAATTCCAATGCATTTTTACTCACATAAAATGGTTGCGTGTGAGATACACACTGGGAAAACTGCGACAGATTTTGGCCAAAAGATTGGTAGGAATGATAAAATGACAAACCTTGCTTGAAAAAGGCGGTGATTCAAATTAATAACTCGAAAAAAATGTTAACTGGGCAACTCCACACATTTAGTCTCATTACAATTCCCTTCTGGCTTAGTGAGACTAGCAGGTTGTGGGACTTAGTTCAATACTTACCTATACTTCCCCCTAAAAACTAAGATAATAGCTCTCAAAACAGTGATCCCAGGCAACTGTGGAAAAAAGACTTAAGACTTCTAGTCGGCTTCAGAACCTTCCTTGGTGGCTCTGATAACCCTTTTTTGAAATTCAGTACCATCCTGGGTGGCTCCAGTACCCTTGAGTGGTGGCGGGGCGTGTTTGGGCTCATCTGCAGAGGGGACAGAGTGAGGGAGTGGTTCAGGAAATGGAAGGGGCTTAATTAGCCGCAGCTGAGACCTATCCTTGATTGTCTCTCTCGTGTATAAACACTAGTAGGGACAGAGGCGCGAGAGAAAGAAGTGAGCAGGAGACACAAGCTGGCAGAGCGACGGAGAGGATGACATACCATCCTGACAAAAGCATATACGCGGTGGGCTCGAGGGCATGGCGCATGGCCAAGACCAGCCTGAACTGCAATAATAATAAAGAACGTTGAGAAACGCTATTTGAGTGTGTGCTGGCGTCTTTGTGCTGAAAGGACCCACGGTGGTAACAAGAGTTTGTTACATCTTGTCTTTGGCTTAGGCACCACCTGTAGACTTATATTCATAAAATTCCTTATTGGTGGTGTCAGTGTAAAGGGAAACTTAGGTATTTTTTCGACCTGGACCTATTTGCCCATGTTTTTGCCTGTAAGTGACTAGTGGGGACAACTGATAACAAGAATAAACCATTGCAATGTAGGCAAAAGTGCACAGTCAATGTAGAGTGCGTCCAGTAAAAGTGCTTGTTTAGGTTCAAATCGTTATAAGTGTCAGACAACATTATGGAAACGACCCCACAGAAAAAATGTAATATTTTTTTTACCTTTAGCTTGATCCGGTATGTTTGTAGGGAGAAGTCTCGTTCTGAAATCTGGTGAGAGTTGGAGAGAGGAGTGCTGGGATGAATTTGTTATGTTAGAGTACAGAAATTGTAGTATAGGGTTATCAAAAGGTTTTCAATGTCATCGCTGAATATTAAGTTGATTTTTACAATGTGGACATTGCACGTGATTTCTGGAACGAGACTTCTCTTTAAACAAGACTTTGTTACACACAATAGCAAATTGACCAGATCAAGTTAGAGGTAAAGAAAAACATTTCATTTCTCTGTAAGGTCCTTTCCATAATAATGACCGACACTTAAAATACAAATCTGAGCCTTTCAGTGGCAAAACAACCACTTTTAGTGCTTTTACCCGATAGGATTACATTGCAGACTGTTCACGACTGCCAGCTGCAGCACTCTCGATCAATAATGGACCAATTTATAAAAATGCCTTATATTATTAGTCAGTTAGACACAATAATAATAATAATAATAAGGTCCAGATTGAAAAATAGTTCCCTTTTCCTGTGGAGAGCTAAAGGTCCTTCGTATTTGACTTTAGTACTTTCCTGGTTGGTTGTTGGCTTAGGCACCACTTGATGAACTATCATGCTTATATTCATTTAATTAATTATTGGTGGTGGCACCTTAATTCAACCATGGTGTTACATTGTAGGATGAAAATGCTATGTGAAATAACTTTTCTTTTTCAAGGAGTTTTGAGATTTTTCAGAGAAAATGTTTGTATAGTAGTTGTTGATCAGATACTTTGTATATCATTCAGTCTCATCTTAATGTATTCACTTTCATGAAACCAAAAATTAGAAAGAATGAAACTGAATTAAATCACAGATGTATCAGCGAGAATCAAATTCTGTTAGTTTGAATTTTAGAATAGCCTCAATAAAGGTTTACATCTTCCAATAGACCATCAGTATAATATTGATCAATTCTAAAAGATATGAAATCAATCAAACTGCATCATATCCCCTTCCTCCTCCCACTCCCCCTCTGACCTCCTCACCTCCCAGCAGTTCTCCCATGGATCACAGGATAATTAAAGAAACCAGCCAACAGATCCAATTTAAGATTACTGTCTATGAAGAATGTGTGCAGTAGTGGCTGCCCCCCCCCCCACGTTCACTCCCCTCTCAGTAGCACCCCCAGAATGCCTATTATACAATGTGTGATCAGTGATAATAAACCGGGAGGAAATCGAACACAATGCCACTGAACAGACTACCATCAGTTTAATAGTTGAGCCAAAACACAAGACTACAATTTTCCTTTAAAAATAGAAATGTTATTTGATCCACTCACGACCTCCATGGCTGTTTTGAAAGATACATTGTCTGATTCTGTTTACATTCTTTTATTGATCAACGCTGAATAACACAATAATATACCATTTTCCAACTATTGGTCATAGAAATGACATGAGGAATTAGTATGAGAATATTGAGAAAAAAGTCTGAATTAAATGGGTAATGCAGTGGTCTGATTAGACTTTGTACAGCCAATAACAATCGATTGGAATCCTTTTTGTAATAATATCCTTAAAATTGGCCATTCCAATACAATGATTAAGTAGTTCCTCCTCTTAAAGATGCACTAATCAATATTTTTGTTTGTTTCCATCTTTGTAGTTTCAGCTTTTTAGAATTTTTTAGATAATTTTTTAGATTTCAAAGTCCACAACTTTACTCTTTTGGTTCACTTTCATGGCACTCATCAACCTTGCAGCTAATTCCATTGAAAAAGCTCTGATAAAAGTTAAAGTTAAATAGACTTCCAACAATCAGATTTATTTTTGCAACTGGAGTAGTTGCCCCCTGCTGGCCATTAGAAAGAATGCAGGTTTAATATTTAAGTTGGCTTCTCTTTTCAAAACAGGAGTTTGGTGGAGACCACACCAGTGCTAAAAGAGAGTGAATATTGGACATAAATCATTCAGGTGGACACAAACACGACTCTAGATGAGTGCTAATATTGCTCTGCTGGATGTGTAAATACGCTATTGCTTGCTAACATTTTAGCCATATCAACCCTATGAATATGAATATTTCATAAAGTTATAATATGCCAATATGTGTTTAGAGCTTGTTTTGCTGCCTTCAAGTGGCCAAAGATCAATTATTGTGGCTTTAAACTCTTTTTTTTGTATGAGCCACATGCAAAGCATGTTAATTTTACTTCAATACTTCATTATTTGCTTTATATTAATTTCAAAAGTTACTCAGTGGATGAATTCTTGTCACATTCTATTACAGCCTCCTGGGCTGCATTATTCTCATCTTTTAAATTTGGACAGGTGTCCTCCCTTGCATGAGACTAAATGATCACAGGTCGGCCTGAAAGTTAAGATGATATGACAGTACCTTCAACAAAGTTTATAACACGTTGCTAACTAATACTGTATCTGTATCTTGTAACCCACAGCATTTATGTATCTGATGTCTTTCAGGACATTGGAATAATGAAGAATTGAAGGGAATTGAATCCTTGGAGTAAGGGCTCCATGGTGACTACATTGGATGACACACACACACACACACACACACACACACACACACATACACTGTAAAGGCTTCATTTGATCAATCAATCCTGCAGTACAGTAACTGAATGTTAGCCCAATGGACTGAAGACACCACTTTATCTCTCCATGTCCTCACTCTGTCAAACAACTCTCTACAATCACTTCACTTCATTTGAAAACTTTCTTTCCCCGAAGCAGCTTCACACTTAGAAAAACTCCTTCTGTATATCTGCACTACCTCCATTTCACTTCAGTAAAAAAATAAAAAAATACTCTGCCAGCACTTCAAAAACTCTACTTCAATCAGTGCAGAATAATACAAAGGGCTTTCAGATTACAGAGGGCCTGCTGTACTTTAAATCCTGTAAATGAAATCCATTTTTTGCTCCGATGATCTTTCTAGGCAATGTTCAACATGGTCAGAGAGAGAAAGAGAGAGAAATGGCCATCTGTCTGCCACTGTTACCGTGCCACCCACACACATGACCCAGGCTGAAAAAACGAGCTGCTAAAAAACCCAGAGAGAGGAATGAGATGCCGTTTTTCCATTTGTAGCAGCATGATAGCACAAAAAAAGAGACAAAACATTATTTGAAGATAGAAGATACACACACTCTGATAACGGAGAGAGGAAGAGTGTGTGTGTGTGTGTGTGTGTGTGTGTGTGTGTGTGTGTGTGTGTGTGGGAGTGGGAATGTGTGACTATTTCATCTTCCATGGTAACTTAAATGGTAGATGGAGGCCACACACACACACACACACACACACACACACACACACACACAGACAGACAGGCCTCCCAGTGCTGCGGCACCCCAGATGCCTTACGGGATTGTAATAATTCATAGAGTTAGCCAACTGCTTGCTGGACCAGACAAATGGAATTATACTGCCCAGATGAGATGGCTGCATACATGTGTGTGTATGTGTGTGTTGTGTATTTGCGCAGTCTTTGTGAGTGTGTGTCTCAGGGCCACTCGGCCAGTCAGTGCGAAAGAAAAATTGCTGCTCCACTCTATAACCCTCTCCACAGAAAACAGATCTGGGCCTGCATCCCTGTGTGTGTGTGTGTGTGTGTGTGTGTGTGTGTGTGCGTGCGTGCGTGCGTGCGTGCGTGCGTGCGTGCGTGCGTGCGTGCGTGCGTGCGTGCGTGCGTGTGTGTACACGTCAGTGTGAATGTGTGATGCAGCAGAAGGCCGAAACCGTGACATTGTTAAACCATGTTAGATTTCAGGGCCTCTGACCAGGGATGTCACTGACACACACACACACACACACACACACACACACACACACACACACACACACACACACACACACACGCACACAAAGCACATTGAAGTGCATGAACAAATATGTGTTTCTATCTGCTGCTTGCATGGGGGCTCCAGGTTGACCATTAGATAACGGCCCATTAAAATGGTACAGTCTTTTTCAATACAGCATGATTTTCATTTAGTAAATTATGGTCCATTTAAAGTAAAATAGGCAATAAAGCAGGGTATGTTTTAGGGCGGGGCTAGCTCGTGATTGGGAGTTGGGGACTAAAAAAAGACTGGGTAACATTAATGTAGCAGCTGAGAAATCCTTACTTTTAGTCCCTTAAGGGTCAAGCTTCAAAAAGCTGGATTCTACACTACCCATGATGCAACTCAATAGAATGTTTTCATGAGACCTCCCTTGCCTTTTAAATGCAGCACATCATCATACATAAACAACAGAATAGGTAGTTTGACAATGTAACCCAAAACAACACATGATCATAGGAGAATACCAGCGACAGGTTGTGAAACATGTGGTTAATGTTGTGAATTGAAACTTAAACTGAAACAACTTGGGTTGGGTTAAAATAAGTATAGTAAGTCTGGTATGTAGCGTAGCTTACATACGTAAGTTGAGTATGTTACAAACATTAAAATAACTTAATGTTGCATTTTGATTTCAGACGGGACACAAACAGCATCTCCTGCGTGAAAGTCTTTAAACTATGTTACCTGACTTCCTCCTTTGCTCCCGTCACTAGAGTTTTGCCTCTTAACAATAATAAGTTTCACGTAACCTCTCTACTTAAGTAAAGCCACTTCTGTAGCTATTTGAACCTGAAACACAATCTTCTCCTAAACCTACCCAGTTTTGTTGCCTAAACCCTGTAGGGGTTTATGTAGGCGCACTGATCACTCGCCTGGCTGGACTTTCGACGGAAAACGCACACAAAATAATACAAACAAAATATTTTTTTGTAATACCGACCGATGTATGAGGACACATTGGCTTGGTAGCAAAGATAGCAAACGCCATCCAAAGGTCAACTATAGAGTCAGCAGTGACTGCACCGACTTTTTCTCAATTTTTCTTTCAGACTTTGGACATATTTACATTTCAGCATAGTGCTGCCACAAGTGATCTTCTAGAAGAGCAGAGGAAATGAAATTCCTCTTTAAGGAAGTTAATGCTGTTACCTATTTTGTCATTGATGTAGATCAATCCAAATTATTTCATGTTTGTGTCAAGCCTATTTTCATATATTTTTCATGCATTTTTCTATGAATTGTTAACGTGACACTGCTTCCCAGTTTGGACGATACACTCCAATCTATACAAGTAGAAAAGAAACACACACACTAAAGTGTCCAAACGCCTGGAGAAGCATGATTCCAGCTTAAGCATATTGGTGAAGACATGGCCTTCCACAATCACATCACTGTCCTGCATTACTTTCATCATTACAGGTCTCCACAAGAATATGGGGATAATAAAGAATGAAGAGCAGAGGTAAAGTTGATGCAGAGACTCCTAACTCCTAGCTTACTGCTGCTCTTCATCTCTGCTCCATTATTTCCTCTTCTTCACTTCCTCTCACCTCCTCCCTCTTCATATTCCATTCATCTTCCTCCTTTTTCCCCTTCCTTACAGCTGCTTGTATTCATCTCTTCTCCTTCCCTTCTCATTCTCTTTCTATCCTCTTTCCACCCTCATCCTCTCCCATCCCTTTTTCCCTGGTCCCTCCTCTTTTTCACCCCCTCCCTCCCCTTTCTCTTCATTCATCAGTATTTCAGCCCCCAACAGATAGCATCGTTGCTTTACTGCTGCGCCGAGCTGACAGTCTGTCTGTCCTCGCTGTGGGCTTTAAACACACTAAATCAACGCCTGAAAGAAATAGATATTTTGCCACTGAGATAAGCCCATTTCCTGGCGAGTATTCATTGAAATGATATAATAACTGACATGGATAGGAGAGCGGCGGAAGAGAGAGGGAGAGAGAGGGAACAGAGATAAATATGGTATTTGCAAGTTTCCTTTTGTAGCGTGAAGGCGCCTCCCTTTTTCTGGAGGAAGAGAAGGGGTGAGGGATCTAAACGTTGACAGGGGAGGTGGTAAATTGAATGCCATGAGCCGTCTGAGCCTCTCTGTCTCTAAAAAGAAATTCAATTAAAGTGTATTGGAGGGTTGTGAATGTGGTAGAGACTGGGTTCCCACTGGCTGATAAGAGCTGCTTCTCTTGGCGAGTGGCGTTATAACTGAAGCCAGATCACTAGCTGCTAAACGTGTAATCCCCTGCAGCCGAACAATATGGGCCCCAGTCTGATTCAATACAGCAACAGCCAATTCTTCACATTAAATCAACGTAGGGGGGCCAGAGTCGCCGCTGCTGCACAGCGGCAAAGGCACTTCCTTCAGCTTAAGCCACACACAGAAATCAGAAAGCTAGACCACTGACACAATGGGTCCTATCTACCTCTCAACACACAGACACACACACATACACACACACACATTGTATAAAAGCTCCCTTGGGAAGTGATTTCAGTCTTTTCAGTGTTAAGTACCTGCCCCACTCTGGCTAATACCACCGCTAATACTGGAATTATACACTGTGTGTGTGTGTGTGTGTGTGTGTGTGTGTTTACCTTTTCTGACAGATAAAAAAGATGAGATTAAATGCTGCTCCTTGGCTGAAGCGCACCACACAGTCTGGTTCATGACCTCTTAAGCTCCAGGTCCGTGTGTGCATGTGTGTGTGAAACCTGCAACACTAAAACCTCAACTCAGTCAATTTAAAGGGACTCATCAACTTTTTCTGTGAAGAAGTTCTTTGATCAATGTATTGTTTTGCAACAGTCAGACGGAGAGGATTTGCTGTGGAGAAATTCTCTAGTAGCACATCGGTGGAATTATGTGTTCTGATAGCGCCAGACGGCTACCTCCAGTTCTGAAAAGTGAAGCCAATGAGAAAGTCCGATGACCAAATTGCCGTGATGAAAATAACCATTTAGATGCACAAAATGTAATCAGTTTATCAAAATAAAATTCACACCGACATATTCAGAGCTGTTAGGAGCTTGTGGCTTTGACTCTTACTGCCAAAAGGGGTAGCACTATAAGTTTAACCATAGGGTATTAAATAACACATTTTATTTAAAAACCACCAATTTGGCCATAGTTAGAGTCAGATAGCCAGCCAGCTAGCTAGCTTAGCTTATCTCAGGGGCAAAGCTAGCTAGCTACAAGCTAGCAGACAGACAGGTTGGTTTAATTTGTTATATAGATGCACTGATATTTATTTTTAACTCACTGAGAGAGTTAAAACTACACCAAGAGAGTAATTGAAAATGTCCGGGCCATTTTCATATGTTGTCCTCCAAGTAACTGATGCCTAATGGATGTGATACTGTAAAACCATCTGATCACTACAGTGTAGCTGCTGAATTATCCCAAATGTCATTCAACAACTTTACTAGTGCTAAACCGGAAAAACAAATACATTTGAGTTCCAACCAAAAGTAAAAAAAAATGGGCAGGCCAAAAAAAAAAAAAAACTCACTTGGGGTTAGTTGTTGATATTGTTGTTTTTAGCCCAGGAAATTTGGGAACATTTGAGAAAAACTAGATTTAATGTTTCAAGAGCATATATTCAGGGGCTATTCAACATGTTTCTAAACAACTTGATCTTGCATTGTACAAATGATCCAATAATCTAGTAATTAACTCAACAGTATCACCAGACCAGAACATCAATTCTAAAGTGTGATCTGAATATTTCAATTTTTACGTATTTACCAGGATATTTTTCCATTGACATTTCTTTTTCGATGGGGTCCAGGCCAAGATGGTAGCATAAAATGTTTCACATAAGTAGAACAAATAACAGACTTAGAAACAAAACAGCAAAATGTTCAAACAACATAAGAGATTTCACACACAAAAAAGCAAATTATCTGAACGTGTTCATATTAGACAATTATTCCCCTGAAAACTAAATCCGGAACATGCATACATGTATCCTTTATAAGACCACGGTCATTTTACTTTATTCCTATACCCCACCTTTATCTTGGTGTGACCTAGAGTCACTAGATTATTGTATAAGCATGCAAGATTTCAAAAACAGGATAAAGGGCTTTTTTACCACTGAATGTACATGGCCTGCTACAGAACACTGTGAATTGATTGTTTGTTGTAATTTGCTGTTAGTTTTAAGCCTGTTATGTTTTTGGTTTTATTGTTGTAGATTTTACGTGGATTAAAATATGTTTGATGAAATAAAATGACGCATGTTGTTGTTGCAGGAAAGAAACAGGCAGTTTACTTTAATATTACCTACAAATCTTGGATTTTGCTGCATACATCAAAAACCTGAATTGAACAGCGAGTTATAATCAACCACTTTTATGTGCACAAAATCACATTAAGTAGGCTACATCAATTGAACTTTACCAGCCACAAAGCCTAAAAAAACTACCTGGTATCACAAATTAGTTTTATTTTAGTTATACCAGATAATTGTTTAATAATGATGAACCAAAATGTATTATTGGTTATAAACCAACCCAACCTAACACACACACACACACACACACACAAATACAGAGAGAGAGATTGTGAATGACTAATAAATTGCCTGGGAATAAAGCTCATTAATTAATAACAAGACTTACACAATAGACCCACATTAACACTGTCAAACACACGCACACACACACACACACACACACACACACACCGCTACCACCCCCTCTAATCTTCAATTATTAATTAGTGAAAGTGAAATCTATGAATTACTTGCTCCATTATGTACTTTAGCGCCTTCAATTTGCATTGTGGCCTGTTTCCCCCTGGCCAGCAGATTAAAGTGGCTATTTGAAATCAATTTCTCTAATAACAGATCTTAACGAGCTCATCAATTAAGGCTTCGTTAATGGCTTGTTACCGTCCGGTGTGTGTGTGTGTGTGTGTAAATATGTGTGTGTGTGGCCCTGTCTGCCTGTGTTACTCCTGACGAAGACACACCTTGTACATATATCACTGTGATTGGGCTGAGTGGGCCAGGCTGCAGGTATTGATAGAGGGAGGCGACATGGAGGTTAGGCTTAACTTTTTTTGATCAAACCTAACTGGAAGCTTAAAGGAATGTTGGACGCAGACACACACACACAAACACATGCATGTTTGGGGGTTGGGGGTGGGGGGGGGGGGGGGGGGGTCCTGGCCTTCAGGAACCTATTTGAAAGAGTATTTATGCAAATTAGTCTGATAATGGCTTCCAGCATTGAGGTTATGATTTCCATAAGTTAGGCTGCTCACTGGGGCATTTCCCAGGCTGGAAAGACCATTAGCACGCCTCACACACACACACACACACACACACACACACACACACACACACACACACACACGCACAGTTATGAGCCTGAGACCTCCTCCCTGACCCCTCTTGTCTTTGACACACACACACACACACACACACACACACACACACACAGTCACGCCCCCCTCTAAATGTAAGTGTTGTATATGCATGGGTTAGCTTAACTGCTCGGAGCGAGGCCTGTAATAATCAGTTCATTTATTTAACCTCTGCCTGGGCACTTTCTTAAAGCGCTGATGAAGGAAGCTACAACACACATCCACTTCAGACTGTGGGCTACCTTCTCACACTTATACTAGATTGAATTAGATCAGCAACACCACATGAAAGGCTTAAAGGTCACAATACACGTTTCATTATGGAGGTCTCCGTCTATTGCCAGCGGACACAAGCTACTTGAATGTTATTTGCTTCTTTTTTTAGCCTTGTGTTATTCAAACAAATTGGACCGCTAGGTTGTTTTCTAAATTAATTTATTGTGAAAAACACACGATGTACTGACTGTAGCTGCTTTAACCGAGCTACTAACAGAAGCACTTGAATTTACCAGGAAATTTTGTTGTTTCTCATTTTCTTTTCCCTCTTTTTGTTGCTAAAGTCCCGAAGTAGAACCTTAAAAACTAATTTGAAGTTGAAACATTCTTCAACAGAATTAGATCACAATTTGGACTTTAGATTGGGATATTACTATACTTATGTTGAGGATCTAAATATCTCTTCCAGCAATGATATTGCAAGGAGACAAATACTAATCCAAGTGAAAATATAAGTATGTTTTTTTTTTGTTCCTAAATCAAGAGTCAAAAAAAGGTGGTTTGGCCTGCTCTGGGACAAAGTTTACGATCCTGGCGTGTTCATATGTAAGTGGAGTGTATAAAAATAAGAGTGTAAACCCGATCTCATTACTACACATTTAGTGCTCTTATCATGTGATTTCCCAGCAATAACAGCAGGAGAGTCTCAGCCATGTCTCTGCTCTCATCAGTTGCCTGTTTATCAGCAAACTTGCACTTTAATGATTGATACTGGGAAAACTAATTATGACACCCCAGTTCACTCATTAAGCTACACAGCTACAAATGATTAATTGATTTATCACATTTTCCCAAGGCTCCATTTATAATCTCATGCTGAAATGAGTTTGGAGAAGGAGGGGGAGGAAAGAGAGAGAGAGGATACAGAGGTAGGGAGAAGGAGAGAGGGTGGAACAAAGGGTTGTGGGAGAGAAAGGATGAAGGGTGAAAGCAGGGGATGATGAAGGGAGGGAAGGTGAAAGGGTGGTAGTGGGATTTTAAGGGTGGAGTGGAGGTTAAGGAATATTAATATACTACAACTGGTGCTATTAAACTATATTAATGCACTGCAAGCTCAGAGATAAGTGCTCCAATTATTATAGTGGTGAGGGGGCCAAATCAAAAACAAGCAGACTGACATGATGTGGTTGTTTCAGGAAAGCTCCACAACAGATGCTTCTGGGGAAATAGGGTCATTTTATCTTTTAAGACTTTAATCGTTCATCTTCTTAGCTCTTGGGGAAAGATTTTAATTAAGGTCTTATAAGAAAGAATGGCCACCATACTGTATGCTGTAAATCTTATATTTTATTAAAAATCAGTCATAAGATCCATTGACATAGTAGAATACAGCAGTATCAGCAGAAGAGCCTTCAAGAAAATGGAAATACAATTTTTATTTTCTCAAGTTTCATGGCCCATGGAAATTATTGAACATCTAGAGGCTAACATTCAATCCAGGAAGGGAAATGGAAATCATGAAACTTGGAGTTATGAGGATTGGTTGAATGTACAGTATAAACAGCTCCAACTTCAATTCTGTTTTCCACTCTCTGAACATAATGGGTGGCTCTTAATTTCGTTCCAGTCTCCCCACCGGCACTGAGGATCTGCGAAGAGGATGTGTCGGCTCTTTCACAGACAGAAGATCAGGAAGTCTCCGGGCCCAGATGGAGTGTCACCCTCCTGCCTGAAAGTCTGTGCTGACCAGCTGGCCCCCATCCTCACGCAGATCTTCAACAGATTACTGTAGCTGTGTGAAGTCCCCTCCTATTTCAAACGCTCCACAATCATCCCGGTCCCCAAGAAATCCTCCATCACAGGATTAAATGACTACAGGCCTGTCGCCCAGACGTCTGTGGTCATGAAATCTTTTGAGAGACTGGTGTTGACTCACCTGAAGAACATCACAGGGCCCCTGCTGGACCCCCTGCAGTTTGCCTACCGGGCAAACAGGTCGGTGGATGATGCAGTCAACATGGGACTGCACTACATGCTGCAACACCTCGACTCCCCAGGATCATATGCAAAGGTTCTGTTTGTGGACTTAAGCTCTGCGTTCAACACCATCATCCCGGAAATACTTAAACCCAAACTCTCCCAGCTCACTGTGCCAGCCTCGACCTGTCAGTGGATCACAAACTTCCTGACAGACAGGACGCAGCAGGTGAGGCTCGGAAAAAACTCATCCAGCACCCGGACTATCAGTACTGGCGCCCCCCAGGGATGTGTGCTCTTCCCACTGCTCTTCTCCCTCTACACAAACGACTGCACCTAGACACACTTAGACTCCTGAAGTTTGCAGACGACACAACAGTCATCGACCTCATCAGTGACGGTGATGAGTCTGCGTACAGACAGGAGGTTGAAAAGGTGGTCCTCTGGTGTGGTCAGAGAGCACAACCTGGAGCTGAACAAGTTCAAAACTGTGGAGATGACAGTGGACTTCAGGAGGAGCCCCCCAACACTGCCCCCCCTCACCATACTCAACAGCACTGTGTCTGCTGTGGAGACCTTCAGGTTTCTAGGATCCACAATCTCCCAGGACCTGAAGTGGGTGAACTTCCTGTGCCAGCTCAGGAAGTTCAACCTGCCTCAGGAGCTGCTGATTCTGTTTTTATTCCAATATCATCCAGTCTGTTCTCTGTTCTTCCATCACTGTGTGGTTTGGATCGGCCACCAAACTGGACAGAAACAGACTACAACGGACTGTCAAGTCTGCAGAGAGAATCATTGGTTCCAGCCTGCCCTCCATTCTGGACTTTCAGGAAACGGGCAGGAACAATCACTACAGACCCTTCACACCCTGGACTGTTCTAACTCCTGCCCTCCGGTTGGCGCTACAGAGCACTGTACACCAAAACCACCAGACACAGGAACAGCTTCTTTCCACTGGCCATCACTCTGATGAACACTTAATCAGTCATACTGCACTATTACCTCCATTTTGCTCTATTACCTTAATGTACTTTTGGATATATATTTATAGTCAAATTCCTTGTATGTGTACAAATACATGGCCAATAAAGCTGATTCTTGAGTCTTGATTCTACGGGGGCTCGGTTCCTTAGATTCACCAAGGTTTTTTTTGTCCTAACATGCCCAAAATGCACCCAGACAAGAAAGCTATCACTGTTTGTTAAGAAAACGGTGGGCTCATTGACTTTGTGGAGCCTGCAAACACAATATTGTGGAAATTCACTAGATTTAACACTGGAATTTACTCTTGTTGGTGTATATCTTGAAAATATGGAGGAGGTCGGCCTATCAGGACAAGAGGAGGAAGCTGGTCTATCAATAGAAGAGGAGAAGGAGGCCAGTCTATCATCAGAAAAGGAGGATGTTGGTCTTCAATCAGAAGAAGAGGAGGCCGGTCTGACATCAGGAGAGGAGGAAGCTGGTCTACCATCAGAGGGAGAAGTAGGCCGGTTTATCATCAGGAGAGGAGGAGGCAGGTTTATCATCAGGAGAGGAGGAGGCTGTTCTATCAACAGGAAGAGATGAGAAAGTTGGTTTATCAGGAGGAAGCTGGTCTATCACGAGGAGAAGAGGAGACAGTTTATCAGGAGAGGAGGAGACCAGTCTATAATCAGGAGAAGAGGAGGCCGGTTCATCATTAGCAGAAAAGAAGGCCAGTTTATCATCAGGAGAGGAGGACAAGTCCGGTTCTTTATCAGGAGGAGAGAAGGAGGCAGGTGTATCAGGGGAAGAGAAGGAGGCCGGTCTATCATCAGGAGGTAAGGAGGAGACCGGTCTATCATCAGGAAAAAAAAAGGCCGGTCTATCAGGAGGAGGCTGGTATATCAAGGGGAGAGGAGGAGGCCAGAGGTGTAATGAGATGCTGAGGCTCGGCTGCCTAACAATAGCTGCTGTGTGTAGCTGCTTAGCCTGCTGCTCTCCACCTATTTGTCATAATCACAGCCAGTTTTCTCATTAGTGGAAACCATTAGCCCTTAAAGCTTTATCTGACTCTTATCAGCCCCAGCAGTACCACATCACCAGGCTCTGCGCTCACACACTTTCACAAAATTAACACACATAAAAAAAACTAAAAACAATCAGAGAATACAGTTTATGCAGTGCAGCCTAGCAGAAACAGCACCCATAGTGCCTTAGCACCACTGGCCCACAATGCCTTGCTCAGGTATCTCATAAAGAAGTCACTGACCCCACACATCTAACTGAGCAACTCCGGCAGTGCCAGCACGAGTTACAAAGCACACCCATCCTAATCTGGCTCCATTAGCTGCGTCTGTCCCTCCCCACTTCCTGGGCTTTGTTCAGCTGTCAGGATGACCAATGACATCGCACTGCTAGCTGATTCATGGCGGCGACCCTGAGATCACATCTGATGGGAGCGTCGGGCCAAACGACCAAACGCACCCCCAGCAACCCATTATAGTCTATTTATCTAGCTGGACATCTAATGGGAGCGCTTCTTTTCCACTCCGACAATGTGATGCTATCAGTGAAGGCTTGGTTAAGACTAGGACTGCTTGGCTTGGGCTATCTGGAGTGGTGCAAGTTAATAACTGGAATTGTCGTTAACTTCTGAAACCCATAAAAAGGAATTAGACTTGACTGAGGCCTGTGGAAGCTCCTCTGTCTTTAGATCAGAACAATGAAGTTGGAGGTGTGTTTTATCGTCAATCATCCTCTGAAACCTTTCATCTAACAAGCTGGATTTGAATAAATCTACATGCGGTGGATTATAATTGCTTACAGATATAGCTCAAGGATACAAGGTTTCAGTAAGATGCGTATTAAAATGCATCTGTAATTCCAAACGTAAGGCAGCTGCCATAGAAAGATGTGTCATCTATATGCTGTCATTCGAATTAACACTGTAAAACCATATTGTTGACTGGATAAGGTTTGGCCTGAGGCTTGTCTCAATGTTACCCATATCTAACAAACCATAGGTACTTTGTCAGTTTATCTTAGGTTAGCATTGCACTTCAAGGGTTGGTAATGTTGATAAACTAGCAAGAGTACGCTAGATTTTAAGGATGATCCAACCGGAAAACCCAGCCTAGCGTTGCTTACTATTATTTAGTTAGTTAATTTAGTATGAAAATTAAACTATTGATATTAATAAAGTTATTAATATCAATAGGATTATTATCATATATTAATAATAACGGGGCACCATCCTGGATTTAGGGACCAATAACCAAACTGGATTAAGTCTCAAGATTGGTGTTCACGCAAAGTGTCAATAGTCAAAGTACTATTCCACATTCAGTGTGAACAGTGAAGGGTTGAATACGAGCAATCACTACAACAACCAGCTGTTATCACAACACCTATGCACAAAATAATCACAGAAAACTGCTCTTTAAAACTATAACAGAGTTTATTTATCTCTATATCAATAATATTATAAATCAAATAACAGCTATTATACAATTACAAGCATACTACCTAAACGCAACAAACAATCACGTGGTGATGGAAGTGTTTTTGTGTGTGTGTGTGAGAGAGAGAGAGAGAGAGAGAGAGAGAGAGTGAGAGTGTGTGTGTGTGTGTAGGAGGAGAGAGAAAAAAGAGAAAGATGGCGGAAGTAATCTCGTAAATGAGAGAGGAAAAAGAGAAATACTCCTTCAGGATCCAAAACAGTCTGTTGTTCGGACAGATAATTTAGGACTATTCTTAGGGTTTCTTTTCTTTAAAAGCACCAACGTTGTCTCACCACCTTACAGCAATGTGAGTCGCATGGACGGCGTAGTGTGAAGGTATGCATCTGTCTATATAGCCTTGGTGACATCATGGCTGTGTCACAGGGACTTCCTCCGGTTGTGGCCCTCGTCCAAAAAGGCACCAGTGTTGTGGTTTGAACCAAATCTCACACTCTTTCAAAATGACATGTAGGCCTCTCTCTTTGTTTCACACACATGGTGAAGTCCCAACAGCAGCATACCAGTTTACCCTTTGGGTCTAAATAAAGTTATTCTTATCCAAAAGTAGCGAGCAGCGCTATCTCCAAAAGTAGCTATATTTAGCAAGAAAGTCTGCAAGTCTAGCTGTCACGGTAGGCAGTTAGCCAGGTAGACCCACAAAGTTCCTAGTCCCTGGAAATTCCAAAAATGTAATAGAACGTGAAAAAGTATCAACATGGCCAGGACTGGGAGGGACGGCTAAGAGATGTCCAGTCACACCTGTTGTTATCTCATTTTCTGTAACCAGTGTAGCGTTACAATCACAACACAGCACAAGCCTTTTCTCCCTTTTCTATTGACTTCAAATTAAGCCATTAGCACATTACACAATCTGGTCAGTGCAACGACGATCATCTGGCGATAGCAATGTGCTTTTCTACGCTGTGACAAGAACTAGCTTGCTATTTCCACCAGGACTTCATGCTACCGTTAACGAACATAGAAAGCACCACTGGGTTTGGTCTATCATAGGCAACTTTAACATGTAGCCAGACTTAACTGTTTATAACTTACTGTATATGATGGCCTTTACTTTTTCAACTAGCCTATGCTAATCCTTAGCATTATTTCTCATTGCTAGAAAGCTGACTATTATGACTATGGTTAGCAGTTGGAGTTCTCTCCAATTTTGGCTGCGATTCCCACTGGAACATGTGCAGTTTGTGGTTTAGAAGTGGTTATTGTGGTGATATTCATGGCAGAAGTACAGCTAAACTCAATTATAGTGGTTCCCTGCAGCAAAGATGCCAACAGATCAGATGCAGAAGACCAGAAACGGTTATATCAATCAGAGCGACTGGGCTTTTTTGGAGAGGTCTTAAAGAGACAGCGTTTCAGACAGAGGGTGTATACAGGTATACACAGTGTGAGAAAAAGAATGTCTTTTTTGAACATTCAAGTATGTAAATATGTTGTAGTAGAGAACCAAAATATAAGTATTAACCTGTGAATTAACATAATATGTCACCATTAAATTCCTCCATCTCCTCTCAATAATCCCCTTCTTCCTTTCCTCCTGTTTCTCTATTCCACCTTCATCTTCCTGTCTCATCCTCACCTTCCTCCTCTTCATTCATCCACATTTCTATCCCTCCCTTCTCTTTCTCCGTTGCTTCATCTCTCCATGTCATTAAGCCCTCAGCCCGCCCATGCACTAAAACATGTAAAAGAGCTTCCATTTTGTTTGTGGCATTAATAGTCTTTAGTTTTCCACATGGTTTCCCAGCAGCCGGAGACATTAGAAAGAGAAGTGAGATGCAACACATTTCCCCTCTCATCCTCTCATACAGTACATGTCTCATCTGTCAAACACAGAGACCCAGAGAGGGAGAGAAATGGAAGAAAGAAAGATAGCAAGTTAAAGTGAGACATTAAAGAAGAGAAAGACAAGAGTGGCAGATTTTTTCAGCACCTTTTTCGAGACAGAGCTCTATTTGACAGAGATGTTGCTCTATCACTGGTTAACTGTTAAAAAGTAAAAACGATTCCATAATGAGAGTGGAAGAGAAGAGGAAAAGAGAAGAAAAGGGAAAATACTTTGTTGTCTACGTTTTGCATGCAAAGTGCAGAAATTTGTCTTAGTTTGGCATACTTGATATTTAAAAGGGTACATTAAAACACATCATAACATAACATCCAGTTCAGGAAACATTAACATATATTTACATAAAAGCCCAATACACAATGAGGAATGAGTCCTAAAACCTGGTAATGAGTTAACATTTTTGCACTTCCGGTTCCTTTGTCTGGGAGTCCATTTTGCATGGGTTTTGCTCTATGATATACAATACGTCAGTAAATACCCCTCTTGTGAATTTTGAAGCTTTTACGGGTCTTAGAAAAGGCGGTTGCTAACAATTGGCTAAATGAGACTCCAGAGGTTGTCAGGAAACACTTTGAAAAAATTACAAACTGGAAGCTTAACGGTGAGATTAAGACATGTGACCATGTTATAGTTTGTTTATGACCTAATCTTAGCTTTTTACCTCTGGCGAATGCAGAATGAAGTTTCAGAAATTGTTTAAGTGGTGTTCATTTGTGAAGATTATCTTGTATCATAAATGTTTGTTTGCCACAGAGTTTATTTTCTGCAATAATCCAGAATCCAACAGAGAATCCCACTGTTTTTTTGTGAGATGCTAGCTTCCAGGTTGGCCTAAATACTTCCTGCAACACTCTATTGTGGGGTAATAGTAGCCATGGAGTTTACCATTACAGTTACTAATTCACATATGGTCGTATTTTTTTTGGGATGATTCAGTTATTTCTCCATCAGAACAGGATTCTTTGCAGTGTCGGGAGGGCTTTAAAGCAGCATTTAGACCATGTTTTAGACCAACATTAACTTTATAATAACCTAGAACTATGTAAACTATACGTTATAGGGAAAATAGAGACATTTTTAGAGACACCACTACTCAAGTTGAGTGATTTTGTAGTAATTATGGGGTAAATAGAGATATTGGTATTCTTGATTGGTACTCCAATTACTTAATTCCACTTAATTTCTCGGATCCACCGAAATATTTTTGAAAACAAATTGTACTTCCCGATTTTGTAACCTCTCTCCTTCCCGCCATCCTTCCTCTCATCCCCTCATCTTTCCACCCTCAGCTCAGCGCTCACTGCAACCATCAGTTGATTATGTCACCCGCAGCCGACCTGTCTGTCTGTAATTAATACAACCAGAGTGTGAACACTTTCAGGCCAGCTCCTCTCTCTCCTCCCCCCCTCCTCCGTAGCCCCCTCAGTTAATCACAGTTGTTCCCGGCAAAAGGAGCCGTTAACGGCTTGGTGCGTCAGGAATGGTCCTGGCGCTCCCCGCCGCTAATCGGACCGTTACGACTGAGAAGCTTTGCATTATGCAAATCACTGGCCGGGAACAGGTGACATTTGTAGGGGAGCGGGGCGACAGGGCGATGGAGTCTGGCTGATTTAGACATTAGTCCCTGTCACAACGCAACACACACACACACACACACACACACACACACTGCTCATCTGCATATGCACACAGGACACACTCACTGTAAATACGAGCATAAAGGGTGGAAGTAACAAATTACATATAATGTGCTTTTGGTACTGTAATTGAAGAGCTAATTTGTGTCAGCACTCTTTTTGGAGTCCGTGTTTCACTTTGAACTCTTTGCTTTAAGTATAATTTGCTCACAGCTCACTGCTGTGGTTTCCTTCTCTGGTCTTTTTCCTTCATCTTGCCTAGTACACATTGCAATGGTGCTCACAGATCACCTAGTTTGAGCTCTCTTTCATTTATCTGTTCAGCCATCACTCCTCAAGTACAACCATTCAGGGCCTTGTTTCCCAAAAGCATCTTAAGGCTAAAATGATCATAAAATCCATTTTACGAACCTTTCCCAAGAGCATGGCAACTGAGAACACTCTTAGAAGTGATGGTTGATGATGCTGTGGGCCTCGTACCCACTCGTAGAAAGATAAGAGCATCCCAAATAGCTCTGAACATGCCGGATGGACCTCAAACTACATGTTTTTCTTCATAAATTCTTTGAGACGTTCTATGTAAAATAAGTGATAATGATTTAAATCCAAACTAACCTTTTAAAACACCAAAGTCACACAATAACAAATACAAACTAACCGATGAAGGCAGCGACCAGCAACTCACAGGTTCTGTCAGATAAAATTACTGTTTTTGTCAATGGAGTGTAGTGAATTTGGAGAGAAAGGAAAGGTTCACCTGAAAGCGAGGTAAAGCTGTGAAAATCTTCTAAATATAGCGTACACTTAAACTGATGTTTTGGTAGCTAAAATACATGGTAATGGTATGGTACTAACTATGGAAAAGTACCTCACGAACCATCCCTTTAAGTTTCAGAAGAAGCACGGACAGCATATTAGCAGATTTCCAAGCATTCAAAGCTCTGGTGAAAAGTGGCTCCAACAGCAGCTACAGCTGTAATTCTTTGTGTCAGGAATGACTCTTCAAACTGAGAAAATGTGAATCTAAAACAAATTTAAGTGACATTTAATTAAATGAAAATCTTTGAAAGTCAGGTAGTTTCAAAGGTCATGAGCCAACTTGGCACTAACTATTCAATGAAAGATCACTTAATTTACATTCTTAATTTTTAACACAGTAGTCTTAAAAGTTCATTCAAAAGTCATTATTAGTCAAAAAGACGAGTAAGATAAAGAGATGTTTTTCAATCTGTATGCAAAAAGAAATTCTACATCTTCTACCATCTTCTATATATTTTTTTTTCTTTCAGAATGTTGTCAGAGAAGCTCACTAATCAGACAATAGTTGTAGTGTGAGCATTTTTGTCAAAATCTAATTCTCTGTCAGTCTGCTCAGTGTCTCTGTCACTCCTCACACACCCTCTATGTCTGTTTCCATTGGTCTGTCACACACAAACACAAACTGACACACACCCTGTAACATTTACAAATTCTGTCAACTTAACACACACACACACACACACACACACACACACACAGATATCTGTATTCATTGACCGTGGGCAGTAATAAGAAGCCATTACGGATGCTAACCAGATCTTTTAACCAATGACTAACTGACATTTCCTCATATACAACCAATGAGCTGTGAGAGATCTGGCAGGGCCTGAAGGAACACAAACACACACACACACACACACACAAAGTGACACGGTGTAATAATACATGCATACCTATCTAGACTGTGTCTGCCTGAATGCTCTTCAAGTGAACACATAACCATAATCACTTTATCAGAGGGAGGAAAATAAAAGCCAGTGAATATGAAGAAGAGGAGGAGGGGGAGATGGGGTGAGAGGGAAAAGGAGGAGGAAGGAGCAAATTAAGAAGTTAGAGAGGGAGGAATGAGAGGCAATAAGGGAGGAAGAAAGAGAAATAAATGGAGAGAGAGAGAGCTGGAAGAACACGTCTGAACTTGAAAACACATTCAAGATATATAGTAGAATTACTAGGTACACAGATACTACTAGTAGTAATATAAGAATTAAAGGATCATAATAATACTGTAAGAAAAGCAGAAAAACTATTTGATACAGACACAAAAAAACATTATATGGTGTCTACTATTAGTTATTCTATTTGTTATTGTCAACAAATACCATGAAAAGACCCAAACCAACAATGTGTTTGTCTGTCCTTCAGTATATTATTACTCCCCTACCCTGTCTGAGGCTCTAAAACAGCTGGTCATTGTAGTTTTTAATCAAATGTTACTCAGATAGAAGGAAATGGTGCATCTGTTGGGGACTCTTTTCGGTGGTCGATTAACATATATGTGGTGTTCTAGTGAATATTGTTAGAAACAGTTGTAAATAATCAGACAAATTCCGCGTAGGGAGGTCGGGATGGATGGATTGGTCAATTTAAATCAATTAAATTTATTTCTGTAGCTCAAACTCACACATTTGCCTCAGGGGGCTTTACAATCTGTACAGCATACAACATCCTCTGTCCCAGGACCCTCACATCAGAACAGAAAACCAAAGAGAAACCTTTAATGGGGAGGAAAAAGGAAGAAACCTTAGAGAGAGCAACAGGATGGACAGAAGTGCAATAGATGTCATGTGTACAGAATGAACACATTCAATGCATATGACATAAATTATTAAAATAATGAGAGTAGTAAGCAGAATAATGACGGAAAAATTACAACTAATAATAACAGCAGTGAATATAATAGAATAATAATGATAATAAAAGCGTTAATGGAAGCAGTAATAGTAATAAAATGTGACTAATAATAATAAAAATAATCACAGTTTGTGTCAGGCAGGACCACGGAAGGAGGTGTAATCGTAGTAATGACAATAATAGTAAGCCACTAGATATTGTAGTAACAGCAGTGGCAGTAGTTGTAGCTTTTGTCATTCAAATGGCTGGAGTTCAAAGTGTTTTTGTACACTGTCATTGTTGCTCCATGCTATACACTGGATCATTCAGAGCATCATATATCCACTCATTGGTACCCAGAAGAGGAGAGATATCAAACTGGCCAATCGGATGATGGATAGCCTTGCAGACCCCCCAGCTACAACCAATATAGCAGACGAGTATGCCCAGTGTTAATTAGTGCTGGAACATCTCTGCTCTGCTCTTGTCTCTCTGTGTCTAGCTAATTCAGCTTCTCGTTAACAACGCTTATACAGCCAATTACCATAAATCCCTGTTAGCCGCTGCAATTAACAGTAACGAGGCAGAGCTGCATGTGTTTCTACTGTTGTAATTAAGCCAGTGTGTTGTTAATTAGCAAAATGTGAGTGGGAGGTTTTATGCTCGTTAGTATGGCCATTTCATTCAATTAGCACCGTCATTAAGGAGGTGTCTCTGTTCTAACAAAGTTAATGCAGGGAGGAGGCAGCGACTGGCCGATTAGCTTAGACAAACATGATGAGGAGCATGGCACTGAGCCCAGGGAACGATATATGGAGGGTGTGTGTGTGTGTGTGTGTGTGTGTGTGTGTGTGTGTGTGTGTGTGTGTGTGTGTGTGTGTGTGTGTGTGTGTGTGTGTGTGTGTGTGTGGTGTGAGTGAGACGAGCTCCAGGTGGCGTGGCAGCTTCAACCACTGTGCTGCAGACATGCATAAGATATTTAATGACGCTGGCTTCTCATGCAAACAGACATAAACTCGAATTATTACAACGAATGAACATCCACCCACAATCATAGATCCTAAAATTTACAAAGAAAAAGCAGGAAAACTGCACAAAATGGTGAAATGCTTCTGCTGTTGCATGACCTTTAATACATCCATATCAGGGTTTTTTTTATGAATGTGTACGCACTTAGAGTGTTGATTCTAGTTTATCATAAACTAGAATCAACAAAAAAGCAGAGATATCCTGACTTTTATTAGCCTATGGGTCAACCTCCAAAAACACTGGATCCTACACTTCCCATAATGCAACTTGAGTGTGATTTAATTTGATCTTCCTGTCTGACACCCCCACTTAGTTACTACACAGGCTCTCTTTTATAAACCTGAAATATACCAAGGCATCACTGTGAGATCATCCAAGTTATTTTCTCAGACTTGGCAAAACATAAGTTAATGGCTTATTTCAAATAGTGAACTTCATGTGTAAAAATGATGGAATGCCGCTTTACAGTAAGACTTTTGTTTGAAAAGTAGAACAACTCCTTGACTTGAAAAAGGTGAGGTTAAGACCTTTAAATTAACCTGATTAATGATGAACAATGATCTGAAATGATGTTCCCTTTTCCCTTGCAAACAAACATCCAGTGTCACGATGTTGAGTATCCTTTATTTGAATAAAGGGTATTTTAAGAGAACGGCATACCAATAAAATATACAATATACAATAAGGCTTTGCAAAGACTGAAATAAAAGCTTATTTGATATAACAATATCTAAATTATAGTTTACAGACATGTGTGTGGCTTTTTTATATCCTATTTAGGCAGGTTGTAACATATTGTTACAACCTGCCTCAAAGGCTGCAACATAAGGGAGACAAGATGAGTTCAAATTAATGAATAGACATTTATTTAAAGAACAAATACACCAAACTACCAAACAAGACAATTAAGCAGCTGTGTCATCAAAACAAGAGGTGGAGGAGAGGAGCCGAAGAAAAGGCATCTCTGCTCAAGTGCTGAGACTTTATACCTGGCACTCCCACCAGGCTCAGGTGTGTCCTATCAGCTGACGAGCAACAACCTGAAATACAAAAAGAGACAAACAGGACACAGACCCCTAGTGGAAGGTAGGGGTCGTCACAATATCTTATCATGAAAAGAATGATAATCACACCACATTTTATTATTTGTTAGATTATACAAATGTATTAAAATTAAGTAAATAAAATTTGTATTACTTATTTAATATGCTTGTGTTTTTGTTTCCAAACCCTGTCGAAAGATGCCCAAATAAGGCCATACGACAGCATGTTGGGCTATAGTAAGTAAAAGAAAAAGCATTCTGGGGGCCAGGGAGGGAGGTAATACTCAGAGAAAAAGCTCTGAATTTACTGTATATGTACAAGAAAACATATTATTAAGATTATAAAGTTATACATTTAAGAGGAAAGGCTTGACACAAAAAGTTTTTTTCTCGTAAATTTGTGACTTTAATATCACAGAGCTTTTTCTCGCTCATTTATGATTTTTTAATATTATAAATGTACCACTTTAATCTCATAGAATATCCACACTTTTTTTCCTCATAAATGTATGACTTTTTGGGGGGTAAATTAATCCCTTCCCCGGCCCCATATTTCTTATCATAATTTTTTTTTCTCTCTACATTGGCCCTATTACACTGTCGTTATGCAACAATATACATAAATGAAAACAAATATTGATGATAGATGACAAACCTCACAAGAATTTTAGGTCTATTACCTGAGTTAGTCAACGGAATAGGTTTTGAGGAAGAAGAAGGGATAGATTTAATGATATTATCAAAAGAAAATACAGACGGGTGGCAGATTTCTTCAGTTTGCTGGTTCAGTAACTACTGAACTAAAGAAATCTCAGAGGTTATGCTGCCTTCTGATTCTTTACTCCCGAGTAAATTATAATGGAGACACATCATTTACTCCTCTATCTGTTTTATGTTTTCAGCGCTCAGTCAGCCATTTAGTTGAAACACATGAAAGGAACGCTGCAGCTCCTGTGGTGCATAACACACCAGACAGATTAACTTTAAATGGGGAATAGCTCTGACATCCAAGAGATTACCAGGAATTATGATACGACACAGCTGGGAAGAGCGGTCACATGAGCAGTGGGAGCAATTGTGGCTGCCAACATTTGGCCTTAGTGCAAACATCACCACTCCTAGTTGGTTAAAACCTGAAGTGCGTAGTGATTGGATTTGATTTTAAGTGTTTAACATCTGGGTGCAGATGTGAACAGCATTTTCTAGTGGCATTTAATCTCCTGTGCATAAAATAAAATGATATTCCTGTTTGAGAGGCTGCTGTCAAAAACAGCTATTTAAAATAGCATATTTCTCAATTTTAAATAGTCCAAAACCTTTTTTGTACATCCACATGTGCAATTATGAGAAATTTTCTTCGCTGTCTGACTTTTATCCTGTAAATCTAGTGTTTTCTTATTTTCGTTAAAAGAAATTTCTTTGTCTTCTTGTGCATGAAGAGCGGAAACTAACCCACTGTCAACCTGTTGTTGGCAAGAAGATAAAAACAAGTTCTGACAGCTTTTGATTCGGATTGAAAGTAGACTATCATATAATTATTACTTTAATAATTGATAATATACACCACAAAGTTGCCTAATCAGCCACATGCGAATGGATGATAATGGCCTACTGAATCTATGTGTACCATTCAAGCAGCTGATAATGCTTTAGGGTGCATCAGCACATGTCGCTGGTACCAAGCTAACTTTAGTTAGCGACAAAAATATTGATGCTTGAAGCAGCTAAAGAGACTGATATTTTTCTCAGAAGTTAAAAGAGAGTGAATGGTGAACTTACATCAGGTAAACACAACTCCAGATCAATGCTAATGTTTCTTCTGTGTCTGCTTGACGTGTAAATAGTTATTCTAGTCATAGATTTTAAATAAAAAAATATTTATTTGTTATAAAAAGAAAATTGTAAGTGTAAATAATAAAGTGTAAAAGGGCTAGGAACTTTATGATCAGAGTATATTGTGGCCCTTCCCATTCTCTATTATGTCTCATAAGTTGTTGCAGCAATCTTTGGTTTGATACACATATTTAGGCTTTTGTAGAAATTGCATTTGTTGGCATTTGGATGGCGAGCACTTCTTTTCTGGAAATTGCTAAAAAAACAACGTATTTTCAATATACCTAGCGAAAACCATGTATCCTCTGAATGCACTAGGTCTTTAGTTTGCAATTCTAAAGTTTCATGAGGCTGTGATTATGCTAGAGGTCACAATGTATAATGGTCTCACTATGTGAAATGGCTACTAAAAGGACTAACATCATCACACATGAATACTATTGTGCTCATTGGGTCCACAAGAGTCTCATCTTTCCAGTCATACCCAAGTTATACAATTCCAACGTTGTTGAGGGACCCCAGTTTGCAGAAATATACAAATTTCACAATTTTTGAATAGGCATTTATACTGCATGCAAAAAATGCATGGAATTAGCATTCAATTGGCATGTCTGTAAAGGGGGTATTTGTGGGTTTGCATCAATCACATTTCCATTCAAATATGTTAAAGTGAGAGGTCAAAGTACCCCTCCGAAAATTGCCAATTTTCCCTCTCTCTGACTTTGGGCGTGATTCAGCCTAAATCTCGACAAGTGTCATGGTACCAATGGATTCATCAAGTCTTCTAGTTTCATATGGTACCGGTACCTCCACTCTGGAAATCTTCAAAACTGAGGCAGCTACAGCCTCTAAAATACACTATTCAATCAATCAATCAAAATGTATTTGTATAGCACATTTTAAAATACAACAAAGATTGCCCAAAGTGCTGCACATAAATAAGGAGTCATACAATTGAAAAGACTGGATTAATAAAAGTAAGTGAAGTTAAAAGCAAGACAAACTGACACAAATCACACAAAAGAGCCAAGTTAAGATCAAAGGTGATAGGCCAGGGAGAAGAAGTAAACGGCTTCTAAACATTGGTAAGGTGGATGACAACCTAATATGAAGGGGAAGGTTGTTCCAGAGCTTAGGGGCAGCAACAGAGAAGGACGAGTCGGCCAGGGTTGTCATTTTTGTTCTAGGAACAACTAAAAGCTCTTAGTGGACGAGGTGGGGTATAGGGCTGCAGCAGGTCAGACAGATAGACTGGGGCGGTGCCATTTAGACACTTAGCCAATGAACGCAGGCGTGCAAAACTTGCACGCCTTTCTCCAGGTCTTTTGAGAATAGAAAGGATTTGACCTTAGCTAACAGTGAAGCTGACTTTGACCACGGACGTAACTTGGAGGTCCAATATAAAAGATGAGTCCAAAATCACACCCAGATTTTTGACATGGAATTTGTAGTGGGTGGCCATGGGCCAAGACACAATGAGGGACTGTCCGGTATAGCAGCCTCTGTTTTACCATCATTGAGGCATAGGAAATTTAGCGAGAGCCAGCTTTTGACGTCAGCCAGGCAGCCCATCAATTAATTTATAGAGGCAGTTCCAGATTTGAGGGGAAGGTATATTTGAATGTCGTCGTATTCAATCAATTAATGTAGCTTTAAAGACAATCAGTTGTAGCCAGTAGGACAGATGCAAGTTGGATGGCTCTTTACTCTGTAACTGGTGCTTGAGGAACACCATGCTATATTCAAGATTACATTTAATTGTGATACAGTCATGCATTTAAATTATGCAAGAGTCATTTTATTAAAGTGAGGCGTATTTTCTATAAACACTCTTTAGAGAGCAGAATGAATATTCACTAACAATAATTGTGTTCGCTACGAATAGGAAACAGCGAGGTGGAGTAAGTCTCTCATTAACCAGAAGTCATCTAACTCTGACTGCACTTCCAGCACCCTCTGCTGGTTTTAATTAGAGCTGTACCTTTTCTTTCATTCATGCATTGTTTTGTATTATTTCCAAAGAACCACTCAAGACAGAGCTGCAGGCATTTGTTATTTCCATCAAAGTGCAACTGAACCTCACTACTGTCTTTAGCCGACCATTTACTGGAGACACAGAGAAACAGAGGGAAAGAGGGAGAAAGATGTAGCAGGGGGAAGGGCTGCTGGTGTCGATGTGACACAAGATGAACATGCTCCAGAGTGAATGGCTTCTCTTCCTCATCTTCTTTCCCTCATCTCTTTCACTTCCCCATATCCTCTATCCAAACGCTTTTTTCTCCTCCAGTACGTCTTTCCGCCTCCGTTTCCTCTTCTCTTTTCCCACATTCCAATTCTCCTCACCCCTCTCTTCCCCATTTCCCTATCTCTCTCTCTCTTTCAGTCTTTCCGATAAGAGTCTGTTCTCTTTGACATCTCAGTCTGACTCCATTACAGCTAATAGAGAGAGGCCATCTTGCCACTGACGCACACACATACACACTGACACACATAGGGGTATCAGGGGACCCCAGTGTCTGATGGAAAAATAAAACATTGTGTGAATGTCCACAGAGCAGAGAAAAACTGGAACATTTTGTTCATGTTTACCCTCAGCTGATCTCTGACAATCATAAAAGATAGGGCTATTTAGATATTTGACCCCTTCCTTAATCTGTGACAATCTCATCTATGTATTTGCATTCAATGAACCAACATCTGTTGTTGCTATTAGAGCTTTATAGTTACAATAGGCCTATTATCACAAATATCATCCAAAGTACAAGTAGACAGCAAAGATTTGCCGGCATTTACCTGAGAGCATGTCTGTGCATAATAATGTGTAAAGGTTCTTAAAGGGTATACAGTTGATTTAACTCCACCTTAACCAGCTGACACAATAAATGCTGCTCACATGTCAATGAAGGATTATTAATAATCAAATAATATACAATATAAATATACATTCTGCAAAATCAATACTGATATATCACTATATAAGGTTAATTTTGCTAACATGTTAGCAAACAGTTGCCTATACATCCAGAGGGTAGGACGAAAACACAGAAAACTCCCAGACCGGACAACGACCTGACAATCACAAGCTAGCCCCGCTTAAAGCTGTATCATCTATTTTAATCTAATTGGGACCATGATTTACTAAAAAAACATCATCCTGCATTGAAGAAGACTTGAAACTAGCGATTGACACCATAAACTCATGCTTACAATGTTTACTGAAGTAATAAATGAAGTGAGAAGTGCGGTCATTTTCTCATAGACTTCTATACAATCTGACTTCTTTTTTCAACCTGATGAGTCGCCCCTGATGGCCTTTAGAAGGAAATCAAGTTTAAGGCCTTTCCTCATTGGCTACACTTTTCAGAACCGGAGGTTGCTGCCTGGGTGTAATGAACTGCTGAATTCTTTTGAGTTTCCTGAGAGAAATCCAGTTCAAAAAGGATACTTCTGAAAACACTCACATGTGAAAATAGCAGTGAAATAGCAGCTTTTAACTAATAAAAAGTTGTTAGATCGTAATATTCTAAGTGGAATTCCTTCAAGACATATTGGCTACTCTCACACACACACACACACACACACACACACACACACACACACACACACACACACACAGACACACACTGTGATGTGACCAATAAATGGTAAATGGACTGTACTTGTATGGGGCTTTTTTAGTCTTCCGACCACCATGTCATCATTCACCCATTCACACCCATTCACACACTGATGGCTGCCATACAAGGTGCCACCTGCTCACCAGTACTATCGAAACATTCAGTACCCCCTACTTCAGTGTCATCAATGACATAAGGGTGATTACAAATGGAGAACGGGGGCTTGAGCGGTCAAATGGTTCAACAATAGAGTGTCTGTGTTTGTGTTGTTTGGTTTCAATATGTGTGTGTGTGTGTGTGTGTGTGTGTGTGTGTGTGTGTGTGTGTGTGTGTGTGTGTGTGTGTGTTGCGGTGTATCAGTGTATTGGCTGCTGATAAATGGCTGCCTCTTTAGGGAACTTATCTCTTTAAGTGTTGCAGCGGTGAGGGATGACATCATTTGGATCCCCCGGCTAACTGGCTGCCATGACGACACCTCACCAACCTATCCATTTACCAGATGGCCCGATAGTGTCTGCACACACACGCACACACACACACACACACACACACACACACACACACACACAGGTAATAATAGGTCACGTGGAAAATACAGCCTGAGACTGTGGCAGCTCCCAGCACTGATACACACTCTGCTGTGATAGGGAGACACATGAGCACATACACAGACACACACACAAACATTGATAATATACACTCGGATGTATACACACTAAAGCCCACAGCACCGCCCCTTCCCTTCGTCTTATCGCAGCTGAACAGAGAAAAAAAGCATCGAGGAGGAAAAATTAAGTATTGATCAAATTAGCAGTTTTTGAAAGCGTCCCTCATGGAGGTCTGTGTGTGTGAGATGGTGGTGGGGTAGGGAGTGTTGGAGGGATTTAATGAACCCATCACATTGCAGACATAATGGAAAGACCAGAAGGACTCTTGACCTGCAACAGACACAAACATACACATATATTAATTACTATGAAAAGACAGACACACCAGGTGACAAAGGTGCATTAGTTGTGCACTGAACAACATCCTTTTAGTCTTGATCCAGATACCAGAGCAGCCCAAACAGTGGAGAGTCAGAGGTGTGTATGGATGCAGAATGGTGAGCTCCTTTGCTGCAGAAGTTGTAATAATAGTAGTACTAACAGTACAGTTGGAGAAATAGGGTTGGTCTTCCTGCCTATGTGAATTGTTGGTATTGGGTCGAAAAGGGTTCCTTTGGCTGATAATTGGCCCCATCTTTATGGGAACCATAAGATCACTGACCACTAAAGGCTGCCAAACGCAGCAGAAAACTGATCAACAGTACACTGGATGTTTCTGGGAAACACTGTAATGAGTATTTCCATATTTTGGGACATTTTATTTTTATTTCTTACAGAGAGTGAGATGTTCATATTGTTGCCACTGCCACAGTACAGTTACCATGCTCAATGTGTTGTTCTCATCTTGCTCAGCAGAAAAGCCACTGTTCACCTGTTTGTACCAGACTGTAATGGTCCTCTAGAGTTTTCTAGCATATGTGGCCCCTAAAGGGCCCTGCATTGTCTTGTCTTTACTGGAAGGGCAACATCCAAGGTCCTGCACCCATAGAGGGTACTGCATTATGTTTCTTCACTGGAGGGGCCCCTTAGAGGGCCCAGCATCACATTTTCTGCACTAGCAGGACACCCTATGGGGCCCTTCCCATTAAGGCATTTTCTCCACTGGAAGGGAACCCTATTGGGCCATGCATAACACTTTCTCCACTGGAAGGGCACCCTAGTAAATGGTAAATGGCCTGTACTTGTACATCTCTTTTCTAGTCTTCTGACCACTCAAAGTGCTTTTACACTACATGTCATCATTCACCCATTCATACACTGATGGCAGGGGCTACCATGCAAGGTGCCACCTGCCCATCAGGACTAACTAACATTCATACTACATTCACACACAACAAGTTGGGGTTAAGTGTCTTGCCCAAGGACACATCAGCATGGACTAGCCGAGACTGCCAATCTTTTGATTGAAGGACGACCCTACTCTACCACTGAGCCACAGTCGCCTCTAGTGACTAGTGTACCCTAGTGGGTGCTGCATCACGTTTTCTCCACTGGAAGGGCACCCTAGAGGGCCCTGCATGTTGTCTCCACTGGAAGGACACCCTAATGCGCCCGACATCACATGTTCTCCACTGGAAGGGCACCCAGAAGGGCCCTGTATCACGTTTCTCCACTGGAAGGGCACCCTAGCCATGCATTGTGTTTTTTCTCACACTTAAGGTCACTGCATGCTTTTTTTCACTCTGTTCTTGCTCGTTTAGCATTACCAAAGCTACCGGTGCTCACCGCTGCAGACCAGTAATGCTAACATTACTGGCAGAGATGCAATCAGAAAATATATTTTTGGTGCTTGAGAAAGATAAGGAAGATAAATTGTATCTTCCTAATTAGTTGAACAGTTTGTGTGATTACACATGTGCATATGTGAGAATGAGACTAAATTACATCAGCAGTTAGTTAATTTGTCTTTTCATCTACCTTTCACACAATGGTTTAGGCTTTATTTATAGTTTTACTTTTCAAAAGTAAATACACACTGTATTAACATAAAAAGTCTGAAAATACCCTCTCTCAAACTAATGAACTGTACATTTTTTGTTTTGTATGTTTGTTTGTTTTTCAAGTATGTGTTTTAGTGTGTGTTGGAACAATATAATCTTTTTTTAACACGTGAATCCCCTCTAAACATTTCCTTTCACTCTCATAATTTGTCTCAATTCCTTCCCCGTGGGTGACATCTCAGAGGAGAGTTGTTCACATTCACAGTTACTGATAGGACCGCTCTGCACTATCAGAGTTACAATTACTCATTCTTAAAATAAGTGGTTTGTCCCTTTAGAGCTTTCTGGACTGAGCTAATAGTTGCTATCAGTGACAGAATAAATCAAACAAATACTGGTGGTAATGATGAGCTATATGTTCAGCCTCTCTGGACTTCATACTGAATATGAATATGAGTACTGGAAACAATACAAACACACACTGACCTCACTTACCTCACGAGCGAGCCTTGGCACATACGCACACACACACACACACACACACACACACACACACACTGACTTACTAACACACACTGACTACACACAAGGGGAAACTTATTAGGTTATTATCTTTCCACCCCATAAAGTAGGAATAACTTAAAGCACCGCCGCAATTAATAACCTTACTATAAATCTGAATATTCCCCATGAATATTATTCTATATTACTCACACACACACCTACACACACACACACACACACACACACACACACACACACACACACACACACACACACACAATGATCAGCAGGGTGAATGGGAGCAGGGAGAATGATAAAGCCATCAGAGAACGTTCTGGATGAAATGAGCTAAACGTGAATGTGTGTATTAGAGCATGTGAGTGTGTGTGTGTGTGTGTGTGTGTGTGTGTGTGTGTGTGTGTGTGTGTGTGTGTGTGTGTGTGTGCGTGTGTCTCATCAGAGTGTGTTCTGCATGGTAGCTTTATGCATCAACACAGTGATGCATTCTCCACCTCCATGTTGAGGGGCTATTCCAAGTCGTATCGGATGTACTGGTTAAATCAATGCTCTACCCAGTAACCTCTATCACCTAAACACACACACAAACACACACACACTACCGTCATCTGCCGTGACCTTGCTGCCTGTTACCAGAACAACACACACAGAGACAGACAGTTCAGTGTAATGAAGGTGGAGATACTCATAATGTTAAGGAGTGATTTGAGTTTGACTAACAAACACCACTTTAGCTAAGTAACTAAGTAACACAGCTCTTTGTTTTGGCTTCTTTGCTGGACCATCTGGCTTCAACATCAAGAATCATTATGCAAAACCATTGATATGTATTGACATATTAATCATCTAAGCTTTCGATAAAATCCAAGGAAGCCACCAATTTGCAGAAAACATTCTTGTTAATTGGATTTAGTGGAAAGGAAATACTAAAAGATACTATTACTATTTGTAACTATTAGTTTTGTTAATGTTAAATGATCAGTAATAATTTAAAGTTCACTGCTGTTTGTTTTCCTCCAGAAAACTGCCTGAGGATATATAAAAATTCAATTAGCTTCTATTGTAATTAGACGGTTAATTCTAATAAATCGTTAATGAATGTATTTTGGCCCAGATAGATTATATATGTTCGCACAATCCAGTGGAGATGTCTTCCCAATGACCTAAAGAGCTAGATAAAAAGACAGCGCAAGTGTCATGCTGGAGGAGGATGAACACTGGTGAAAGGGAATTGTCACGACCTTGCAACTCAAGTTACTATGCCTATAACTGATCTATGAGGCATTAGTTGTATTTAAGTATGATGGATCAACTCTAAGTACACTCACAACCCCTCTTAAAAAATCCAAACTATCCCGTTGTGTGAAGGTCTTATCCATAGTCAGTGTATTATCGACAGTAGATGGCAGTCGGCACACCCCCAGTTTGGAGAAACAGACAGGGGTACCAACATGGGGGCAAAGCAATGTACTGCTGTGGACGGGGACAGCAGCAAAATGTATTTTAGACACCTAAGAAAATGTTAATCAGTTTAAGTGTACACTATGTTTCGAATATTTTCACCGCTTTTCGTTGCCGTCCCCAACACTAAAGCCACACAATAACAAAAAAAAACGAGGCAGCAGTAGACCAACAACTCCTGTGTTCCGCGAGGTAAAATTGCTGTTTTGGTCAAAGGCGTCTGGAAAATTTGAAGAGAGCTTAAAAGCCCTTTTCTGTCAGAAAGGGCTGTCTGAAAAAAAAGCTAGCAAATAAACCGTGAGCTAATATTGGTTAGAATAATAATTATTAGTGATTTATTAACCATTAATTACTACTTACAAACCATTTATGAATGGGGGCTCATTTGAAATTGATCCATGGTGCTTTTGTCCCTCCATCCATCCATTTTCTTCTGCTTAACTGGGGCTGGGATGTGGTGGGTTCTGTGGTGGTTGATTTTCTTTGACAAGACTGGTCACAGATGAGGTTGGAGTCAAAAATAAATGTTTGCAGAATTCTTTATTGGACATGAATCATGGGAAGGAAAGCATAGTTTGCTGGACTGCTGAATTCCTTCAGCTTTTCTGAAGGAACCGTAAAACCTTTATACCCGTTTGTTACACAGAAGTGGGGGGGAGGTGGAACATACAGGAGTGTCAAGTTTATGCCCATACGTGTATGTTAGCCAGATTATATTTAGGTCTGAGTCTGGCGTCAGTTATTTAAGAAATACAGAGAACAGGGATGTCAGACATAAGTCTGTATATGGAGATGGTCAAAACACAGGCATGTAACACAGACATGTAAGACATTCAAGAAAGAGCTGACTTCACTGGTTCAGTCACTTACACCTGTTCAAGTCTGTACAGTTACAGAGTTATTTAGTGAATACAAGAGTGTGTGTAATTTTACAATAAAGAGGAAATATATACTAATAAATAGCTGAACTATTACATACAATGTTATCAATCCTAACATGCATATACAGGAGATATAAAATATCTCCACAGTTCAGACTTGTGGGAAACCAAAACCATAGTCATTGGAGCTGCATCACTTATAAACAAATGCACAATTTCCTTCTTAGCAATTACAGAATATCCCAACAAACATGGTCACAACAAACTATATGTTTCATGTTCATTTCATTTAAGAGTGGACAATTTAATTTGAAGATAATCACACAGTGTTATTCTAAATGAAAGTTATTTCATTTGAAATTCAAATTAGATTATTTACACACTTTGAAGAACATTTGTTTTTGTTGTCCATCAATTGTGATCTGCAGGGAACTTCATACATGGGCTGGCCCTCCATTATTTTCCATTATTATGATATCTTAGGTGTAATTACCATCCGCAACAGCATGTAGCGTGTGGCTGGTATGGTTTTCATGGTGTAAATCATCATGGCAGAATTTGGTCCTGGAGACACCTACTGTAGCGTGCAGCTAGTGTGATCCCATCGTAAGATGTTCTCTAATTAACTGTTAGGTTTAATTAATGTAACATTGATTATATTAGTTATTGTTAGTTACATCAATCAGGGGTGGATTATAAGTATAAGGGACAAGTATAATTACTGCATTCAAAACCTTATTTTTAGTAAAAGCATGTAAATAGTGTTTTCAAGGTAAAACAAATTTAAAGTAATCATAATGCATTTAAATGATCCGTTCACCCAAATCACGAAATGCTTTTTTTTTCTCTATGGTTTAGGCATACACAAAGGTTTCCTTTGATTTGGTTTTGATGTTTCTGTCTTTGGCATGTCTGCTTCCTCTGCTGAACAAATACGTTTCCTGGGTCAACTGACCAGTTAAGTTTAATGTCAATTTCATCTCGTCCGCAGTTATCCACCAATAACCTTTACAGATGTTGGATTCAGATGTGCCAAACATGCTATCATTCTCTCTCATTATCTCTCTCTCACACACACGATGCCGACAAAGTGGGGTCAGGACCACTGATTACACCACCAGTTTATATGTTATTCTTTGTCTCTTCCTTACGTCTTTCTCTCTGTGTCTTTATGTCTTTGTCTTTTTCTTTCCTCTCTCTGATCTATGTCCTAGAGCTCAATCTTTTAGCACCAACACCAATGCTGTCCTCCAGCATGGCTTCATTTCCCACTAAACAGATACCATCAGAGGAGAGGAGAGGAGAGGAGAGAGCTTGGTTTCTTGGCATCTCACAAACACACACACACACACACACACACACACACACACACACACACACACACACACACACACATCATAGCCACTCAGTAGGTTGACAGATGTGGTAGGACAATAAAACAGTTTGTAATGGAGGTAATATGATTTAAAATACTATCTATTAGCCTGGATAGGCCTGTCAGGTGTGTGTATGTGTGTGTGGGAGATAAAACAATGAAGATGGCAGAGAGAATATAGGGCCGCACATCTAAATCACTACACACACACACACACACACACACACACACACACACACACACAGTACAATACATCCCATTAGACATCTCAGATGTAAGCCTCAAACCAATCCTGTGAATACAGATACACACAAGACATGCACATACAGTTTATACAGTGCCAATACGATCCATATGTCACATGAACACTCCTGATAAGACACAATATAGTGAGCACTGAGAGACCTGTGATACATATTTCATCATCTTGGTTTTTAGCTGTCTCCATCTTGGTTTTTGGGAACCCCAAGTGACACGAGAGAGCTAACCGATTGCTGAATAAGACATTTTTTGTCGACCAAAATGTCACAATTAACTTTCATTAACTGAAGAGAAAAACACAAAACAAAGGCGTGGTAGAGACCTATCAATCACACATTTTACTCTAAATGGACCATAATTTACTAAATGAACATCATGCTGTATTGAAGAAGACTTGAAACTAGCGATTGAGACCCAAAACTCTCATAAACTCATGTTCACAATGTTCATTGACGTCTATACCATCTGACTTATTTTTGCAACCAGAGGAGTTTCCTCCTGCTGGCTATTAGAAAGAGTGGAAGTTTAAGGCACTTCCAAATGGCTTTACTTTTCAGAGCCGAAGGTAGACATGGAGTAAATTTGTTTTGAATTACAATTTTTTTTTCTGGACTAGGACCACCAGCACCCCCTTCCAATACAGATACACACACATAGATGTGTATTTTTGCCAATTTGCTCCCCCATTTTAACATATAACCAGGCACCCATGCTTAAGACTATAGGAATAGGATTGTCTGTATGTTTTTGAGTTGCTTTTGAATTCGAACACAACAGGCTCAAAACCAAAACAGATTTCTGTAGTGGATTTGTATATTATGTGCATCATAAGGAATGTAAACATCAGCAACAACAACTATTCTTTGGGCAGATAATATGGGTGACATCTTCACATAAAAAATGAATTGACATTCAAAAGCCCCGTTAGCAGCTGCTAACGGGGCTGAATGAATAAATTAGCTATGGATTATTAATATTTGTTTTTTTAAGCATGCACATTCCTAATTGCTTTATTTACAGGAACACATCTAAAGCCAATGACCATAACTATCCAGCCAATAAAGTAGAATTGAGAATGCTTGGCTTATGTATTTTGCTCAAACCCAAGCACTCACATTCTTAGCATTGATAAGACAGAAAACAGCTAGTCTAAAGGAGCCAACTGATGAGTAAAAGGAGAAAAATACAGAGCCATAAGCATCAGCAACTCAGATAGCCTTTAGATGGAGTAAAAACCTCCAGGCAAGCCAAGAAGATAGAAGACATATCAACATGGACAGAGAAAATAAAGGAGCTGTGGAAAATCAGAGGAGTGTTTGCAGAATCCAATTGAGCTGACACTTTTTCAGCCACATACCATTTTCTGTTGTTTACGGCTTTATGAGTGGCTGACCCCAGTGTGTCTGCGTTTTCGTGAATGTGTGCGTGTGGAGGAGTGGCTGACCCGTGTGTGTTTGGGTGTGTGTGTGTGATTGAGGCTGATAGATGTTGACAGCTGCGGAGAATCACTTTCCTGTTGGTAAAACACCATATTGACCTGTGGACCCACCACAGACAGAGGTTAGCTTTGCTGAAGCCCAGCAGGCAGAGTGGGGATGACATCCAGCGGAGGGGTGAGGGCTGCGCTTGAACCCACAACATTACTCTAACCCACACAGCACACACACCTCGCATCCAAAAACCACCATATGGGGCCAATGTCGATGACTTTCAGGTGACATACCCTGTGGCAGCCATATTGGAGGTCTCCACTTCAGGTCAGGCAACAATGAAGAGTTAACCTAACTGTTGTCAACAAAAGTGAAAAGACAGAGCCCTATTAATTGATTTTATAAACTGCACATACAACAGTGACATATCACATTGTTGTGGCTATTTTGATAGAAAACTAGCATTTAGTTGAATTAATGTTTCTGGTGACCCAATGGATGTAAGTCCTCTCCTTTTTGTTCTGTTTTGGTCTCCACCTTCTCCAATCAACTCCTACGAGAACTATATGCCTCTTCAGCTGCTAAATGCTTCACTATGTTCACCAGCAAGGCTCTAACCATGTCTTTCTGATGTTTGCTGAAGGCAGCGTGGGTTTAATCTTCTTTTTCACCAAAAAACAGCTGCCTACTGCTGGAAATAAGGTTGAGCTGTGCATGCTGGTCTGCTTCAGCATTCGTAGCTATACCTACGAATAATAACGCGCCGTAATTCGTAGATATCCCATTTTGTATGTAATCCACGTAATCATGAACAAGGAAGTATAAAGACCACAAAGTCTAAAATATTAAAAATGGCCTCTCGAAAGGTTGTTTCATCCACATTGTTGAGATCAGCTAAATATTCAGCCATGTCATTGAAAACTTTTTAGGGTGACTGTGGCTCAGTGGTAGAGCAGGGTCGTCCTTCAATCAGAGGATCGGCGGTTAGATTCCTGGCTCCACTAGTCCATGTTGATGTGTTCTTGGACAAGAGGGCCCCCAAATGCTCCTGTAGCTGTGCCTACAGTTTGTGAATGTTGTATGAATGATAGCTAGTGATGGGCAGGTGGCACCTTGCATGGTAGCCCTTGCTGTCAGTGTGTGAATGGGTGAGTGATGACATGCAAACATGTTAAAGCGCTTTGAGGGGTCGGAAGACTAGAAAAGCGCTATGCAAGTACTGTCCATTTACCAATACACTTATCTACACTTTCTGACTCACGTTTCCATATATATATAATATATTTAAAAAATGGATGAGGTTAAGACAATATAAGGGAGCCTATACTATAGCCACTAAGGTTAGGTTGGTTTAACCTGTAAGGTAACTGGTAATGTTGCACAATGAAGCATAATTATATTTGCCATAGTTAACTGTAATTCGATATTACCCTGGACACTGATTTAATCCGTGCATGGTATGCTTGTGATAGACAGGCGACCTGTCAAGGATGTAACCCACCTCCTGCTCAATCCATGCTGGGATAGACTCCTGCACACATCAACCCTGCAAAAGACAAACAGTCTAAATGACCAAAGTCATTTAGAACTGTGGTTGAACTGTTACCGGACGTATGTTTGAGCAGGGCATTCTCATTTAACCTGAGCTGCCAAATGGATCTGATTCCATCATTGGAAACTGTTTGGAAAAGAGCAGGCACTTTAAAAAAATATGTGACAGGTGATTGGATGAACTGTCATCGACTCTTATCGAAGCGAAATTGGAGCGTTGGGAGAAGACCAAAAACCTGTGCCGTTCTTTGCTCTTGTTTTATTGAAGAAACATTCAATTCTGATATAACTTATGCTATTGCAGCATTTGCTAACCTCTTTGGGAGCTGCCATTGTTGTTAGGAAAGAACAGTTGCCTTTCTGTGTCGTCTCACCTAAGCCACTCCTCACAGGATGCTGATTGGTCCGTGCTCTGACTTACCGGACACCAGTGCAACACAAGATGGATTTTCGGGTGTGATTCTCACATGACCTCATCACATTCTGAGAATCCAGCTGCCGTGCAAGGTACGTTGTCACTCCCAACATCGACTTATTTTAACCTGGTGTGTCACGTTCTAAATTTATATTGTGTAAGGTGTATGTAACATTAACCTAGTGTTGAAAAATGTTGCTAAAGGGGTCCTGACCAAGTATCCATATATGATGAGTTGGGAGTGAGAACATGTTGGTTTGTGGTGACCTAATATACAATTTTAATGAACATATGCTGGCAAATTCATAACAGTTCATTACATTGATTTTATCAGGTCATTACTGTAGGATTTACTATCTTTACTGAGAGACTGGTTTGCCTGCTTTCTGCTTATTTTTGTTGGTCATATCATATCAGAACAGACCTACAAAACATAAAATCATCCAAGTTGCTCACAGTCCGAAGAAGCACCAATGATTAGAAAAGAGAAACAGAGTTACTGGTTGTTATTTCCTGACTAGTTGCTAACTCATACCCTTCCAGTCAACAGCTGCTTGTGAGGGGCCACTGAGCCAGACACAGTAACTCAGTGGTAATGAAAGTTGTACCTGTTGTCCTAGGTCTCAGGCACGCATGTAACCCTGCATCCCCGGAGTGCTTGCTGGAAACAACTGTTTGTTGTTCACCTGCTTCAGGGTTTAAAATACATCAAAGTGTCACCTGGTGTGGCCTGGATTAAAACAGCCAGCCCAGTGACAGGCTGCTGAGGGGCCACTTTAAATCATGTCAGCGTTAGGTGGTGTTTGGCCACCCTGACTTAATAACAAGGTTGGTCAGCCAGCAGGACCCTGCTGTCCTCTGTTTTTGTCTCCACGCAGCAGCTCACACAGCCAAGGATGCTGGTCGCTCGCTTGTGTGTCTCTTTTTAAGGTGGCTAATAGAGCGTTCATTGGCCATTGGTGGTGGTGGTGGTGACTGTGTGTGTGTGACAGCGTATAAAGTGTGTAGGTGAGGGGTTATTCACCTAGAGAGTGCAAGCTGTAATTTAAAACAACTAGAGCAAATCCCCCACACACACACCCTCTTCCTCTCTCTCTCTCTCTCTCTCTCTCTCTCTCTCTCTCTCTCTCTCTCTCTCTCTCTCTCTTTTTATTATACAACTAGCAGGCAGCTGATTGGTGGAGATTACTAAAACATCCTGCCTGTTTCAGCGGCACCCTGCCAATCCTCTGACAGGATATATGTGTGTGTGTATGTGTGGTCGGGGTCAGTCATGCCCCATCACCCAAGTGACCACAGGGAGTATGTCCTTTAACTCTCTCTCTCTCTCTCTCGCTCTCTCTCTCTCTCTCTCTCTCTCTCTCTCTCTCTCTCTCTCTCTCTCTCTCTCTCTCTCTCTCTGTCTCTCTTCTCCCCTGTGACTTGTTTCTCCTTCTATCTTTTGTTCTCTTTCCTTGTCCCCTCTTCTTCCAAGTTACAAATACCAAGTCATTCTGCGTTCATGTGTGGGAAAGGTGATCAGGACCAGCCACTGTCTACAACACACCAGAAAGCAATTCAACCCGTTCTCTTTCTCAATTCCTCACATACACACACCCCCTTGGTGTCATGCTGTGAATTAAAACAAAACTTGGCACTGTTTAGGCAACACAACTAAGGTTTCGGAAAACCTTGCAGTAAAATAATTACATTTGTTATGTGAGTTAAGTTATGTAGCTTACGTAAATTAAGTAGAATAAGCATGAAGTAACATTTGCTGAAACCAGATTTAGTAAATCAATAGTTTGAGAAGAGCAAGTACGTACTAAGAATGTAACAAGGACTTTACACAGATATTTTATAAATAGCTGGTGCAACCTTTCATTTTCTGTGGTACCATCCAGAGGACATCATTGCACTGTTAGCCCTCACTGGTGAGGCTCTAAAACTAGTTAAATATTCCGTCCAACTAATATTGTGGGGACGTAATGAGCACTGCAGCATCTAGAAGCCACATGAATACATTGAAGGTCTGATTTAAGCTCAATGTTGGACTTCAACTGGACTGCATGTGTCCAACTCTCTCTTCCATTCCCTTCTCTTCCCTTCCTCTCCTCTCCTCCATTGCAGTTGACCCCTACATAAAACACCAGTCTGTAATGACAGACTAAACTTATGCCATTCATCATCCGCTTGGCTTTGACACTGCTCTAACCTTACTGTTCTTTCACGCACACATACACCGGTCAAGCCAAACCCAGTGGGTTGAATGGCTGAACAAACTAACAAAGAGAAACACATAGAGTGCACGTATAGCACACCCACAGCAGTCCCCCCCCAAAGACAGAGGTCTCCCTACAGAGCAGAGCAGCAAAGTGGAACCCCTCTAATATTGCTGAGTGTATGAAGCTGTGTGTGTGTGTGTGTGTGTGTGTGTGTGTGTGTGTGTGTGTGTGTGTGTGTGTGTGTGTGTGTGTGTGCGTGTAGGAGAGAAACATGAGCATGATTGCTGTAAAAGTCACTGGCCACCCTGCTGTCTCCACAGGCTCTGTGCCTCTCTACTTTATTAAATCTCATCGGCTGTATGTAGCAGAGCGGTTTTAGAGGATTGTGACCAAGTGGTTGTTGGTTCGAGTCCTTGGCCTTGACTGGAAACACCATTCACGTCTCTATTTTCACATGCCAAACCACATGCAGACTTGACTTTGTGGCCTTCGCGTCACCGCAGTTCATTTCTCGCCATGAGCTATTGACTGGCCGCCTATTGATCTCCACACAATGTATCTCACAAATCATCTCTCTGTCGATCAATAGAGAAATCTCCCGGAAAATTCATATTGAGAAGTCGTGTGTGCCTACTGAATGGTAGATATTGAATGTTTGGTTGATTAATCGGGCTAGTTTAAATTTGGCCATGGCTAGCTCTATTAAAACAGTGGCCGATGTAAATCAAGATACTGCCATTTGTGATTGAAATGAGCTGAGCTCTGCACATGCAGCTGCTGGGGATAAATCAGTGGTTGTGTTTTTCTATTTTCATTGGCAGTAATAACCAGTAATAACTGAATGGAAATCTGGCAAAGCCAAGGTCTTTGTCATGATGGATAATTCTTATTCTATAGAGTGAATATGATATGAATGTCTGTTCATCTATTGTATGTATATCAAAGTTAGACCGCTAACACTTTACTCCAAGTTCCATTTTTATATGTTGAATGGTTTATAACGCCCCGGAATGTAGCTGTAAGCAGGTATAAGTGTTTATTAATGTATTTGTTGTTCACAACACTTGCTGTGGGTAACAATAACTATGAATGAGAATATAGTTCAATAAAGTAATATCATAAAGTATGTCTTTATGTTGTTGACGAATAATGTATATTAATAAATACTTAAAATTGCAGTGTGTAGGATTTGGCTGCATCTAGAGGTGAAGTTGCAGATTGCAACCAACTGAAACTTGTACCATGTGCCAAACGTGTGGGAGAAATACAGTGGCCAACGGGAAATCGTTAAAACGCAAATTGTTTCATTCTGGCCTACTGTAGAAACGGCCGACTCCGTGAAGAGAACCCGCTCTGTATGTAGATATAAACGGCTCGTTCTAAGAAAACAATGATTCTGATTTCAGGAGATTATACACTAATGAAAACATGTTATATTCCATTTCTGTCAATAGATCCCCCTTAATGCTACATACTGTTCCTTTACAATGTTCTTATAAAAGCCATTATATATAGGGGGACTTAAAGTAAAGTATTAATTAGCTGTCAAGGCATTTAACCCAATTTCGTTTTGTGTGAGGAGGAAGTGATTTGCTTGGCAAGTGTATGTCAGATTAACTTTCCCACTTCATATGGAGCACATAGTGAAGTCAAGACCACCCAAACCGAGATCAAGACAAGACCAAGACCTTGAAGGATTGAGACCAAGACCAGACCAGTGCAAGTCCCACAACTGTACGACAAACTGCAGATGAAATGTGGCATATGCAAACCATAGTCACTCCTCAAATTGATCTGAAAGATTCACATTCACATAAAAACATCCACAGAAAACAAATGCAGATTCTACTTTCATCTGTATGATGAAAGTAGAATATTTCATCATACGGATGTGTATTACAGATGTGTATTTATTAGTGACAACTCAGACATCCACAGCTTCTTCTCCTGTCACTTGTGTTCCCTTTTTTTGGAATGAGTATGAAGGGGGACGGGAAGGGATGATGGTCGTCAACAGTAACAAAAATCAAAAATTAGAAATAAGTCAATTTATTGGTTGTATTAGAAGCAAGAAGTTTTACATCAAATCACAGTAATGATGTTAACAAATAAAGGGAAATGCACAGGCAGTTTAGTGATACTCTAGCAGTTGAAATAAAATCCAGAGTCCTATTTGTCTGAGACTGAGACAAGAGGGAGTTCAAATGTGGTGGATTCCGAGAACCTTCGAAAGCGGAACCTTCGAAAGCAGGACTGATCTGTACTCTCGAACACTGACACACAGCTGTTAAATCGCAGCTCTTTCTTCCATGCAGTCGATGATTTTTCAAAGTTAGTGCCTTTCTTGCGAAAATTCCCTCTTTATGTTGTGAGAAAATTTGGTACAAGACTGTAACATTGGCGGTGACACAACTTTTCGAAACCTCAGATGCACACCTATCCATGTCTATTATTTGCATGTTCCCATGTTTTACCATAAACCAAACCATGGTGGTTTGACTCCCCTGCACAACCTGTGTAAAAAGACAATGGAAAAACACTGTGACCTACACACACACACACACACACACACACACACACACACACACACACACACACACACACACACAAAGACACAGAGCAGGTATGTGTCAGCAAGGGCATAAGGCTGGTGTTTTAATTTGGAGGGCAGATAACATGATGTTATCAGGACGGAGAGATGACAGAATGACAGACAGAGGAAGAGGATAGAATATGGGATGAAGAGCCACAAAAAGATATAGACAACACGTCCAGATAATATAAATAGTTGAATCACTGCATTTTTTTACAGATACTGTTTTATGCAGGAATATATTTGTTGATAGTCAATGTTACAGATATTTAAGGATTCTGCAGAATACTACAAAAGTGAGGATTTACTTTATTTAAAATAAAGTTCATTGAGAGACACTACAAGTATCAAAGTGTAAATGCTGAATCCAGGAGATACAGCCCAAGGCTTCTGCAAACTGTTTGTGATCTGTGCACGTGTGCTTGTGAAAGACACTGGTCTTGGCAGAGAGGGAGGGGAGGGGTTTTGATGGCAGAAACAGTAGAGACGATGACCTGATGAGAGATGGACAGATAAATGGACAGATAGATGGAGACAGAGACAGAGAGAAGGGTAGGCCGAGAGGATTAGAGGAGCAGAGGTGGTGCTCTGTAGCACTGGGACATGATACACTACAAACACACATACATGCTTTGTATGGTGAGTTACAGCCAGTTGAAGGCAGGAATACAGCAGATTTACAGCTAAGGACACTGTTTCCTGTGAAGCAGTGGAACATGGCACAAAGCACAGTAAAGGGCACACAGCATGAGTGAGTCTGTGTACACAGATCTCAGCTATTCCCTCGGTGAGTACATTTTATTGTATCTGATAAAATGATGACCAAAGGTAGGAACCTAAAACCTACGTTCTATGCCTCATTTTCACTGCATGGTTCCATTTTCCTCAACTCGATTTGACTCACTTTTGATACCAGGTTCTCTTCTTTATTTTGTGGCTCAGAAGATAGAGCGGGTCGTCCCTTAATCAGAAGATTGGCGGTTCAATCCCTGGCTCTTCTAGTCCATGTCGATCCTTGGGACACTTAAACGCAAGACACTTTAAACCATCGGTGTATGAATGGGTATGAATGCTTAGATAGGTGGCACCTTGCATGCATCAGTGAATGAATGGGTGTGATCCATTTGGTGTGAATGGACTAGAACGGCGCTATACAAGTACAAGTCCATTTACCATTTACCACTGCAGATAGTACCCTCTCAGTTTAGGAGGGATTCTCAGCTGATTGCCATAGAGACACGGTGTGAAACTGCCATGACAACCTTCAACCTGCCACACGTTGAATCCATTCTTCGGCAACCAAACAGAGGGTAGTGTACGGTAGAGTTTTGCGGGCGTCCATTCTTTAAAATCTTGCTTGAGTGAATAAAAGAATTGCTAATAACCGTAGCTTGCCTATTTAAAAAGTGGCAGGTTTGTGCAGAATGTTTTAACTCCACCTTCTGGTATTGGCTCAGCTGGTTTGGAACTACAACCGAGTCCATACCAAAACAAGTATCAAATACTCTGCAGAACTTTTGTCGATGGAAAACCAAAAAAGAGAGAGTCGTGATGAGTAGAGTAATGCAGTAATAATGTGGCATTCATTTTTTCTTTGTTTAACTTTGTTAAAATGTTGAATGGTTCTGATTATAATAGCAAGTGATGTAGCAGATATTCATTTTTGTTAGAATAGACCCAAGAAACATGTTTCAGATTTTCAGGAAACCTCTAAACGAGAGACTGAATTGAGTCCCCAGAAGCTACCAGCTGGACAGGAAGTGATGTCAGGACATTTTTTTTATGGTATTTAAAAGTCAATGGGTACATCCCAAGTCTCTTATTTGTCATTTCCTCGATTCCTCGATCCTTGCATGGTTAGACGCAAGTGAGGGAAAGAGGGACGCAATTAAGAGACTTGGGACGTACCCCATTAGTCTTTCAGTACCACTGAGCTCCTCAGAGTATGTATGGTGTATGAGTCCAAAGTTACAGCAGCGTTGTCACGTTGACATCAGAGCAGAGGGAGGAGACACGGAGGGGAGGAGGCTGACTGCTGTGTGTTCTTTTAATGACCCCGGAATTTATTCAATAAACCGTTTGCTTCTTAATTAATGCTCTAATTAGACTTCCTTCCTCTCACTGCCACCCAACCACACACACAGACGCGCGCACGATCTCATACACAAACACGTGCGATACAATTGAGGTGGTGACCTTGTGATAACCTGTGTTCATCGTTCAATGACCATGCCCCAGCAATCACACACACACACACACACTCACACACACACACACACACACCTTGGACATCACCATCCATAAAGTAGGTATGCCCCCCACCCGACATGTTGAATATTATCCACAAAGACTCAAAGATTGAACATATTTATCAGTGATCCAGCCCATGCTGCCTTAATGGCCACTGAGAATTAATTAATGAGTGTAAAGGTCAGGACACACTGCAGGGAGAGAGGGAGAGAGAGGTGTAATGCAACAGGAAACACAAGCTGCACAAGTCCATATAAAGAGAGAGAGACAGGAGGGGTCAGAGGTCAAGGAGTCAAATTTGAATCAGGAGAGCGAGAAAAGGTGAAGCACCCCGTTTGACTTCTTGAGGTCGCTCACAGTTGCTAACTTTACAGCTTTGACTACTATTGATAGCCATGTTTTTCTTTGTTTACATTTATTATGATATGTTTACATTCATAATGAGCATTTGGGGGGAGTGGCTTTGGAGGGAGGCCTCAAGGAATGGGCTGTCAGTGGAACTTTCCAGATTTAGCGACTTTTGAAGCTAGTGCTTCTAACTATTTTATTGGAAAATGATTCATTCATCAGCAGCAGGTAGCTGTTTCAGTGAAAAGGCTCTGATGAGCCCACTGTACACTCCCTGCCCAGCAGAAAACAGCAGACAAACAGTTAGAGACTAGCTGGTGAACACAGTGGAGCATTTAGCAGCTACTTACATTTGGAAACCTGCAAAAACGGTGCTCAATATTTCCTGGAAGGGAATTTGATTAGTTAATTTACAGAAATGTATTAGCTAAAAATTTGATGATTAATTTTGTAAGTCATTGAAATAGATATCATTTCTTGTTTTCAGCTTCTCAAATGTGAGGATTTGCTGCATTTCTCTTGTTTTATGTCATTGTAAATGTGTGAATATCTCTGGTTGGAATACATAACCTTTGTGAAAATTGTAATCACAATTTTCAGTATGTTCTAACATTTTCAATTACTTGATTACAATTTTGAATGCCACACCTATGTTTTCCCAGCTGAGCAAGACTTAATATGAGGCTTTAGCTTCGTCCTTAAGGTCTCTTTAGGAAATGTAATTTTCTTATGGGATCAGCAGACCAATCAGAGTGACTTATGAAGCTACAGTGGAAGTTCAACCGGGGACCCCACCTCAGCACTCTTTACACACTACTATTATTTGTCCCATCCAATCATTTTACCCCACATGCTTCATGTTATTTCATATCTAACGGATCTATTTTCAAGTGATTTTATCCAATCACAGCAATTCTCTTTTTCTTTATAGTTATCCCTTAATCATTCAATCAATACGACTGTATATGTGTGTTCATTGGTTTCACTACAGTGAATTGTTCTCTCTTTGAATAAAGCTGGACGAAAGTAAGATTCCAGTAAACTCCGTATTCCTGCGTTTCACTGTCTTGTGCTGCCATCTTGTGGATAACCAAAACACTGCAACCAGAAATGTTAACATACTGTAGAAAATGAAGGCTGTATTCAAAAATACTGTGAGAGCTTAAAACCTAAAAATTCCTTACATGAAATCTTAGCTTAAGATTTCAAACTGCCACTAAGCGATAAGTGAACGGGAACATGTATCTGAGCTACAGCAAGAGCTAAGAGGAGAGTGTTTGTTGGACTTAGATCCATAAAGAAAACAGGCTCCATCAAATGCAGATGTGGCTCTGTATCTGCTTGAATATGTAAATAGACAACTGTTTGCCAACACATCCTTTTGAGGTGATTATTTGTTATTATTCTGATAATTTGTCGTGTTTTTGTTCCTATGCCTCCAAGAGAACAAAAAAAATGAATGCTTTAAATAAAGCTTTAAATATCATATATTGACATATGATTACAGCTAGTAAATGTACCATTGTAATATCAAGACAAATTTAGGCTAAATTTTACATTGACTCAAGTAATTACTTCAGAAGGATTTGTGTATACAATACTCACAATACAGTGAGTGAGGAATTTACATTTTAATTGTTAGGACAATGTTTTCGGACAGACAAATTCCTATACGTTTTTCAAATGAAGGCCTGCTGTAAAGTGAGAACCAAACATGATCAACATCATTCACCGTGTGTTTTGATAGGGGCAGGAGTTTCTGAGGCTGATAGCCGTTCTGCATCAAACCTACAACATCCTTCAATCCTTCACCTGGCTGAACTATAACAATCCCTTTTCGGACAGCAGGTGGCAGTAATGTTTAATTCAAGGCCGTAACCCGTTAACTGAATAAACAAAGAAGAAGAACCATAGCAACGATTGAAAACAAGATGGCGGTGTCAGCCGCTGTGTTTTGGTCCACTTCAAACCTACTCTGTTTGTTTCTCTTGTATACTGCCGTAACTACACACGAAAATGCAACAGGCTACAGCTTGAATACGACATATTGTGACCAGAACGTAACAAATAATGTTACGGACAATTATACAACCACACAACCTACAGACTTTTACTCGACAACCCAAACAACACCGAGACACAACAGCACAGAGGAGCCCATTCAGCCGACATCGCCCGCTGAGCCCCTGCCGGTCTCCGGCCGCCTGCTCACTCCTGTCACTAAAGGTAATCTGTGGCTGGACCGCACTGCACTCCTCAATTATTAGTATTACGTTACGTAAAATAGCTAATGTTAGCCAGCGTAAACCATGTTCCACATGTGTTGTGGAAGTATTTGTAGGGCCAGTTAACTGTCTTTTTACGTATCAAAATGAACGGCGTAGTTTATATTAAATCAAATAAATGTGTCCCGGCTGATATCAAAAGGACAACTTTGAACTGAGATGTTTTTAAATGGAGTTTGGTGTAAGGGTGTAAAATACACCCTTACAATAAAAATGTGTGTGTGTGTGTGTGTGTGTATATATATATATATATACACACATTTTTATTGTTTGCATTTCGAATTTCTGACTGAAGAAAACGAAAAAAACATGCACATTATACACACCCATGCATATAGATATCGACATGTTCCTGTAATCTATTATGTTGAGTTACTTTAAGAGCTCTCTAGGAAGCAGTGTTATACATATACCTATATGTGTGTAAATAAATAAAGATATGTATATACAAATATATATATATATATATAAATATATATATATACAAATAGAACAAATAAATAATTTTCTTTTTCTCAAATTCTAATCATTAGTCTAGTTGACTCTAAATATTCCGGAAAAAGTTTCCAACATTTGTCACTAAAGCTTTTCTTTAATACATTCATGATATTCTCCTCTCCAGTCTCTCTTAGACCTTTTTTTCAAAACTTCTCTCTCTGACTCGTACCTCTGACAGGACAATAAAACATGGTCCACAGTTTCTTCTTCTTCTTCACAAAATTCACATTTTCCATTATTATGCTTTCCAATAACATAAGAGGGAACTGTTAAGATCAGTATGGCCATTCCTTAGTCTTGTCATAATCATCTCCTCTTTTCTAGTTCGTCCACTAGATCCTGCATTCCCAACCAATGGTTTCTTTTTAAACAGATATCGTCTTTTACTCCCTTTATTCCATTCGTTCTGACGTATCTTTTTGATTTGTCCCTTAATCACCACTTTAGCTTCTGACTTACTTATATTTACATTAACATTATGTCTTCCACTCTTCAAAGCCCTTTTTGCTGCTTTATCCGCCAACTTGGACCCACACAAAATTAACAGCCACCCTCATTTGATGGATTCTGGAAAGTGATTGTAATATTTCAAACAGTAAATCTTCTCTGCTTCTGGAGGGGCAACATGTCAAACTCGTTAGCGCTGCACATGAGTCTGATGCAATTACTACTCTCTCTGGCCTGACGTCCTCTACCCACTGTAATGCAATAACTATGGCCATCATCTCACATGTAAACACAGATAAATCATCGCTGAGTCTCTTCCCACACTCCAAATGGAATTCTGGGATTACTGCTGTTGCTGCTGCTGTTCTACCAGTTTTAGGGTCTTTAGATCCATCTGTATAAATCTGTATTTAATTGTGGTAACTGATGGATGACTTGAAGATCTTACAGTTTCCAACTCGTTCATCTCTCATCAGTTCAAGGAGGCCAAGATCAATTTCAGCATGACATAAAAAAAAAAAAAAGATAAACAAAGAGGACGGCTCACGTGTGTTCAGCCTGGAAAATTACATTTACTCAGAAACATTAAGGGTTAAAGATAAAACAAAAAATAAACTTGAAATCAGAGGATATTTATTTATTCATCAAATATTTTATTTTGTCATCGAAGATGTTTTGACAAAAACGAGAAAATAGATTATATGAAATGACCTCTCATCTTGTGAGGAAAGAGACAGGAAGACGTTCAAATCAGGGAGTACAAAGTATAAAATAAATACCCACAATTATACATCATATTTTTTGTTGTTTTTATGGTAACGTGATATGTTGCAGCAAAGTGCTGTCCTATTGGTATTTACACCATTTCAAGCCCTCACAGTCTCTCACACTCAAGCACTTACCAGGTGACGTCAGTAAGTCCCTGAGGGTTCAGGGTTTGAGGCTTTAGGGGGGACACTGGGATTGGGCCAAAGTGTAAAGGAAATAAAGTTGTTGCCATCTTGGTGCAGACTACGGAGTACACAGACTACGCAGACTACGTGTCATTATTACTATTATAAAGTATAGGTGCAATATAACCCTCGGCAACACTTCTAAGTACGCAAACAATATGTAAACATTACAACTATAAATGCACAAACACATATAGACAATATGCTTTTGAAAATAACTAATGTACATAACATAGCTGCTTATTAAAATATCCACGTGCACATTCAAACATATCATAGATGTACAGGCACTGGGATATATCCTGCATAGCTTTACACAGTGCACATGCTAATGACCGTGTAATGTCAACACACTACCATCCCATCCCGGACTGTACACTGCTTCCCTAACAACAAGCCATGGATCACCAGTGACCTAAAAGCTCTTCTTAATAAGAAGAAAGCAGCTTTCAGGTCTGGGGACAGGGACGAGCTCAGGAGACTCCAGCGCGACCTGAAGGTGAAGATCAGGGAGTGCAAGGACACCTACAGGAGGAAGCTGGAGGCCAAACTCCAGCAGAACAACGTGAGGGAGGTGTGGACGGGGATGAAGCTGATTACTGGCTTCAAGGTTGGCGGGAGACAACCAGGGGGCTCCCTGGAGATGGCCAACGAGCTAAACTCTTTCTTCAATAGATTTAGCTCACAGCCCTCATCTGTCTCCTCCACACACCTCACCTCACAAACACCTCGGCTGCCTCCTCCCCTCCCCCCTCTGTCCCCCCTGGTGAACGGCACGGACAATGAGCCCTCTACTTCAAAGGGCTCTTCCACCACCGACACCATGACCACCCTCCCCCCCTCTCTGTGAGACTGGCCAGGTTAGAAGACAGCTGGAGAGACTCCACCAAGGAAAGGCTGCGGGACCTGATAGCATCAGCCCCAGGGTCCTGAAGACCTGCGCCATCCAGCTGTCTGATGTATACAACACCTCTACAACCTGAGCCTGAAGCAGGAGGAAGTCCTGGTGCTGTGGAAGACGTCGTGCCTGGTTCCTGTACCAAAAAAGCTGACACCATCTGGCCTCAATGACTACCGACCAGTTGCCCTCACATCCCATGTGATGAAGGTGCTGGAGAGGCTGGTCTTGGCCCACCTCTGACCGCAGGTGAAATCATCACTGGACCCTCTGCAGCTTGCATACCTGCTTCATGTGGGAGTGGACGACGCCATCATCTACCTGCTGCAACGCGCTCAGTCGCACCTGGATGGAACCGGTGGCTCTGTGAGAATCACTTTCTTTGATTTCTCCAGTGCATTCAACACCATCCAACCACTGCTGCTGAGTGAGAAGCTGCAGGTGGTGGGGGTTAACGCGTCACAGTTTCTATCTATCTATCTATCTATCTATCTATCTATCTATCTAATGTATATTCTTGCAGTAAAAAGCACACCTACACCAAGGTGGATAAACTTTGCTTTGTTGTGAGAATGCCTTTGTCTAACCTGAGCATTGCTGTGTGTTTCAGTTGGCAGCTTGTGTCCCTGTGACGAGCACAAGGATGTGTGTGACATCAACTGCTGCTGTGACAGAGCATGTAGTGAGGAGGTTGCTCTGTTCACCGGCTGCTCAGTGGACACTGTCAGGCAAGTCTCCCACCTGGTCCAAAGGGAGGATTGGGGGTTGCTGCTTACTAGCCTGCTGTGTCTTTCATCATTTTCAGTCACAATGATTCATAAGTATCATGGACCTGCAAAGGGTTGGCACTGTAACAAAGCAGAAAACAGATTTCATTTACTGTCAATATTAAAAACACATTTTTCAAACAATGGCCAAACATGGAAAAATGAAGGCCAGATGTTAATAAAGTCCAGATAAAAACATTGGGGAGGAGTAGAATTACAGTACTCTAATAGCTCACATAGTAAATCCAGTGGGATGTACATTTCCGCACAGTACAACAAAACAGTCATGTCATACTCACCACTCTGCTGCTCCGAGTTTTCCTTTTGAACAGAAATACAGTTTTTTATTCACTTCTTAATTTAAATCACTTAACACTTACGTTTTTAGTTTTTTTTATGAGTGGTGTTTAAGTCATCATCAATGCAACTCAACTCCTCAATTTCAAATTAAAAGCCTAGAAGGTAAGGGAGGGCTTTAGCCCTTTGAGACCCTAGGCTTTGAATATGAAATATCAGTGCGGGAAGTGTTGTTTCAGTGACACCAGCTTAACATAGATGGAATGAGGCAAAATGGAAGAGACTGGAATTAACAACTGAATGAAAACAATATTTCCAAGAAAGTGAGAGCAGGAGATTGGTGGAGTTTTTGTGTGAAAATTATGTGGAATTTAATCAAGACAAAAAGTAAATACAATAAAATATTGGAAACAGGGGAAACTAGAAATAAAGGCATGCTGCTTCAGATAAAGGTCTAGTCCTCCCTGCAATACATGAAACCCAGGAGTTCTCCTCAGAATGTAGAGATGTTTTTAGAAACAATCTCTGTAACTGACCAGGATGCAAAGCTGGTGATTAAAACATTTTTAGGTCCAATCACCTTTTTAGGCAGACCTTTGACTAAGAAGGCCACTGGGCCAGTTGGCATCTCTGCATTTCTCCTAAAAACATGTGCAGAGGAACTGACATCAGCATGATGCCCCATCTTTGGATACGTACACCATCCCCACCCACCGGAAGAAATCAATAATGTTGCACAGATGATGCTATTAATAGCATCACACAGCTGGTGACTCAACATCTGGAAGACCCCAAAGCTTATGTACTCCTACTGTTTGTTGGTTTTAGCTGAACTATTAATAGACTACAGCCTCACATATTGATTCAGAAATTGAAACAGATGGATGTTATTTATTTTTATTTTAGGATGATATTTGTATTTTTTACCCAATCGTACCCAGCGTGTTAGGTTTAACAATGTAACCTAATATCCCAGATTAATCAGCACTGGTGCCCCTCAGAGCTGTGTTGGCACCCTAGTCCTCTTCATAGTACACTAATGACTGCACTAGAATCCATCCTGAAAACTATATCATCAAGTTCTCAGCAGCAGTTCATCAGTTTACCACTCTGAAATAGAGAGATTTATGCAATGAATGATGAATGTGAAGACTGAGGAGATGGTAATTGACCCTTTGGCAATGGGTGATCTTAGGCTGGTGGTTATTCACAATAGATGAGCAATGTAACATCTGTCTACACACAATATATGTTCTGGCTCATCATTGATGTTACTTTTTTTTGTTTGTAGTGGCAAAAAGCAGCTGTGCAGCAATGATGTAGCGACTTACTCTTTAGGGAGCACGATTGATGGCTACTCAGAGCTACAGTCATCTGTCCGGAAGGAGGCTAATTACGACGTCTTCTGCATTCACTCACAGAACCGTAAGTCATTAATGGTCCTTCATTTGGATTTGAAATGAACTATGAATAAAGCATTTTTAAGAAAATATCAATTATTACTTAAGTCTGACACCAATTTTTTAATCACTGGATTTAAATGAACATAAAGTGATGACTGCCGGCATGCCCCCACTTTGGAGAAACAGGAGTACAGGAACAAACTAATGTACAGCTGGGGACAGATGCAGGAGCCAAATGTATTTTAGACACCTTAAGAAAATCAATATCAATTGGTGTGTATGCTGTATTTCAAATATTTCACCTTAACTGTAGCTGTTCTGTGCTCTCTTTAAAGCCAGTAGACTCCATTGACAAAAATAGTAGTTTTACCTTGAAGAACATGGGAGGTCTTGTACTGCCTCAGTCAGTTTGTTTGTGTTATTGTGTGACTTTGGTATTTTAAAGTGATAGCTTGGATTTACCAAAGTCACACAGTAACACAAACAAACACACTGATTGAGGCAGCGGTAGACGAGCAACTTCCATGTTCTGCTGGTTAAATGTTTTTGTCAATGGAGTCAGTTAGCTTTGAAGAGAGCACAGGTGAATATAACACTGCTGGAAAGGGCTGTGCTCAAGATAATTCACTGACTAGGGATAAGTACCTCAACCACACTTCAAAAAATCCAAACCATCCCTTTTATGCAGAATTTATGCAATCATCTTTTTGTTTTTATTGTTTTTATTTTTATGAATGTATGTTATGCAGAATATAATTGTATGGCTACTTGTACTTGGTACAGTATGCAGCTATGTAACAAATTACTTTACTCCTCCAAGTTTGTTTCATTTGCTGACAATATGTTCTGTCTAGGTGCTGATGGATTATCTCACCCCTCTCCTGCTCTTCCAACTGACAGCAACTTTGACTCACTCTTCAAGGAATTCACTAGCTTTAGTTTTGGCTCAGAGAACGGTGGTCCGGTGACCCCTGCAGAGCTCCAGGCCTTGTCTGGATACCAGGCAAGTCTCTGTTTTGAACAGTTAATCCGTCTCCATTTGTCTCAAATTGATTATTTGTAATTATCACGAAAGAGCAGTGTTCATTCTCTGCTGATGGTTTATGGTTTCAGTGTGGGGATGTGATGGTGACAGCGGGTGAGAGTGGACAGAGAGGGATGTTCTGGCTGCCAGCTCCTTGTGTCACTGCTGACTGTGTGGACACCAATCCTGCAGGTAACTGCAAGGGACAGTGCCACTTTTGTTAAAGTGTGGCAACTGTGTGATAATTATGGGATAATGATGAATGCTAAAAAGTAGTGTTACTGTAGTGGAGTAGTCATTAAGTCAGCAAACTGACTCAGCAATATTTGTAACACAGCAACATCTATCAAAAATTTGAAAAATATGTAAATTCTGTCAGATTATCAGACTAATGAGGCTTTCATATCAGAGACCCGGCCCAGATGTGAGTACACTTGACCGCATATTCCAGTTTGTTTGATTAGTGTGAACACTATCGACCTATCCTTCCCGGGTACAGTTTGTGTGTATTCGAGTACAGTTTACTGATCAGGTTTAAAAACCAACAGCACCAAAACAAGGAAGTGGACTGCTATTTCACGCAAGTTATTTAATTGCAGTGAAAATCAAGGCCACAGAGAGAAAAATGTGAAAGGAGTGAAAAACGCCCCGAAACTGCTTTGGGTTCAGAGGGTAGCCAAATCCAGTGTTCTTTTCCTTCAAGGAAAAGAACACTTTCAACAAGGCCGGACCGAGAGCTGGAAGGTGGTAAAGGAAACGCTACTGCGCTGGCTCTATGCCTGTGCTCAGGCCCTTATTATTATCATTATTATTATTATGATTACTATTTTTGTCCTTTGGACACATTTTTAGGGTACTTGCCATGCTCAAAAACCCAAGGCCCGAGATTCTCCTTTGATCTGGCACCGCAGTGGCAAGTCTGTCAGTCAGGCGTCAGGAAAGTGTCAAAGTAGCGGCACTCGCTCTACATCCGTCAAGAAGCTGCCGAGCAGAGCAGGTGGGGCCACAATTCGGGAGAACACCCATTGTTGTCAAGACAGGTCAGCTGCTGGTTTTACTTCAATTCAATGTATTTTTGTACAGCCCAAAATCACAAATCACAAATTTGCCTCAGAGGGCTTTACAATCTGTACACATCCTCTGTCCCAGGACCCTCACATCGGAACAGAAAAGAGGAAGAGACCTTAGAGAGAGCAACAGAGGAGGGATCCCTCTATCAGGATGGACAGAAGTGTGATAGATGTTATGTGTACAGAACGAACAACATAACAGAGTTACAACACATTCAATGCATATGACAGAACCACGGCAGGAGGCCAGACCATAGGCCAGGTATAACCAGGATCCATGGAAACCTGCGAGGCCAGAAAGCACAAAGACTCTGTTGAAGAAGCAAAGTCAGTAATGGGACACAGTTGAGCCACAGTTGATCCACCCGTTCTCTTTATACATCCTTAGAGCAACCACATCATCATTTTTTTGTTTCTCATTCATTTGAATTCATTCCGCTAGTTTTGAAACAAAAAGGAACAAGATACACTCTTTACAAATACTTACTTTTACAGTAATTTACAACAATCGGCTATGACATTTAAAAAAAAAAAAAAAAAGTAACTTTATTTGTGTGTGGGTTTTTGTATCGTTTTCGTGGCATCAAAACATCAGCAGACATAGTGGTTATGTCGAAATGTAAAATATTAAATACAATAATACAATTATGAAAATATCTTTACTCTTTCTCTGCTTAGATGTAGGTGTCAGTAGGTGCCATGAGCTGCCAGTGCCACTAGATGTCAAAGAAGTGCCACTAGCTGCCACTGAGTGCCAGGCTTAACTCTGCTGCCCATCAGATGTCAGCTGTCAGTAGGTGCCAGGGTGGCTTTACGACAGTTTAATAATTTCAATGGAGGATACAGGGTTTACAAATGTCTCTGTTAAAATTAACAACTGTTGGCACTGGCAACTCGTGGTGAGTTTTCATTGAACGACCTTGACATGGTGTGGCGCCCATTTTGCACTGTTCACCATGAAACAGGAAATTGTTGTAACTCCAAGGTACATTGTCCAATCTGCCCCAAATTTCTTATGCATGATACTGGTCCAGGCCTGAGCACGTTTCCATGCCAAAATGTTCACAAACTCATAGTGCCACCTACTGGCAAAAGGAAATGACATGTTTTATACTTTTATGTAGTGCTGGGCGGTAGTGTTTATACAACTACTAAAATATTTATTTGTAAAAAGGAAGCCATGTTCAAGTTGTTGGCATATCTATTTATTTGTAAGTTCTGTTTTTACTACGTTGCAGTTTGCACAGTAAAAATAGTTTACATTCTGCAACTGTTTCATGCATTCTGATTCCTTCATATATTGTAACATGTTGTGGGGCCACGCAAACTCTATAGTAGTCAAAGCCTTTATCGTGAATATTGTGAGTTTTCGTTGAACTCCTGGCTCAAGAATAAAGGTGACTGGGTTTTAGTGTTCAATGCCCCTTGGCTCTTGAACTCCCTGCCTGACATTTTATTGTCCTGAAGTCCTAAAATGTTTTAATCCTGGTTCAACCATGTAAAGCTCTTTGTAACTTTGTTTTGAAAAGCACTTTGAACATGAGTCACACGACTGCTGTCATAATACCTATAACAAGCATGGTACAAAGTGCATCCCAAGTAAAGACAGCGACACACGGTAAAGGGTGAGAAGTGTGAATTATACGGTGAAACATTCAGGAGAGTGGTGTGAATATGCTTCGTCAGAAACATAATGCAAAAATCCCTCATACTTTTATGTAATCATATTGAGATTATTTCATCTTTACATGGCATTTTTTATACTGCATCAGTTTAATACTTCTTTCAAAATTGACTTACTTATATTTTGTAAAAGGAATACTTAGAAAATACATAATAATAATTATAATAATTACGTCGTATCATTGTAATTTCATATTTCAAACATGCTAAAAGAGTTTAACGGAATCGTGTTTTTCATTTGCGTGTTGTTGCTTACGTTTTTCCTGTTTGTCTTCCCAGCGTTCTTAAAGGATCAGAGCAGTCGGTGTTCTCGGCGTGTGGTCCTGAAGCAAGACTGCGGATCTCTGCTTGCTCTCAGCATGGACACCTACACCGACATCCGGCTCTTTGCTGTGAGTCCCACATTTACTCTGCAATACACTGAAAGAAAACATTTACCTTCAAACACTGTCACATCATCAGTGAGGGACGTTTAATGCACTACAGAATATACACTGGTATTAAAGGGTTAATCCACCTGATTTACAGTAAAATCTTTTGTGGGTTCAATCATTTTATTTATTTTAAAGTACAATACCTAACAGCTGAAGTCATCTCTTATGTGTTGTAATTTACTTTTTGGTGAGTTGTCTTTTTGTCCACCTTCTTTTCTGAATCTGCTTCAGCCATTTTCATTTACCTGTGCAAAAAATTGACATTTACCAGAAGTATTTCAGGTAGATGGAAATAGTTTTTAAGTTTTGAGATTACACATTTTTTTACATTTTTGAATAAGAAAACAAAGTAGCATGTTTGTGCACAAGATAAATGAGTCACTCTATTGGAAATGCTGAAAAAACAGAGAATCGGTTGATGTTAAGTTAAAGATGTTAAACCAAATCTTTTCCACTCAACAGGGGAAGACTCAAGATGCAGCAGTACGTATGCCTAGTTTTTTGTTTGATTCTGTAAGTAAATTAGGTGATCGAAAGAAAATTAATTGAGATATTTTGATAAGCGATTAATCATTTAAGTGAAGTCAGAATCAGGTTAAATGCTACAACCTTGTAACAAACATCTTGAAACACATGTTATGCAAAATCATGCCTTCATATATATATATATATATATATATATATATATATATATACACACACACACACACACATACTGTATAGTCACACGGTCTCTCCATTATCTGAAAAGTTATGTCTTCACACTACTTTATATTGTTGACATAACATTTTAACGTCTCCTGCCTTACCAGGAAATTTAGTAAGACACTGACAATCGTGTTGCGCAAAGAATAGCTGGACCACAAAAACATGTCACATAGTGCAGTAAGTTAGCACAGACAAAAGGTTGACTGCTGCAATGTGAGTTATTGTCATATTTGCATTGACACAACACTTTAATCCACAACAGTGAACATCCTGTCTGCTTTTAACAATGCTGTAATACACTGCAAACGTTTGTAATTATCCCATGATAAAAACATATCTATAAAAAAAATTAAGGAAAAATTGGAAATTATTGGCTGCCTGGAATGCTAGTAAAACACACTGAAACAAGACTAGAAGTCTACAGCCAGCAGTAGTGATTTGAGCTAAGTGCTAACATCAGCATACAAAGGTGCCATGCCATTGTTCTGATGGCCCACTATTACGAAACCCCAATAGTCCAAAAATTGTCCTATTGGACCAAAAGCCCATTTGTCCGACAGCCCGTTATCAAGAAAACAAATAGCCATTGTTCCAAAGGCCCATTTCTTCTGAAATGCAAACTCTCCCTGCAACAACAGGAATGTCAATAGTTTAGACCAGAGGCCTTCAACAGGGGGTCTGCGACCCCTAGGGGGTCTGCTGAGGTCCACGAAATTTTTGGTTGATTAGACAATTTATTTTTTTTCTCCCCCAAACATGAATCTGTCCATTATTTTAATAGTTCAGTATTGTATGCAAGATAACAGGTATGTTTATGCATGGCAGTGGTACTAATAGGCCATCACTAATTTTTGTTTCCACATTTATGTTTAAAATAAAAACGTGAACGTGAAAATAAAAATGTGACTTGTATGCATGATTATCATAGAAGGTATGTTTCTAAATGCCAGTGGCACGGCCACTCTACTCACTGTAGCTTGCACATGTTTAAAATAAAAACATGAATATATGAACCTGTGTATTATTTGAATAGTTTAGTATTGAATGCACAATAACAAGGTATGTTTATACATGGCACTAGGCCCAGTTTAATACAAAACAGAATTTTATACAATATACTGTATATAGTAGGGGGTCCCGGCTCCATCTCTCTATCAGTTTGGGGGTCCTTGGCCTGAAAAACGTTGAAGACCCCTGGTTTAGACTAACCTGATAAACCAAAATATTGGACACATGCAATGTTTGACCTTATGGTGGTGCCAGATGAAAAGTCAGAGGATCACTAAAGGTATTACAATTCCTCCGGATGCCTGTACAAAATTCAGAGGCCATCCATCCATTAGTTGAGGTTTTTCAGTCTGGATTAAAGTTATGGAGCAACCGATCCACCAGCTTTGCTTTCCTTTGTAAACAAACTCTACAAACAATACTGATGTAAATGAGAGCAGAGGGTAAATCTGAAAAAATATTTGGGTTAAATAATTGTGGATAAATGTTGGCTAATGTGGATGTTTGTGATGTTGCTTGAGCTTGTTCCTGTAGAGGTGGCGTCAGTCGTCCTGCAGTCTGTTGATGGGACTCAGACAGAGCTGATGATCAGTGGTGGAAAAAACCTCAACCCTCTTCTCCTGAACCCGACCGTCTGTGCTAATGTGGTGCTGAAGGTGAGTCTACTCCAACACGCAACCTGTATTTTGAGATTTATAGCTGAAGTTTTAGACTTAGAATGAAAGCCCTTATAAATTAAAGAAACCATTGTCTGCTGAACCAATTAGACGTTTTTATCTCCATAGGTTGCTTATGTGACTAAATACAATCCAGCTGGTGAGATAGTGAATGTGACGGTGTCTCTGGTACTTGGATTTGTCCGTGAAGCAGCACTGTCCCTGGAACAGGAGTTTCACATCACATTTCTCCAGGTTGATCTCAACAAGGCATTGTCTATGTATTATGGAGTGTTGTCCACTATGTTGCACTCAGAACCACCATTTTAAGTGGTATTTACTTACAAAACAGGTTTCATAAAACAAGATCAGTGTGATTAAAGGATGGCATAGTCAAATGAACGGATCAGGTCCTTGCTGGTAAATTTCCCAGGACTGCATTGTAAGGACAGCTTGAGCTTTCTATTGTATCTGAGTTGTTGAAACTAATAGAACAGTTTTCAACTGCCTCACAACTTTAACTTTATTTGTCCCCCAAGGTTGCAGTATAGAGTGCAATATTAAAAATGGCAGAGGAGACAAAGCTTAAGATATGACTGAAACTTCTGTAAAGACTAGAGTGAACCTGCTCTCCATGCAAGGGTGAAGATTTGTAAAACATTTTAGAATCTAATCTGATGATGTAGACACTCGTAGCACTCAAATTGTGTCTTGATTGCAGACATTTTGATGATAATGTAACAAAAATCATTGGGTTGCTAGGTTGCTCCTTAATGTTTTAAATTTGCCTGATCCTCTATTTTTGAGAAAAGCTGCAAAATGACTGTAGAATTCTAGCATTAAAGGGAAGTTTCCCTTTCAATCATTGATATGGGGTGTTGAAAAAAGTTTTTTCTGACAAACTATGTAAATGTAATAAATGAAAACTTGTTATTTTTTAAACTCAATGTGCATAATTAACTTTAGATTGTCTCTATTAAACAGGAGGATGGGGAGGAGGCGGCCATCCACTACAGTGGAAATCCAGGTTATGTGGTTGGACTATCTCTTGTGTCTGGAACAAGAACAGCAGAATATCCTTTCCCTGCCTGGACGCTGGATTTCCCTCACCTTGATTTACAGACAGCGCGAATTGAAACATTTTAGTTATATCTTTGGACAGTAGTAGTATGGATACTTTTGACAGTGTTTGATGAGAAAGGGATGGCGTTCTGATGTGCTACAAGATCCAGGATTTGTCCTTAACAGTTCTTGTCACAGGGATCGCTCGAAGCATCGACCCCAGAGACACAGTATCTCTCCTCCACAGTGCTGAGGACCAGGACTGTCTGCAGGGACCACATAAGCGCTCCCCTGTCCTGTTCGGTCTGGACTCTGTGTCTGGCTGCACATTAAGGCAGGACATATTTACACTCAACACATCTGCTTACTATGTTCAGGTACAGTGCTTCCTTGTGTCCTAATACATATATGATGGTGACTTGTCTTGTCCCTGCAGACTGCAGGATGCTGCCAACTGCTCCTTGGTCCTTCAGGTGCTTTTGGATGTTTTGAGAGGACCAAACCATGCCAATTTTGTGGCATCTTTTGGAAACTCCCCACTAGACCATCCACTGGACTGGGTGCCGATCGAGAGCAACTTCAATCCTGTGGTGAGCATGGTTTGAAAACAGAAAAGAGTCTCAGGTCTCGTCTCATCTTCAATCTGATTGGAGAAATGTAAATCATTCCAGACCAAATAAGTCCAATACCCATCTTATGTCCACAATATAATATCTATAAAATTTCAGTGCATTTTTATTTGTGAGTTTGTGTGTCTTAAGTGTTTGTTGTTGAATTATTTCCCCTTTTTTAAAATCATATTTGTCTTTTGTTTCTCTATTTAATTAATTTCCCTTTTTTCATGACTTTACACATATGATTGTTGCAAGTGGTTGAGCCTAATTTGTACATTTGTATGACTTCGCTAATCGCTACTGTTTGTGGGTTAAGTGTACGGTTTACATACCACAAACACTCAATCATTCTTCAAGTCATAGTCAATTCCAATTTCAGGTTGAGATATTATACTTTTTAGCCTTATATAGAAAATAAGTTAAAGACACTGCATGTTGACAGAAAGCTCATTTGATTTATGGAATCTGTGTTGTGGGGCCACAATCCAGTAGTATTGTTGTGTTTTGCAGGAAGCACAGAGTTGCAGCATCCCACTGTCGCTGCACTTACAAATTGAATGGACTAAATATGGATTGTTGATGAACCCCCAAGCTCAGATAGTGAGCATCAAAGAAGTGATCCAAACCAACACCACCAGTTTGGTAAGACTTGTTTTTTCATAAATACTGGCATGACACTTGCAGGTTTTAACCCTCCCAAAAACTGTAATGGCAGTCTAATCATTTCTACTGTGTCTGACTGTCTTTGTTCTCCCTCAGGACATATTGTCTGGAGGAAGCAGCATCCTGTCAATCAGGAGCTCAGTGGCCTTTGTACCAGTTTCTGCTGCTGCTCTTCCTGGTTCTAGAGGCACGCCTACCATCAATGCCAAACTGCCCTTCGATTTCTTTTTCCCTTTTGTCTGAACACAGAACACACAGGGAAAAAGGGAAGAAGAGTTCATGTTCCCTCTTTTGTCCGAACAGTCCATCTGGATTCCTCTCACTAGTATATGGTAACATTTACCATACACCAAGCACTGTTTGTATGATCTATGTGTTCCTGTATATTGTGTTAACAATGTAAATATAAAAAACTTTAACAAATGTTTTTTATCAATGAAATTACTTAATTTACTGACATGCTATACATACACTCTGAAACATTTAGTTTTATGTACTTATGTTTTAGTCATCAGTGTGAGGAATGTTTCAAATATTTACTATTAAATTAAGGCCATGGCTTTGTAGCTTTATGGAGTGACATCCAGTAGCATCGGACTATCTGACATTTATTAGACATACAGTATGCAGGCCTTTAACTGGTTTCCATCACTATAATGACGAGAAAACTGGATATGGATCCACTGATACAGAAATTTTAAAAAGATGGTTTCACTTCAGGTAATGTGATAACAGTTAAGGATTAGTCAACAAGTAGTAGGAATACTGAAATCAGGTCTAAAATAAAAGTTCATGGAGTGTATAGTTTGAATATAGTGCAGAGAAGTAAGTGCTCCACAAGAGTTAACTCGATGAGTTAGAAGACTATGCTGTTCTTCTTCAGGAGGGCTTGCAGTTTCTGGTTCTCTTGTTCCTAAGATGGATGCAGACAGAGAGAGAGAAGAGTCAGAATGTTGTTGGACATCATTCAAAGCGTACACACCCACTGTCAGTTCAACTGTGCTAGCCCAAATTTGATAGATTTCTGTCCTAGCTATAGTGGAGATCATTTTCAGAATACTTGTGCTGAGATTCCCCAAGATTTTGTGCAGGTAAGATGCATTATACACTACCAGTCTGATTGTCTGACTGATCAAGTAGTTTTGCAATTGGACATTTTTTAGCATTGTCACCACATTCTGAGACCTCAGCCTTTACATTGGTGAGTACAATGTCATCACTGATGGAACCCATTACAAGGGCTACAAAAAATGTAATTTAAATAAACATTATTTTCATGAAAACAGCTAATGAGCTGAAATTCAATTCTGAAAGCCTTTATTATTTTTTGTGAAATGTAAATATTTTGAGTCTAAAAGGATAAAGCTGAGCTGAATAAATACCCACCATCTCTAAGTTTTTAACTGTAGGATACAAAGCACCCCCAGGTGTCCAGATGAACTCAAAATGTCACAATATCATCAATCATAGCTGTGGCCCTGTGGACATCACATCTACAGTATGATTTTGTTTAAGTTGACATATGACAAAACAGTGCTTGTGGACATACAGTACATTTGGGTATCTGGAGTGCCTACCAAACTGTGAAAAAAAGACTACCCAATAATTTTTTTGTGGGCTGGCTAGATATGGAAACATGTGATTCAACAAGCCATTCAGATTTGGCTCCCATTCCTAAATCACATGCAGGTTCATTTGAACTTAAAGAAACAGCCGCTAAAAACGGAGTGTTTCAGAGAGAGGTGTGAACACAGGTATATTCAGACAGTATGAGAAATGTGTTATTTGAACATTAAAGCTTGTAAACATGTTCTAGTAGAAACGCAAAATACAAGTATGAACCTGAAAATGAGCATGATATGTCCCCTTATTATACTATAAATCTCTGCTCTTGTATGTGGAGCATTAGAAAGCTCATTAAATGAACAGAGTGCGAGTAATCTTTCTGATCTAGTATGAAGCAGTTATAATGAATCACCAGTTTATCACTGTGCTCCTGTAGCTCTGTCACTCTTTGAACGAGGTGGTCATAGCTCTCCTTAAGCTTGTGAATCCTCTGGTCTGCGCGGGTTTTCACTGACACCATGATACCTGCAACACATTCAGACAGTCATCTGGGCGTGTAGCAACTATGCTGGCTTATAGTGCTCTTCTTTTTTGACATGCACATTTTTACTGCAAACTCAAGAGAAGCCATAGAAATTAAATCAAGTAAATGTATGTCATCAACTGGGCCTAAGGCTGCTGGGTGAGGAGGGGAGTCTGTGATTGGGTGTCCATAGTCTCACTATCATGGTCTTTTAAGTAGCAATAATTATTGTTATACAATATACTATAACAATCTAAATGAACATGTTTTATCTAATTTTACCAAAGACTATTTAGCCACAAATAATTTAAGTGTTTCTGGATGATATACCACTTTATAAAATGTATACAATTGATTCATAATAAAGTCAGAATTATATTTATTTTTGAGACATGCCTAAACTTGCTCTTTGCAATTTGTTGTGACCATTCCAAAGATTTGCCTCCAGGACTTCCAAAGTCTAGGGCCACATTAAGGAGGCTAGGTTAGGTTACGCACAGATAAACCACAATATTTTTCACTTACAGCAACCGTAAACAGTTTGATTACAAACATGAGGTGAAGCAGGGCCCTGTCTTAAAAAGGTGCAATGTGTAAGATGTGGCCAGAATATTAGTTAAAAACATTCGAAAAATGAACTAACATTATCAACAGAATGTGAAGTGGTTACAGTGTTGACGTTAAGTCAAAGACATCAATGTATCAAGGTAGACCAGCGACTCCAGTGTTCTGTGTGGTAAAATTCCAGTTTTTGTCAAAGGAGTCTTGTGGTTCTGAAGAGAGCATAGATACTCGTTGGAAAGGGTTGCGTGACGGGAAGGTAAATCGGTGAAAATACTTGAAATATAGCCTACACTTAAACTAATATTGATTTTTTTTTTTTAAGTGACAAATATACATTTTAATACATTACTTTGCTCCTGCCCAGGTACTCCCGTATGTTTCTCCAAATTGGGGATGTGCCGACCGCCATCTACTGTAGGTAATACACTGACTAAGGATAAGAACTTCAAAAAACCTGAACTATCCCTTTAACGTTAACGTCTAGTGGTAGAAACACACCCCCAGAGAAACACACACTTGTTGTAGAGGCGCTGGCTCTGCTACAACACAAGTACCCACACTGTAAGATCAAAAAGAAACACAAGCTCCACCTCCCTGGCACCCAGACAGAGCACCCCAACCTCTTCCCATATAAAAAATGTAATTCAAAACGGCAACACCCTTTACATACTTCGAGGCAAAGTGTTACTGACCATTGATGATTCTGGCCACCCTCCAGAGTCGCAGCAGGATGAGGAGACCCATCCCATCAAAGGCATCCTCATGGAAGATGAACACAATGTCCAACACAAAGGAAACCACCACCACCGCACCATCAAAAACCTCAAACTTGTGTTGAAAGAACTCCAGGCGATAAGCGTACAGCTTACCAACCAGCTCCACCATGAAGAATGTGAGAAGAGCCAAGCTCAGGTAGTGGAACACCTGCACAATAAAAGTGAATGGTATTATACAAAGGTCTTGATAAGAACTGAGTTTTGCTTGGAGCAAGTGGACAAATCTGTCTCTCACCTCAGGAGCAAGGTGGTCATGTTCCAACTGGATCACAGACAGATCTATAAGCAGCTCCGCAAGAACAAAGATGGCATCCACGATTACCAGACAAACCACCAACACCTGGAAGCAAAGTCAGTCAATCAGTGGGAAGTGCCTCTCTTTATACAGCAGTGATGTGCGGTGAGGTTCGTGGCTGTTGAGGCACTGACACTACACAAGTGAGATTCCGCGATAATCTGTGTAACAACCACGGATGTATAAAGAGAACAACAAACACACACAAGGTTACTTTACCTGTCCGATGTTGAATTGCTGTTGATTTGGTCATATTTCCTTGTTTTTTGAGACATTTTTAAGCTTGGATATAGAATCTTACATTTTTGTGGTCAAAGCAAAATATAAGAAGAAGAAGAGAAGTGGAGAAGAAGAGCAACGACAGAACAAACATAAACCTGACCCGTGGGCTCTCGCACGCCCTCTTCTTTGAGGCAGAGTAGTGTTTGCCTCCCCTCTGTGCTTTTTCACTGCGGTTTAATGTCAGATCAACAACACTAAATATGTTCTACACATACATGAAATACAGTACCTATTATATGGAAAGAAAGGACATATAATAAAAGTGTCTACAAATATTACAGTGGTGAGAAACAATGAGAAAGCAAAGGGCACGCGCTCAACCCAGTTAGTGAAGCACAGCTCGTTGCTACCTCACCTCATGTGTCTCCTCTCTGTTTGAACAGGATATGCGCTAATTCAGCGATTTTGATTATAAAAATGCTTGAAATGATTGGAATCATACTGAAATTACATTTATAGCACAGATCAGTCGAGAAATATTAATATTTATTTAATTTTATCATTATTTGTTTTTTTACTTTTCATGATGCCTCCCCTGACCACACGTCCCTGTTATACAGCGACTTCAGGGGGAGCTACACCAATCTTACCCATCAAAGTGGGATGGAATAGTTTTACATTCGCTGGACGAACAATAAACTGTTTTTGGATCAAAGCGGACAACTTTAAGCTCCAGAAGGAAGAAGCCCATTCTTCAGAGGAAGAGATGGACAAGTTCTTTTTTTTAAATACATGCAAATGGACATTTTTGGACGGTAAATGCTACAGCGAACCCGAATTCGGGTCTGTCGGGCTTAACAAGTCGACATTTGCCGGTTGTAAGGACGAAAATTTCCTTAACTTCCGAGGAATCCCTGCTGCCATACGGAGGATGTATCACCACGCAGCTTGAAGCTCTGGATCCCGAATTTAACAAAGAAATTCGAAGAACCACATTGACCGCTACAAAGTCATCTTAGAGTAAGAGGCTTGTGTCTGGGCAGAGATAGGTCATAGTGTGTTTATTAACTTTTTTTGTTTTGTTCTAAATTTACTGTACTGTTCCGTGTTATTGTGTAATCTTACGGACTGCCGAGTTCTGTTAGTGCTGTGAAGAAACTACTGTTGTATTACATGCTGCTGTAATAGTGTTGTGGTTAGATCAGTCCTTTTGAGTGAGGTTGGTAACTGTAACTTTATCAGTTAAAAGACCAGTGCTGCCGAATCTGAGTTCGCCAGTTGGGTTTCTGTGTGTTAAAGTAATTGTTTCTGTATTTTACTGCTGCAGTGAGGATCTGCCTTGTTTTGAGTGTTCCCTTTTTTTCTTCGCCTTATTGTTTAACTAACCCACGCGCACATACTCATCATACACACATAGGTTTTGCTACTCATCTCAGATGCATGTGGTGTGCAAACGCAGCCTCAATCGTGGCTCCAACACCATTTTTGTAGTTTTGAGTAGCATGATCACGTATGAAACTACATCTGCCATTTTGGTAGTCTAAACTACATCCGCTATTTTGATAGTTTTCCCTCCAAAACGCCATTTTGTAGTATTGCGTGGCATGGTCACGTCTCACTTCTTATCGACATAAATAATTCTATTAATGGCAATAATTTTGTTTTTATACTTGCTGATAACCAAACACGCGCCTGCCTAAAACAAGTAAAAATGCAAAACATTTGTTGGTTCCATTTTCCATTTTCCTCTGTCTTGTAAATTGAATATTTTAAGCGTTGGGGACAATGGTTGGACAAAACAAGCAATTTGAAGATGTCCCATTTGTGACATTGTTCCCATACCTGTACCCACATCAATGCCATCAAAGTGGAGAAACCATACAACTTGTTTTCATACTGATGGATCATTGCCCCAGATGCACTGAGAAGAGTAGAGTGGCGTACCTGGAACCGCTCTGAGCCGTAGAGCCTCTGCAGTGAATCCCTGATGGTCAGCATTGTTGGAAACTGGCCAGTGGCCGGAGTCAGCTCCTCGCTGTTCACATGCAGCTCTTCATCCTCCCACGGGACCGGCTGCGCATCGCCCACGGTGGTGAAGTAGCCTAGGTACCGAGCCATGACTGTAGGCTTAACAAAAGGAGTGGACCAAAAGCCCCACCTCAGCAGCTCACCTCAGAGGGAAGAATGTCAGAATGGATTCAAATGTATATCAGACGCTGTAGATTAGGATTACGCAGCGGTTTCTCTGCACTAACTTTATAAATTGCAATATACAAAATGTTGTTCTGTTAGGAAACTCCTCCGGTCCGTGCCACTCGATAATAGCAAAGCCAAATATTGTTGTAGAAGTTGCAGACTAATGTGAGTCAAGACACTGACAGCCAGAAACTGTTTTTACCATTTTCCACTCTGAGCTCTGGGACAAATTTCTCCATATGTTAGACAATCTGAGTTTACTTCTCCTTTTTTAACGTTTGCAACATGTTATTGAGAAAGCAAACCTTCACCCCCCTCCACACACGCAGACACACACAAAACCCAAGGGCTACTTGGTGAAGGAAAAAAAGTCATGAGATTGCGCACAGTTGAAATGAAAAACATTCTACCAATCCAATCATAGCCCATGCAAACTGTCTGGCACTCCACACTTTTTCTACACTGTTAGCCTAAATGAAGTCAAGACATGGATTATAACTTTTCTTTAAGTAGTACCTACTGCAAACAATAAACATGAACATATTAAAAATATTTTTCCTGCGTTTCCCACCAGATTTAGCAGAGATTAGAGCAGCAATTCGTGTGGATAACCTGTTCTTTTCTGTTTCGTGAAAACTCGTGATAAAAACATCCGTCTTATTTGCCAACCCAGCGTTTTTACTGACAGTAACATTGAAGGGTTCCGCGAGAGGCAAATATGTAACGCGTCAAAGCTGGCGTTGTTACTTTGCATAGTAGCCTACGAGTAGTGTAACCGTTATGCCGGATTACATGATTTACCTTTCCACCTCCACTTTGACGTTTAAAACGCACCTTTCTTCTGCTCAGAGCAAAACTCTGAGAACTTCGAGCAGAACAACTCCGCCTTCAACGCAAACCCCGTTCTGAGCAGACAGCCTGCCAAACTACGTTTAATTAAATATGTAGAGTTTTTATGTTGTCTCACTTCGCCGTAAACATTAAACAAACTTTTACTTAATTTACTACTTACTACTTGTATGCGCTGCTTATACTACATCACACAGATGACACTACTAACGTTAAACAGGATTGCCCCGCCTCCCAACAGATTGACCAATAAGGTACCTGCATTTCTACAATAGACGTTCCTATAAATGTTTCTTGGTAGATTATATACGAGCCGAATTAAAGTGCTGCTCCAAAAATATTTTGGACTTGATCTTGAAAGGTAATTACATTACCATACAGTATATGTTAATGTTTGCAAGGCAATTAGGATTAATTGTAGTTTGCTGTGAAATAATTGAGCTGTAGAAACTGATTCTAATTTGCATTTCCCAAAACGGATTGGCATCCTTTCACGCTGTCGACTCTTTTTTTCAGCAATTTCAAATGGCTAAAAAAGAGCCAATATTTGAATGGAACGTTTTTATTGGGGGGATTATTTTTTCATGTATCTTTTAAGCAGGCCTAAAGACCTACAGTATATTAGATCCATATTAAATCCAGTTACATTCTGTTTATTTTACATGTGCTGTTGTGTATCTTAAACACACAAAGTGTTTAAATTATGCTCTCAAAGTTAGCACATAAACTCTTTCTGCCTTGTGCAACCACACAAATAGTGTTCTCCAAACTACAACTCTAAATCTGCACTGATAACTCACAAAGGCCGTTGTCTGTGATCATACTGCCATCTACTGGCTTTATAAATGCTCTGCAAATATGAGAGTAATATAGTATTATGCCCAAAACAAACGCTTGCGCATCACATGCAATTAATTTGGAAGAGATTTATGGCTGGTTGGATTACAAAAATAACAAATTAGGAAAATTGCAATAATGAGAAATTATGATTATCATAATTATTACTAACTAATGATGATTCGGACACATTAAAACTAGAATGAACGACTCACATCGGCTCTAAAATGTATTTCTATTTCTGTTTTTAATTAGTGCTTTTGAAATAATAATTTTATATACCAATGTATTGAGGACCTGGGAGATCCCAGTTGAAAGCACCAAATTGCACCCTACACAACTTTAATAGATAGCATAGACTAGATAGATAATATATTTGCCATGGATCTTTATTAAAACACTATCAGGGAGGTAGAGGCACCATGTCAGTTATTTTTAAGGAGACAGACATATGCACCAGACAAAGATTTCCTTATGTGCTCTGCCTATTTTTGCTAATATGCAAATTAACTGTATCTTTACTAAAATAATATGAATCTGTTTTCTCTCCCGTCGATAGTCCTTGTATGTTAAATATGTTGATAGGTTGGTCAGGCTACCACATTAAGTCTGGGGCCAGCTAACATTTAGGTACTGAAAACATGTCCACATTGAACAAGTGTGTGAGGAACAGGGGTTAATATGGGCACAGCTGCCATCTGGCAGTTCTTTTTTTTCTTCTTTTTTACAGGAAATGGAAACTATACTACTACTACTTCCAAGTCTCTAAGGCCTTCAGAAAAAAAGTGAATCAAAAATAATTTACTTCAGTATGGTTATGAACCCTAACCTCAGTGGAGGAGGGTGGATTAACATTACGGGCATAAATTTACACAACCACAGGACTCTAAAAATGACTATAGGACTAAAAATGGCTGTAACACAGAGGAATTACAAGCCTAATATTTGTAAGTACAGTCAGGTCAACATAACTCAACACAGGTTTCTTGACACCTCACAGAGTCAGTCTGCCTTTGCCTGATGAAGGACCAAACATCTCCGAAAGGTTGCAATAAAGGCAAGAATTTATGCATAAGACTAAGATATCAGAGTATAGTTTTTCGAACCACTCCAATCCCGTCTGGGATGGAGTTATTGCTTAGTGTGGATGGGTGTGCTTATGTTTGTGAAGACCTCAAAGTCCAGTAATTGGAAAAAGGGAAGACACGTTTTGGATATAAGGCAGGGTGGTGATGGGCCCATGTTTCATTCAGGTTCAGAGTCAGTTTCATGGACAGTGCATAAATCGGACAAAATTAAACTCACAGCGTCGGAATTCGATCCCTTAACTTCCTAATATTGACCTGAAATGGTTAAGGCTTGACAGTGACTTGGAATGGTTAAGGGGTAGGCATTAACCTAGAAGGTTTAAGGTTAGGAATTAACCTTGTATGGTTACGGTTAAGCACTGATCGGAATGATTAAGGTTAGGAATTGATCTGGAATGATTAAGGTTAGAAATGAACCCTGTAGCGCCATTTGTATCATATTTGCTACGTGAGTTTCAGAGACCTCTATGTAATTAACATGAGCAATACTTTCCAGAAAAACCTGTTGTATACAATCCTATACATGTCTGCTACCATCTGGTGGTAGCAGACATAGCAGGCAGTAGCAGGGATTTGAATTCCATTTCCAAAATGGCAGTTGTCACAAAGTGACTTTTTCGTTTTCGGCAGGGAAATCGTTGCTAATTTTGAAACAGTTACGGTAAGAACAATATTTATAGTGTTACTAATATTTCTATATGAATATTTACTGTATTGAAGCAAACTATAATTACTTCATATTTCGTTCCTTATTTTATAAAAATCGTGTTGAAAACATAGGTATCAAATATGATACAGCAGGTTTATTTAGTAATAATTCACTTGTGAATCCTTGTATTGTATTTCATTGTGCACTCTGGATTATGCCATATCACAATGTCAAATACACTGTTTTGGTCATTTAATTAAACTAATTAAAGGTAGTAAGATATATTGAGTGGAAATTTATGTTTTTTATATATATATAAAAAAAAAATCTTGGCTATCATAATCTTTTGATATATTGCTAATTAATTAATTCATTTAAAAAAAGAAATTCAGGGGTAAACAATCAGATGCAAGCACTGCACAGGCAATCACTTCTCCCATGTCTACTGTGGGAAATGCAAAGTCCATCTTTGCCTGAACAAGAACAGAAACTGTGCTTTTCCTGCCACGAGGCGAAACAAACAGGTTGTAAAAAGGTTGCTGTTTGGGAAAAAATAAGAACCAAACCAACTGAAATGTTCCAAAAGCAATGAACATCATAAGTTATTGTTTCTAAAATAAACATTGTTTTGATCAATAAATTGATAAATATGCCTGATGTATCAAATGTGATACAAAAAAATATATCATATATGTGAATACAAAAAACATTTTTTTTTTTTGACTAAAGGTCCAATAAACACTTCAATATCAAAAAATCTGAATTTTCGGAATATTATATGATGTGTCAGGCTTCACAGGGCTAAGGGTAGGCGTTGACTTTGAATGGTTGAGTTTAGGTTTTGACCTCGAAAGGTGAAGGTAGGCATTGACCTGGAATGGTTAAGGCTAGAAATTGACCTGGAATGGTTAAGGCTAGAAATTGACCTGGTTAGGCGTTGACAATGGAATGTCTAGCCAATGTGTCAATTACAGTGCATCACCGCTTCACTCTTTCCGTTCCACCCCTCATAAAAAAACACATAAATTAGAACACTGCTTACTAGAGGGAAGCAATGTCATTTAGAACCTTTCATTCAAAACAAGCTTACATTTATTTGTAATGATTCGCTCAGCGGAGCTAGTGTAAAACGGTGAATGAGAGACAGTGGACAGAGCAAATTAAATATCGCATTTTTTAACATGTTTCCATGATATTAATGCTTGTTTATGATAAATACTCCGGTCTTAAGCCCCAGGGCTCATTTCAGGCAATATTTTGCAATGTGTATATTGTGAACGTTCATATTGCGACAATGATGAAAATATTATTTATTGTTTAGCACTAGTCATCGGCCAGCTAGTCTTAAGAGTTTTCGCAAATTTAGGTAACCGTCTAGACACAACCCCTGCCATAAAAGGACCATCCTGCCACTTATTTTAGCTCTTCTCTCTCTCTCTCTCTCTCTCTCTCTCTCTCTCTCTCTCTCACACACACACACACACACACACACACACACACACACTATATACACACACACACACACACACACACACACACACACACACACACACACAAACAAACACGAACACACACACATTTTTTGGAAAGTGAATTGTCTTATGCCAAAATACACTTCAGTAATGCATGATTTAATTAAGCTCAAGGAATATTGATTTGGGGCAACATAGTACTTAATATGACACGCATCGCTGCGTGCTTGGCTGACATCTCGAAGTGGATGACGACACACCACCTCAAGCTCAACCTAGATAAAACTGAGCTACTGTTCCTCCCGGGGAAGGGTTGCCCGTACCGGGACCTGTCCATCACCATTGATGATACCGTGGTGACGCCAACTCGGACTGCGAGGAACCTGGGTGTGACTCTGGATGACCAATTGTCATTCTCAGTAAACATTTCATCCGTTACACGCTCCTGGAGATTCCTGCTCTACAACATCAGGAGGATTCGCCCCTTCCTCACTGATGAGACGGCGCAGGTGCTCATCCAGGCTCTTGTCATCCCCCGCCTGGACTACTGCAACTCTCTACTCGCCGGAGCCTCGAGGTCGGCCATCAGACCTCTGGAGCTTGTCCAGAAAGCCGCAGCTCGCATGGTGTTCAATCACCCCAAGTTCTCCCACACAACTTCCTTTCTCCGTTCTCTACACTGGCTACCTGTAAGAGCTCGCATCCAGTTTAAGGCTCTGGTGCTAGCCTACGGGACAGTGAAAGGAACAGCTCCTTCGTATCTCCAAGGCCATGGTCAAGCCTTACACCCCTGCCCGACCACTTCGCTCTGCTGCCTCTGGGCGATTGGTTGCCCCGTCGCTCAGAGGTCCTGGCGGCCGATCGACCCGGTCACGGCTGTTTTCTGTCCTGGCCCCACAGTGGTGGAATGAACTTCCCACTGACGTCAGGACAGCAGAGTCGCTTTCGGCGCAGGCTGAAAACCCACCTCTTCAGGAAGTGCCTTCCACTTAGCACTTATTGTATTCATACTAGCTTGTTGCACTTATTGCATTCGTATTACTTTTTTGCACTTACTGCTTTTCTTTGTTTATGTACTGTACTTTGGCTCTGAGTTATGCTCTGCTTCATGCTCTTAGATGCTTGTTTGGAAAAGGAGATGTACTTATGACTTCTGGTGACTAGTAGTTCTTTTGATTACCAATGTTGAATGCACTTATTGTAAGTCTGCTAAATGACTGTAATGTAATGTAATGTAATAATAGTGCAAATAAATACATGTAAGAAAACATAATGTAACTATAGAAGCACTCCTACTGAAATGTGATCCCTGTAGCTCAATTACAACTCAGCAGTACCAACACTACTGCACCAACACTACAGTTTGGAGTCACTGGTGACTTTAATGCTACATGATGCAGGTGAAACAGTTAGCTGATTCATTTCTTCCCTCTTTATGTCTGGTGCAGATTTGTCTCAAAGCATGCTGTTCATCTGAATCACATGCAAAAGTTGAAATGTCTATCTATATATATTGTTTCTTTGGTTACACTGTTGGAATTGTTGCCTTGACAGAAACAAAATAACAGAAACAGATGAATTTCAATTCTTCAGCTGGGAAGTTTTTTTATTTTTTACAGAGGCCAACATCTGCAGGAAACTGCAGACTTGTAGAATATGTTATCGCTACAATTACAACAGGCCGGGGCATCGTGCTGTGATTTTAAAAGACTGTAATGTAAAATGTCACAAAGTCCAATAGTGTCATTCCATCATCAATGTATTTTTAGTTTTATTATAATTCTTCAAACATGCTTTTATTTTGGAGGCAACATTGCCTTACTTCCAGGAAGGATCTCTCAAACTTGACACAGTTTAATTACTTGCCCCTTCTCCACGGTAACCAACCTGTATACACAGACACTGAAGTTATAATCCTATACAGTAGCTGCAGATCGATAGATGCTACACGTCAACTACAGGTATGTTTAGACCTATGTCTCCATGTTTATGTGTCTTCCATCAAATGTCCTCTTTATTTTGAAGTTTACAGTTCTCTACACTTTAATATTATACACTGACCAGCTAGTTCATTAGTTTATTTTCTATTAAGACTGCATTATATTATAAGATGTTACTCTGTTCTCTTGTGTGTGTGTGTGTGTGTGTGTGTGTGTGTGTGTGTGTGTGTGTGTGTGTGTGTGTGTGTGTGTGTGTGTGCTCTAGTGTGTAAAGATGCCATCAGGTGATGTGAAGAGTGACATGGAGCGTCTGGGTGTCTTTCAAGAGATGAGCTACATCACTATACGGGACAAGTACACTCCACCCACCAACCGTGAGCATAGCATCTATTTATTGATCCTCTCATTATTTCCCAATAGATTTAACTAATCCATAATAAAAGAATAATAACACAAAGATACAGTTCACAAAAAACGTATATCCATGGCTAGGTACCACTAGTGGTAAGTAAGTGCAATACAGATGATTTTGGTGATATGGGTGAAGTGACCTTTAACATTGAACAGACTATGTATACATGTATTACCTACATTCTGACAAAGTTAGATCATTATCAAAAATATTGCAGGGTACATGTAAATGTGTGGTCTATTTTCTTTCCAAATCCAGGTCTGTTCAATGAGTCAGCCTATCGGCAGGCAGGTATCACTAAACAACGATGTGCTCTGCAGAGCGGCTTCTTCGACAAGTCCTTCAAACGGATATTTGAACGTGAAGCACTGAGTGACCCGCTGAGACTGGCCCGACAGAACCGCATCCAGCAGGCCAAAAAGAACATAGGCAAGGCCTTCCTGCCCTGTAACGCAATCAAGAGGCCGTAAGAACACACACACACACACACACACACACACACACACACACACACACACACATGCACAGACACACAACAGAAAACACCCATGTACAGTAATCATACACAAATATACTGTACATTGTAATATCAAATTACAGTTTGAGTACTCTCAATCTGTGATATAATTTCTCTTTGTCTCCAGCTGCGGTTCAGGTAGTTACTATGGGTCTCTGTCAGGACCTTTTGAAGCCATGAGTCCACTGTCAGTCGCCCGGAAAGCCCATCGCTCTCCTGGATGCAACATTGTCACCTCACCTCCCAAGAAAGGCAGTGGTTACAGGTTTACGGCAAGAACTCTTTCTAAAGCAGCTCATAACCATAGAGAGTTTGCATGTGATCAGTATATCTGACCTCTGTTTTAAGACAGCTTCTAATAATCAGTGAACTCATGAATTGAATCTCAAAGCTTTTCTGGGAAGATAAATCTGTTTGATATGTAATGTGAAATTATCACAGGGTTACAGTTCCAGTGATAATGTGTTGTGCAACAGGAGAAATCCTTTCATTGCACTGAGACCACTGGAGTAGGACTTGACACTCAAGTATTTATCATTAAAATATAGTATGTAGCAAGGATGCTATGGCTAACACATGGTGATAACACAATATGTTTTGCAGCTGAAGTAAAGACCTTGTTATCTCCTGCAGCTATCCCAATGTGACACTGTCCAAAATTGAGCTGTACGCCTCCGACCCCTATAGCAGAGCCAAAGAAGTACTGGAGGTAATACATACATGACAGTTCTGAATTGCAGTACTACATCCTTATATTACTTTTGGTCATCATTTATTTGAGTTATTTTGTTCTCATCAAAGTACTAAAAATGATGAGATTCTTTAAAAAGAAGTCAGATGGTTTATGATCACATCTGGTTGTAACAACACATCCTCATACCTAAACATCAGAATAGGTTTGTGTCAATGATTCCCAAAATGACATATATGACTGTTCTATTTAATTCTGTGAAATGGTCACAGTTTTATCCATGTGGTAAATGTTAAGAAACCAATAGAAGCGAACGTTAAGAAAGTGCAGTTAGGTGTTGGAAAAAAATCATAGTTTGTGTTAAAATAAGTATGCTTGTTAATCAATATGTGATGTGGCTGCGTACTCAACATAGTTATGTACGTACTAACGTTGTCACCTAGGTAATTTAATATAACTCAATATATTGACTTTTGATATCATACAATACCTACAGTATCTCCTGGGTGAAAGTCCTGTGATTGTTTGACCCATTTACCCCAACCATGACCCTATGTGGACTTTGTTGCTTTTCATACTGGCTCAGCTGACATCCTCCTTTGCTTCTGTCATGATTACTAAGTGCACTAGAGGTTGTAGCCTAACAACAAACGGAGAGACAGGTCATAATAAGCTGCTTGCACAGACAACCTATACTGTACAGCTGTTTTTCTGGTGAGGATGGCTTTTGTTAAGAAGCCAAGAGGTAAGCTAGATAAACAGAGGTAAAATAATAATGTGGCAGGTTGATTACCAAACTTTACCATGGACACAGATGAGTGGCACAGTCAACGAAAGGATGAGATGTTATTTGTTTTACAAAAATCTCAACACAAAATCCAATACTTTGTAGTGATCTGTTGGCTCATTTTGCAGAGTCCTAAGTTGTTTATAACCTTTTTAAAGATTGTGCTGTGTCCCGGATCTTTGCAATTAACTTGCTGTGAGTACAATGTATATTACTGACAAAAATGATGTTACTAAAATGATGGCCAACACAAAATAGGTGACTACTCGCAGGGCTGTACTTGGCGAGCCATTAACTTGCCAGCAGAGCTTCTCAGTAACAACAGCGCTCCATTTTCTCTCTAAAGTTCCGTTTACTCCCCTCTGACTGGCATTTGGCTCTTACCTTGCACGGCAACTGGATTCTCATGAATTTTGAGATCACAAGATCACACAAAAATCTATCTAGTCAGGCTATAAGTATGTTTGTTTCCGGACCACCAGTTACTGGACCAATCAGTGCTCTGTGAGGAGCTACAAGCATAATGGTGTGTGAACACAGTGACAGAGAAGTGACTTTGTCCAAAACAGAAAAAAAATTCCTAACAATGGTGGGAGGTTAGTGTGAATGCTGCAATAGCATCAGTCATATCAGAACTGGAGAGTATTTCATAATTTAAAGAAGAGTAAAGCTTTTTCAATGAAAAAGGCTGGGCATTGGCAAGTTTTGTAGACAAATGGTTCATTCAATCACCTGCCAAGTATTTTTTGAAAGTGCCTGTCCTTTTTTCAAACAGTTTCCAATGAAGGCTTATCAGATGGTTCTTTGTAACAAACCATCTTGTGCGTCAGGTTAATTTTGTTGACAATTGTATAGCATTATGTTCAATAACAAGTGATTAAAGATGGGGAAAAAAGCTTTCTGCGCTAACAAGCTTGCTAATAGTAAGTCAGCTCAGTCTATGTTACAGGTATCAGTTTGAAAAAGCTTGAGAATAGATGTGTGTGCCTGAGAAAAAAAGGAAAAATTATGAGGCAGGCAAACTTGTGGCTTCTTTATTCAAAGTCTTCTCGAGCTATATTTATTTAACATTTTTCCAGTGCAAATACTATTGCAAATGGCGGCGCTGCACAAACAATATGGCGAACAAGCCCTAACTCAGTCACATGCATATTCAAAAGATGTATTTGTACCATTGACTCCTGTCATAACTGTCTGGATACGTCTTTTGTGAAGCAGTTTATACTCTGACCAACGAGGCTCAATAAAAACTGAATGGCAACACACAAGTAATAACCTATGAAAGCTTCCTTCATTTTGCACTAGCCAGCTTCCTGTCCCCTAAAAGCTTAGCTTTTTCAAGATGGCTTGCTATTGGTTAAGTGCGCAAATTCACACATCAAAGTTGAATTTTGGCGGATTAATTCCATTGGCATGAATTGATTTGAATGCAATATTTTATTGTTTTAAATCACGTTTTGTCCAGGCCTATAAACTATAAAAAAACATGTACTATTAAAAAATTCTACATTTTGACAAATCTTAATTAACATGAAAGGGGAGCTTTGACGATTTTCAACGTTTTTGTGTGGAAATGAACAATGTTTCGCGTGCCCGCTATCAAAAGTCCCCCGAATGACGAAAAATGAATGATGCGCAGCCTCACAAATGGAAGCCAGACTTAGATCATTTGCACCCACATTTCAACGGTACAAAGACAGATGAAAATCCTGTTTAAAGTTTCCCTTTAAGTTTAGAATTTTAAATGTGTGTGTATGTGTGTGTGATACAGAAGGAGGCAGCAATCCATCGCTCCAAGTTAAGAGATGGCCCCTTCAAACTAAACCTTCACCCCAGAGATTATTTCCAAGGCAATCCATACCGCAGTGATAAGCCCCTCCCACCATCACACAAGCCCCTCCCAGCTGCACAGAAGGTCTCTGCTGTCCCTTTCAAGCCTCCATCCCCCAGCAAAAAGGTTATCCCCTCTATCTGCTCCACTCAATTTCTCACCAGTCAGTGACATTTACCTGTAATTTATATTTTACTGTACATTTTACAATTTATCTGGGTGTATTTGTGACTATATCTTGTGTCTTTTATAATATATTTGTTTTAATGTACTGTTATCTGTAAATTTTTCTATTTTTAAATTATGTCTTGATTATTGCACTTTGTTTATTGTTTATTGTGATGCACCATTCACCTAGTCAGATTCCTTGTATGTGTAACGTACAATAAACGGTTCTGATTCTGATTTTTATTAGATTGGAGGATTCAAAGCGGGGACGTTTGACTGTTATCCCATACATTCTCCTGATCCGTACATCATTCGCCGCTCCAAACCAACCCATCGAGAGCCAATCTTCCATCCTGCTCCTGGTCCTAAGAGCATACCAGTCAAGAGTATCATCACTGTCAATGTTAACAGGTTTGATCCCTAGCTGTCTTTATTACGGTTCTCACATGAAGGGCTTTCAGGTGACACAAATCACCCTCCAGAGATCATTACTTCTCATTTTTATAGCAAAAGTCCCAATTTTAAGGAAGCATCCTGTTAGGTGGCATTTCTGGGTATAGTAGTGGAACTGTCAAATTAGGTTGGACACAGATGAAGCTTCCATCTGGAGCCGCATCGCTGGTTTCTTTAAGATAAGATAAGAGAATCCTTTATTAGTTCAAACAATGCGGGTGAAGCAGCCAGTCACTGAAGGAGCTGCACAGTGCTGATAGAGTGTCCTGCATGGTTTGGAAGATGTTCTCCATCAGGGATGACAGCTTAGCCATCATTCTCCTTTCTCCCACCACTCCCACTGGATCTAGGGGGTTACACAGCTGGCTTTCTAAACCAGTCTGTTTAGTCTCTTCCTGTCGGCAGTCGCGATGCTGCTGCCCCAGCAGACCACTCCATAAAAGATGGTTGATGCCACCACGACTTGAAAAAAGGTCCTCAGATGTGCTCCCTGCACTCCAAAGACCTGAGTCTCCTCAGCAGATAGAGTCTGCTCTGTCCCTTTTTGTATAGTGCATTTGTGTTGTCTGTCCAGGTCCGAGGTGTAAAGTGTGAAGAAGAAGAAGGGAGCTAGAACGATTCCTTGTGGGGCCCCAATGCTGCAGGACACCAGATTGGACTCACAATCTGCATTTTGTGGACAGTTGGTGAGGTAGTCCAGGATCCATGCTGTGAGGTGGTGGTCCACCCCGGTCTGCTCCAGCTTGTCCCTAGGAAGCATGGGCTGAATGGTGTTGAAAGCACTGGAGAAATCAAAAAACATAATTTTCACAGTGCTTCCAACCTTTTCCAGGTGAGAGAGGCATCTATGTAGAAGGTAGATGACAGCATCATCCACCCCGATGCCAGGTTGGTAGGCAAACTGAAGTGAGTCCATTGATGGGCTCACCAAGGGGCAGAGAAGGACAAGGACCAGCCTCTTCAGGGTCTTCATCAGGTGCAATGTCAGTGCCACCGGCCTTTAGCTGTTGAGGTCTTTGGGGGGGTATAGTTAGGGAATGGCCGCAGTTGTGGTATAAAGACCTCGCGGTCTTTATACCACAACTGCGGCCATTCCCTAACTATAACAAGATCTTATGGCAACCACAATGTCGAGGGGTTCCCTAACTTGTCATTTTTTGTAGTCCAAACCAAGTTTTTTTCCTTCCTTTTTCATTGTCAATGGCAGTTACAAACAGTAACTAAAAAAATGTGTTTTGTCGTGTGTCTCTTTGTCAGAGGAGTTGTTGGCAGGGCATTATCCAATATCCTGTTCCTATGGTCAAAATATTATTTTCCTATGGTCTGACGCCAATGTTAGTTTTTTGTTCTTGAAATAAATTAACGAATACAAATAAAATTCAATAAAGTGACATTTGGGATATTCATCTTTGATACATTGACTTTGACATTTTTGAAGATATTAGTTGAACTCTAAATTTGACATCACATTTTGTTTCAGCTGTATCTTGTCAGGAGGGCTGTAGATAAATAGTCAAACGTGTGCAAAAAGTCTGTAAAACTAATTTGATTATCACAAAATATAGACATCTTTTTCTAACCTTTTTTCTCTTCTTTTTCAGGAGTGTGCACTCTGCAAACTACACCTCAACCATTCCAGCTGTGACATCCTTCTGACTGCATTAACCATACTGCACCGACACTGGCTTACTTTCGCTATCGGCCATAAGATTCCTTGAGAAATAATGCTTTAAAAAGTCTTAATCCCAACATGAAGGTGATACATCTTAAGCTCAAAGGAGTGGTGCTCCTTTGATTCCTTTTCTCTTTCGGTGCTGTCTTTTTAAATGCTGTGGATCACACACAGTAACAAACAAGAGCTTAAATAAAACTTCTGTCACAAGATGCTTCTATTTTGGAACTTTATGTATAGGAAGAATTACTCATGATCAGTCTATGTCTTTGCAAGTTGTTTACAAATTAGTCTTTTAAAAATAAGTATGATGGCTGTTTGGTCCTCCAGGATTGACTCTGTAGTGAACTGACCCTGATGGGCAGGTGTACTTTTTTTAAATAAGAGATTTCATATTGCATGCTGTCTCTTCTCCTCTCTGTAAAAGTTGGAAGACAAGGGGAGATTAAGCTTTTAAAACGCTAGCGATTACAGGACATAAGAACATGTTCAGTATGTGAACCTTAATACTAACATAAAATTAATGCATATTTGTACCTTTAAAGAACATAATTCGCATTGCATTATGTTTCCTCACATCTTGTCTTGTCTCTGTAAAAGACAAAAGGTAGCGTGTAGCTATAACCATAATCTCTATCCGGTAGGCCACATTATATGGAATACATCATTCATAATATCTGTGCTAAATAATGATCTTCCTCTTATGCTTGTCAGTGCTAAAAAACTTGTCAGATACAATAACATGCCAGTAATAATAGTACTGCACCTGACCTGCACAGCCTATACCAGGATCTTTGGAGCCATCAATAAATATAAACACTGAGTTTGAAAAATGCAAATACTATTAGTCCTGTACTGTGCGCCTTACTGGAAGCCGCTCTAACTTCAATCCCCATTTACTTGCCAATTTTCCCGCCGGTTTTCTTGTCCAGGGGAAGATGAGGTAGTGGTACATCTGCATCTACGCGTTGGACGATCTTTGGGAGAGCTTCCTTTCCCACGATGCACAGCGGCATACTGCACTTTATAAAGCTATGCTTGACTTCCGCTCTGTCTCTTACACTTCTTCAACCATGAACGGAGGACAGCTGAATTAACTCTTACCTAGGGTACGTATTTCACAAAGCGTTGGTGTATTAACTGATAACGTACTTTATTAGATAAAATAATATCCGTACTAAAGAGTAAACTATGGCTTTGTTGCATTTTAGTTATTTCTGTGCTGAAATGACGGTCCATGTCAGTGTCTTTATAAGTTACTGTTGGCGTCACTAAAACTGAAAGACGGAGTGAACATTTAACTGAATATTTCTGGGAGCTAACGTTAACTACAAAAGCGCCACCTCAAGCACGTGAGTACATTTAACGGGCTGCTATAAGCTAATGCCATGAACAAGAATGTTAATGGTGGATAACAGTTTAAAACCAGCTTTAACGTGAACATTTAAACTCGAAGTGATAGACATACTGTGCTCCGCGTACTTGAAGGAGACTGCCCTCAATGGGGTTAACATTAGCATAAACCGCGTGCAATGCTAACACACATGGCGTTCATAATTCACAAGTCTACCGCTGCGAGTCCTTGCTAAAGAGTTCTTGTTTCTTTAGACAACCCGTATAAAACTTATTTCATGTGATATAGTTGGTTAATACGTAAAGACTAATTGGTCAAATTTTATGAAAATGAATCCCAACTTGCATGATCTCTACGGTGGTGAAGTTGCAGCTGAAAGGCACTTGGCTACAATTATAATCTGGCAAACTTGGTGGTACACCTGGGCTGTTGCACTGTACAAGATATAGTCCCTTTAAAATGAAATGGTAGCAACTGTCTCATTGTAGACTGCCTGCCTACTAATGTTGACTTGCGTGTGGCCTTTATTGTGCACCAATGTTTTTTTGTTGTTGTCCCGTCCAGGTGTGCTGGGTCTCCTGTTAAACGAGTACTGTGGCAGCCATGGGATAGAGCTGCCGACCAAGTACTGCCTTGCCTTTGAGGCCAAAGGTGAATATACTAAACTACATGGCTTTTCCCTTGCTCCCTACCCAGTGCTCAGTCAGCTGACCAGGTGATGTGTCTGGCTCAGTGTTACAGCGCTGGTAGAGAAAGTCTCTGTACTGGCTCTACGCTCTGCAGGTTCTGTTTTAGAGTCTGCTGCTTCTGAGTTGTTACAGAGCATGGCCCAACGAGAGTGGCCTGTCCTGATCCAACAGCAGGCCAGGCCTAGTGAAGGGCCGCCCATTCACATACTGACACTGCAACGGATGCATTTGGAATGTAGAAACCTGAGACAAACTTCAACTTTTATTCTATTGCCTGTTACCATTGAAGGTTGAAATATGGTTTGGATTGTAGTTTTAGGAAAATATCCAATATTTTATTATTTTTATTACGTTTAACAACATGGCTGAATTTATCGCCTACATAGTATCAAGCATGATTGTACCAAGCATAATCAAAACTTATTTTTTTAAATATTGATGCAGTTACTTATCTGTATTTCTCATGAATGTTGACGGTGGACTCTTAACCACCAGTAACATTCGTGTTCATGGTGTAGAATGTTCAGGCCACAATGGAAGCTAAAGAATGCATTTACAGGCAAGATAATGAGGCACAATCTTGAATTGTAACATAGCCTATGGTTTTACTTGAACAAAAATCAGACAAATGGTACCTGGTAAACTTGACTTAACATTTCTTTGTTTGCGCTTGTGTTGCAGGCAGAGCAGCTTGTCAGATGCACAGTGTGAGACTGAAAGTCATGCTGCAGACCAACTGATGGTGTGTGTGTGTGTGTGTGTGTGTGTGTGTGTGTGTGTGTGTGTGTGTGTGTGTGTGTGTGTGTGTGTGTGTGTGTGTGTGTGTGTGTGTGTGTGTGTGTGTGTGTGTGTGTGTGTGTGTGTGTGTGTGTGTGTGTGTGTGTGTGTGTGTGTGTGTGTGTGTGTGGAAACCAGTTGTACTGTTCCAGTCATGTTAATGCAGTGATGACTAAAAATGTAACACATCATGCTGACAACACCATGGTGAACCATAAACACTGAGCATAGCAGCTATCTGTCAGCAGTGATCAATAGTGTGGTTTTGGTTTTACTGACTGCTCTTTATTTCTTCACAGAGCATGTAAGGCAGCTGGCCTGCAGGGGCAGCAGGACAATCTGCAGTGAACTGAGACTGCTCTGGGTATGTATGACATCCTGTCCGCCTGGAAACAAAAGTGAAATGTTTCTAGCATGTAGATGGTGTAAACCCAATTGTGTACTGCCATGGCAGAGGCCTCCTCTCTGCTGTGGAATCTTTACATTGGGAGAGAAACCTCAGGACTTTTGGCACAGGTTTAAGTAAAAAACATTTACCGTAACCTGACTGAAGACCTGAAACACACTTCAGTAGATGTCTATTGCACTAAACTTGGTCTGTGGGCTGTCTGGTGATGCTTTGATCTTTGTCTTCTAGTTCAGTGTAATCCTGCCAGGCTGGAGGATCGATCCACCCACTGAGACCTGACTGGGTGCAACCCTGTCGGCTCAACCTGATTGAGGCTGTAAACTCAACTGTTCTCATACTTTTTGGTGGATAATGTCCTGAAGGAATCTACGGGAAGTAATTGAATCGGCTCTACTAGAATATCACATGTCTCTCTATTAGATGTCTTGTTAGGTGTGCTCCAGATGACCCCCTGATTAAATCTGTTTAGATGGTCTATCATTAATATGGTGTATATGTTCTCTCACACAAACAATTGTCATGTGTATAGATAGACATAGGCCTGGTTGAAGATTCAAGTATTTTTATTCACCTAGTTCTTTTTGCTGCTGACATTCGTATTGAAGCCTTATGGCATCATTCTGTGATGGCACACCTGATTCTAAGACTGTTTGTCACTCTTACAGCATTATCGAATGACTGTTTTAATAATTTAATTTTGTTCTGTATTTTCTTGTTTGTTTTTTCTAGTTTTTTCTTTTTTTTCTTCCTGTTTTTGCAAACCAGAAGGTTAATAGGATTTGGGTTTATAGCTACATCTACAGGAAATGCCTGAAGGAAATGTTTTTCTGAACTTGTAGATTCAAACTGCCTATTGAAGAGTAAAACTAATTTGGTGCCTAACTTGTGTCCAGACCTTATTGGTGCCCTGTTGTGCTTTGTCACTTGTTTGTCTATAGTTGAATCAAAGGGTTAAAGGATAGTTTAAGTTTAGGGAGGTGCATGTATAACTAAAGTTTCAAGTGTGGCTGCTACTGCCTGTAGATGTTGCAATATAGAGCTCTGGATACAATTAAGAGACCACTCCAAATGTTTCTTACGTCAGCATCTCTGTGTATGGCAGCCATTCAATTGGTGTCTGAATTCCAATACAGGCACACCTGATTCTACTTAATGAGGTACTGATTAGGTGATTACCTGAACCAAATCTTATTAAATGGAGGAAAGAAAAACCAGTGCTGTGGTCATTGCTATCCTGTTGTAATGGGACCAGCTGGCCATGCCAAAAGGGTTCAATTCTGGTTTTACTCATTAAAATGCAGTGGTGGGCCTTCAAGGCCTTCTCTGCTGGCTTAAACTGAATCAAAGTTTACAGCCATTTTATAATTTTTCTTAAATACACTACATTATTTTTCCCATTTATCTTTTATCATTGCACAGCTACTGTTTTCCTCTGTTGCTCTGCTTCCAGCACAGCTTGTTTCAAGAAGAGCTTTTATCCAATCAGATTTCACCTATGTCTCTAGGTAAGGAGAGGCCCAGGGCCTTCAGACTTGTGAATCCCTTTTGAAATTCAAGTGAATGGGTACCAAATTGTTGATTGTCATAGTCTTCAACCAATCAGATCCTTAGTTTGACATGTTGGGCATATTCTTTGACGTGCCAGAGCCTGTTAGCTGGCACACAACTACGTCAGCATTAATGGGCAGACTGAGCAGCTATGCAGTGAGGTCATGGCTCCTCAGAGAGCGCTCCTCAATCCTCCGAGCTTAATAAGAGCTTTGGGAAGGCCGTCAATATGGCGGTGCAGAACAACTTCCGGTTCAAGCAAGGATCGAGGAGCGAGGAAATGACAATTAAGAGACTTGGGATAAGGATTGGACCAACTGGAGTAAGGTCATCTTCTCTGAGTCCAATTTTCAGCTTTGCCCAACACCTGGTCATCTAATGGTTAGACGGAGACCTGGAGAGGCCTACAAGCCAGTGTCTTGCACCTATTGTGAAATTTGGGGGAGGATCGGTGATGATCTGGGGGTGCTTCAGCAAGGCTGGAATCGGGCAGATTTGTCTTTGTGAAGGACGCATGAATCAAGTTCAAATTAATTTAAATGTAATTTATTAATTAACAGATTAATGCAGTTCAATGAACAAGTCCTCCTTACTTGGACAGTTAAATATGACTGTCATAATGAGGTTCTTAGGAGGTGGTTCAACTGTAGTAGGACAGTACGGAAGGCCCAGGTATAAAATACATGGCCCGCCACTGTAATAACCTCATTATCACACCACAGCTACGGGTTATTTGTTTCATGTAAAAACCTCATATTCACAAGTGAAATGAAATGTTACATGAAGCTCAACACGTTGAACTAATAACTTCATTATGACAAATACACTTAACTGCAGATTGCAGATACATGAATACGCGTATGACGGGATGCTTTGTCATTAACGGTCAATGCATATCAATGTAAATTAAGCTTAAGCGCAAATTCAGTCAGGAAGACACTCATTCATAATCTCTGTCTCTCCTCTCCTTGTAACTCTAGCAGCTGATTTGGGGTTGCACGTTTAAGTAACCAACCAGGATCTGCACACGGTTTCCTTAAGCCAATCACATCGTTGCTGTCTAACTTTAAATAGTGTTCTCCTCTCTGCTGCTGTCAGTTGTCATTTCAATGTTAAGCAGAGGTGACCCTCCTCCACCCCAGTCACCTCCAGCTCACAGTCATGCTCCTGATTCATCATCCGATTGCAGCAACTCCTTTCACCACCACCACCAGTGTCTGGAGGGGGGATTAGGCCTATTCGAACTCAGTATCCCTACCTTTGGTGATATTCAGTCGCCAAAGACTTTGCACTTTTCATATTTGATGCATGTATCATCAAATATAAAAACCATTGCTAAATTATAAAACAAGTCTCTCCTGATTGAATTAACACAATCACAAGAACAAACTTACAAGAATCAGTTACATATAATGTATATGACAAACAAAGAATGACGAATAAATCCAGCAAACTACGGTGCTAAAACACGCATTCCGCCACACACTCAAGAGCACGGGCCATTCAAATATCATTCACATCAGAGGGAACAATATTAACGTTATCAAACATCAGCGATGTGAGATAGCCTACAGAAGTTGAATCACAAGTTAATCTGTGCGGATCACAGTTTCCACAGCTGACAGTCATCTGACGGAGGTGTTTGAGCTCAGTATTTCACTCACATGTGAGTGAAATACATGTGAGTGCATAGACAGGGCTCAAATTGACTTGACATCAGATTAATAACAATATATGATACAAATATAAGACTGACAACAAGAATGTTTCTTAAAGTACAACTCTAAGAAAAAATAGTTTAAAGTTAGCTTAAATTTCAAGATTAAAGTTCAAAATACTTACTTATTAAAGTATTTTGAACAGGCATCGACACATATCACCAACTTTGTCATTCAATCTGGTCCTCTGTTGGCCTCTTCCCAGCCTGAAACTTCTTTTAAGAGCATAAAAAGTGAAAATGTATCTTTAGACAGGAAAGTTCTGAAAGCTTCAGGTATTCATGAAAATGACATGAAGCTGTGAAATCAGCTGTCCTGAGAAACTTTTTTGAAGAAAATCTTTAAAACTCTGTTTACTTTCACAAAATCCACTTTTGGCCTCTTCCCAGCCTGCGACTTCTTTTAAGAGGATAAAAGACTGAGAATGTACCTTAAACCAATTAGTAGGCATCAGATTCTAATGAAAACATCCTGAAACTGTTGAATCAGCTGTCCTGAGAAACTTTTTTGAAGAAAATCTTTGAAACTATGTTTACTTTCACAGAATCCACTGTTGGCCTCTTCCCAGTCTGAAACTTATTTTAAGAGCATAAAAAGTGAAAATGTATTTTTAGACAGTAAGTTTTGAAAGCAAATGACATGAAGCTGTGAAACCAGCTGTCCTGAAACACTATTTTGAAGAAAATCTTTGAAACTATGTTTACTTTCACAAAATCCACTTTTGGCCTCTTCCCAGCCCGAAACTTCTGTTAAGAACATAAGAAGAGAAAATGCATCTTTAGGACAAATTTTCTTCAAAACAAAGTGCTGTAACCATCAAGTTCTAATGAAAACATCATGAAACTGTTAAACCAGCCTTCCAGAGACACTTTTTTGAAGAAATCTTTGAAAGTATGTTTACTTTCACAAAATCCACTTTTGGCCTCTTCCCAGCCTGAAACTTCTAAATCAACTGTCATGAGGCACTTTTTTGAAGAAATTTTTGAAACTATGTTTACTTTCACAAAATCCACTTTTGGCCTCTTCCCAGGCCGAAACTTGTTTTAAGATCATAAAAAGTGAAAATGCAAATTTCGGAAAGATTTTCTTCAAAAGAAAGTGATGTAAGCATCAAGTTCTAATGAAAACATCATGAAACTGTTAAGTAAGCCTTCCTTAGACACTTTTATGAAGAAATCTTTAAAACTATGTTTACTTTCACAAAATCCACTTTTAGCCTCTTCCCAGCCCAAAACTTGTTTTAGGAGCATAAAAAGTGAAAATGCCTCTTTCGGAAAGATTTTCTTCAAAACAAAGTGCTGTAGGCATCAAGTTCTAATGAAAACAACTTGAAACTGTTAAATCAGCCTTCCTGAGACACTTTTTTGAAGAAATTTTTGAAACTATGTTTACTTCCACAAAATCCACTTTTGGCCTCTTCCCAGCCCAAAACTTGTTTTAGGAGCATAAGAACGTGAAAATGTCTCTTTAGGAAAGGTTTTCTTCAAAACAAAGTGCTGTAAGCATCAAGTTCTAATGAAAGCATCATGAAACTGTTAAATCAGCCTTCCTTAGACACTTTTATGAAGAAATCTTTGAAACTATGTTTACTTTCACAAAATCCACTTTTGGCCTCTTCCCAGCCCAAAACTTGTTTTAGGAGCATAAGAAGTGAAAATGTCTCTTTCGGAAAGGTTTTCTTCAAAACAAAGTGCTGTAAGCATCAAGTTCTAATGAAAACATCATGAAACTGTTAAATCAGCCTTCCTTAGACACTTTTATGAAGAAATCTTTGAAACTATGTTTACTTTCACAAAATCCACTTTTGGCCTCTTCCCAGGCCGAAACTTGTTTTAAGAGCATAAAAAGTGAAAATGCCTCTTTCGGAAAGATTTTCTTCAAAACAAAGTGCTGTAGGCATCAAGTTCTAATGAAAACATCATGAAACTGTTAAACCAGCCTTCCTTAGACACTTTTTTGAAGAAATCTTTGAAACTATGTTTACTTTCACAAAATCCACTTTTGGCCTCTTCCCAGCCCAAAACTTGTTTTAGGAGCATAAAAAGTGAAAATGCCTCTTTCGGAAAGATTTTCTTCAAAACAAAGTGCTGTAAGCATCAAGTTCTAATGAAAACATCATGAAACTGTTAAATCAGCCTTCCTTAGACACTTTTTTGAAGAAATCTTTGAAACTATGTTTACTTTCACAAAATCCACTTTTGGCCTCTTCCCAGCCCAAAACTTGTTTTAGGAGCATAAAAAGTGAAAATGCCTCTTTAGGACAGATTTTCTTCAAAACAAAGTGCTGTAAGCATCAAGTTCGAATGAAAACATCATGAAACTGTTAAATCAGCCTTCCTTAGACACTTTTTTGAAGAAATCTTTGAAACTATGTTTACTTTCACAAAATCCACTTTTGGCCTCTTCCCAGCCCAAAACTTGTTTTAGGAGCATAAAAAGTGAAAATGCCTCTTTAGGACAGATTTTCTTCAAAACAAAGTGCTGTAAGCATCAAGTTCTAATGAAAACATCTTGAAACTGTTAAACCAGCCTTCCTGAGACACTTTTTTGAAGGAATCTTTGAAACTATGTTTACTTTCACAAAATCCACTTTTGGCCTCTTCCCAGCCCAAAACTTGTTTTAGGAGCATAAGAAGTGAAAATGTCTCTTTAGGAAAGGTTTTCTTCAAAACAAAGTGCTGTAAGCATCAAGTTCTAATGAAAACATGATGAAACTGTTAAATCAGCCTTCCTTAGACACTTTTATGAAGAAATCTTTGAAACTATGTTTACTTTCACAAAATCCACTTTTGGCCTCTTCCCAGCCCAAAACTTGTTTTAGGAGCATAAGAAGTGAAAATGTCTCTTTCGGAAAGGTTTTCTTCAAAACAAAGTGCTGTAAGCATCAAGTTCTAATGAAAACATCATGAAACTGTTAAATCAGCCTTCGTTAGACACTTTTTTGAAGAAATCTTTGAAACTATGTTTACTTTCACAAAATCCACTTTTGGCCTCTTCCCAGCCCAAAACTTGTTTTAGGAGCATAAAAAGTGAAAATGCCTCTTTAGGACAGAGTTTCTTCAAAACAAAGTGCTGTAAGCATCAAGTTCTAATGAAAACATCTTGAAACTGTTAAATCAGCCTTCCTGAGACACTTTTTTGAAGAAATCTTTGAAACTATGTTTACTTTCACAAAATCCACTTTTGGCCTCTTCACAGTCCGAAACTTGTTTTAAGATCATAAAAAGTGAAAATGCCTCTTTCGGAAAGATTTTCTTCAAAACAAAGTGCTGTAAGCATCAAGTTCTAATGAAAACATCTTGAAACTGTTAAACCAGCCTTCCTGAGACACTTTTTTGAAGGGAATCTTTGAAACTATGTTTACTTTCACAAAATCCACTTTTGGCCTCTTCCCAGCCCAAAACTTGTTTTAGGAGCATAAGAAGTGAAAATGTCTCTTTAGGAAAGGTTTTCTTCAAAACAAAGTGCTGTAAGCATCAAGTTCTAATGAAAACATGATGAAACTGTTAAATCAGCCTTCTTTAGACACTTTTTTGAAGAAATCTTTGAAACTATGTTTACTTTCACAAAATCCACTTTTGGCCTCTTCCCAGCCCAAAACTTGTTTTAAGAGCATAAAAAGTGAAAATGCCTCTTTAGGACAGATTTTCTTCAAAACAAAGTGCTGTAAGCATCAAGTTCTAATGAAAACATCATGAAACTGTTAAATCAGCCTTCCTTAGACACTTTTATGAAGAAATCTTTGAAACTATGTTTACTTTCACAAAATCCACTTTTGGCCTCTTCCCAGGCCGAAACTTGTTTTAAGAGCATAAAAAGTGAAAATGCCTCTTTAGGAAAGATTTTCTTCAAAACAAAGTGCTGTAAGCATCAAGTTCTAATGAAAACATCTTGAAACTGTTAAACCAGCCTTCCTGAGACACTTTTTTGAAGGAATCTTTGAAACTATGTTTACTTTCACAAAATCCACTTTTGGCCTCTTCCCAGCCCAAAACTTGTTTTAAGAGCATAAAAAGTGAAAATGCCTCTTTAGGACAGATTTTCTTCAAAACAAAGTGCTGTAAGCATCAAGTTCTAATGAAAACATCATGAAACTGTTAAATCAGCCTTCCTTAGACACTTTTTTGAAGAAATCGTTGAAACTATGTTTACTTTCACAAAATCCACTTTTGGCCTCTTCCCAGCCCAAAACTTGTTTTAGGAGCATAAAAAGTGAAAATGCCTCTTTAGGACAGATTTTCTTCAAAACAAAGTGCTGTAAGCATCAAGTTCTAATGAAAACATCATGAAACTGTTAAATCAGCCTTCCTTAGACACTTTTATAAAGAAATCTTTGAAACTATGTTTACTTTCACAAAATCCACTTTTGGCCTCTTCCCAGGCCGAAACTTGTTTTAAGAGCATAAAAAGTGAAAATGCCTCTTTCGGAAAGGTTTTCTTTAAAACAAAGTGCTGTAAGCATCAAGTTCTAATGAAAACATCATGAAACTGTTAAATCAGCCTTCCTTAGACACTTTTTTGAAGAAATCTTTGAAACTATGTTTACTTTCACAAAATCCACTTTTGGCCTCTTCCCAGCCTGAAACTTATTTTAAGAGCATAAAAAGTGAAAATGTATTTTTAGACAGTAAGTTTTGAAAGCAAATGACATGAAGCTGTGAAACCAGCTGTCCTGAAACACTATTTTGAAGAAAATCTTTGAAACTATGTTTACTTTCACAAAATCCACTTTTGGCCTCTTCCCAGCCCGAAACTTCTGTTAAGAACATAAGAAGAGAAAATGCATCTTTAGGACAAATTTTCTTCAAAACAAAGTGCTGTAACCATCAAGTTCTAATGAAAACATCATGAAACTGTTAAACCAGCCTTCCTGAGACACTTTTTTGAAGAAATCTTTGAAAGTATGTTTACTTTCACAAAATCCACTTTTGGCCTCTTCCCAGGCTGAAACTTCTAAATCAACTGTCATGAGGCACTTTTTTGAAGAAATTTTTGAAACTATGTTTACTTTCACAAATTCCACTTTTGGCCTCTTCCCAGCCCGAAACTTGTTTTAAGAGCATAAAAAGTGAAAATGCTCCTTTCGGAAAGATTTTCTTCAAGACAAAGTGATGTAAGCATCAAGTTCTAATGAAAACATCTTGAAACTGTTAAATCAGCCTTCCTGAGACACTTTTTTGAAGAAATCTTTGAAACTATGTTTACTTTCACAAAATCCACTTTTGGCCTCTTCCCAGGCCGAAACTTGTTTTAAGAGCATAAAAAGTGAAAATGCCTCTTTAGGACAGATTTTCTTCAAAACAAAGTGCTGTAAGCATCAAGTTCTAATGAAAACATGATGAAACTGTTAAATCAGCCTTCCTGAGACACTTTTTTGAAGAAATCTTTGAAACTATGTTTACTTTCACAAAATCCACTTTTGGCCTCTTCCCAGCCCAAAACTTGTTTTAGGAGCATAAAAAGTGAAAATGCCTCTTTAGGACAGATTTTCTTCAAAACAAAGTGCTGTAAGCATCAAGTTCTAATGAAAACATCATGAAACTGTTAAATCAGCTTTCCTTAGACACTTTTATGAAGAAATCTTTGAAACTATGTTTACTTTCACAAAATCCACTTTTGGCCTCTTCCCAGCCCAAAACTTGTTTTAAGAGCATAAGAAGTGAAAATGTCTCTTTAGGAAAGGTTTTCTACAAAACAAAGTGCTGTAAGCATCAAGTTCTAATGAAAACATCATGAAAATGTTTGATCGGCTGTCTTGAGCAACGTTTTTGAAAGGAATCTTTGAAGCTATGGTTACTTTCACAAAATCCACTTTTGGCCTCTTCCCAGCCCAAAACTTGTTTTAAGAGCATAAAAAGTGAAAATGCCTCTTTCGGAAAGATTTTCTTCAAAACAAAGTGCTGTAAGCATGAAGTTCTAATGAAAACATCTTGAAACTGTTAAATCAGCCTTCCTTAGACACTTTTTTGAAGAAATCTTTGAAACTATGTTTACTTTCACAAAATCCACTTTTGGCCTCTTCCCAGCCCAAATCCTGCTTTAAGAGCATAAAAAGTGAAAATGCCTCTTTTGGAAAGATTTTCTTCAAAACAAAGTGCTGTAAGCATCAAGTTCTAATGAAAACATCTTGAAACTGTTAAATTAGCCTTCCTGAGACACTTTCTTGAAGAAATCTTTGAAACTATGTTTACTTTGACAAAATCCACTTTTGGCCTCTTCCCAGCCCAAAACTTGTTTTAGGAGCATAAGAAGTGAAAATGTCTCTTTAGGAAAGATTTTCTTTAAAACAAAGTGCTGTGAACATCAAGTTCTAATGAAAACATCATGAAAATGTTTGATCGGCTGTCTTGAGCAACTTTTTTGAAGAAATCTTTGAAACTATGTTTACTTTCACAAAATCCACTTTTGGCCTCTTCCCAGCCCAAAACTTGTTTTAGGAGCATAAAAAGTGAAAATGCCTCTTTCGGAAAGATTTTCTTCAAAACAAAGTGCTGTAAGCATGAAGTTCTAATGAAAACATCTTGAAACTGTTAAATCAGCCTTCCTGAGACACTTTTTTGAAGAAATCGTTGAAACTATGTTTACTTTCACAAAATCCACTTTTGGCCTCTTCCCAGCCCAAATCCTGCTTTAAGAGCATAAAAAGTGAAAATGCCTCTTTCGGAAAGATTTTCTTCAAAACAAAGTGCTGTAAGCATCAAGTTCTAATGAAAACATCTTGAAACTGTTAAATCAGCCTTCCTGAGACACTTTTTTGAAGAAATCGTTGAAACTATGTTTACTTTCACAAAATCCACTTTTGGCCTCTTCCCAGCCCAAATCCTGCTTTAAGAGCATAAAAAGTGAAAATGCCTCTTTCGGAAAGATTTTCTTCAAAACAAAGTGCTGTAAGCATGAAATTCTAATGAAAACATCTTGAAACTGTTAAATCAGCCTTCCTGAGACACTTTTTGAAGAAATCGTTGAAACTATGTTTACTTTCACAAAATCCACTTTTGGCCTCTTCCCAGCCCAAATCCTGCTTTAAGAGCATAAAAAGTGAAAATGCCTCTTTTGGAAAGATTTTCTTCAAAACAAAGTGCTGTAAGCATCAAGTTCTAATGAAAACATCTTGAAACTGTTAAATTAGCCTTCCTGAGACACTTTCTTGAAGAAATCTTTGAAACTATGTTTACTTTGACAAAATCCACTTTTGGCCTCTTCACATCCCAAAACTTGTTTTAGGAGCATAAGAAGTGAAAATGTCTCTTTAGGAAAGATATTCTTTAAAACAAAGTTCTGTGAACATCAAGTTCTAATGAAAACATCATGAAAATGTTTGATCGGCTGTCTTGAGCAACTTTTTTGAAAGGAGTCTTTGAAACTATGTTTACTTTCACAAAATCCACTTTTGGCCTCTTCCCAGCCCAAAACTTGTTTTAAGATCATAAAAAGTGAAAATGCCTCTTTCGGAAAGATTTTCTTCAAAACAAAGTGCTGTAAGCATCAAGTTCTAATGAAAACATCTTGAAACTGTTAAATCAGCCTTCCTTAGACACTTTTTTGAAGAAATCTTTAAAACTATGTTTACTTTCACAAAATCCACTTTTGGCCTCTTCCCAGCCCAAAACTTGTTTTAAGAGCATAAAAAGTGAAAATGCCTCTTTCGGAAAGATTTTCTTCAAAACAAAGTGCTGTAAGCATCAAGTTCTAATGAAAACATCTTGAAACTGTTAAACCAGCCTTCCTGAGACACTTTTTTGAAGGAATCTTTGAAACTATGGTTACTTTCACAAAATCCACTTTTGGCCTCTTCCCAGCCCAAATCCTGCTTTAAGAGCATAAAAAGTGAAAATGCCTCTTTTGGAAAGATTTTCTTCAAAACAAAGTGCTGTAAGCATCAAGTTCTAATGAAAACATCTTGAAACTGTTAAATCAGCCTTCCTGAGACACTTTTTTGAAGAAATCGTTGAAACTATTTTTACTTTCACAAAATCCACTTTTGGCCTCTTCACAGGCCGAAACTTGTTTTAAGAGCATAAAAAGTGAAAATGCCTCTTTTGGAAAGATTTTCTTCAAAACAAAGTGCTGTAAGCATCAAGTTCTAATGAAAACATCTTGAAACTGTTAAATCAGCCTTCCTTAGACACTTTTTTGAAGAAATCTTTGAAACTATGTTTACTTTCACAAAATCCACTTTTGGCCTCTTCCTAGCCCAAAACTTGTTTTAAGAGCATAAAAAGTGAAAATGCCTCTTTTGGAAAGATTTTCTTCAAAACAAAGTGCTGTAAGCATCAAGTTCTAATGAAAACATCTTGAAACTGTTAAATCAGCCTTCCTGAGACACTTTTTTGAAGAAATCGTTGAAACTATGTTTACTTTCACAAAATCCACTTTTGGCCTCTTCACAGGCCGAAACTTGTTTTAAGAGCATAAAAAGTGAAAATGCCTCTTTTGGAAAGATTTTCTTCAAAACAAAGTGCTGTAAGCATCAAGTTCTAATGAAAACATCTTGAAACTGTTAAATTAGCCTTCCTGAGACACTTTCTTGAAGAAATCTTTGAAACTATGTTTACTTTGACAAAATCCACTTTTGGCCTCTTCACAGCCCAAAACTTGTTTTAGGAGCATAAGAAGTGAAAATGGCCTCTTTCGGAAAGATTTTCTTCAAAACAAAGTGCTGTAAGCATCAAGTTCTAATGAAAACATCTTGAAACTGTTAAATCAGCCTTCCTTAGACACTTTTTTGAAGAAATCTTTGAAACTATGTTTACTTTCACAAAATCCACTTTTGGCCTCTTCCCAGCCCAAAACTTGTTTTAAGAGCATAAAAAGTGAAAATGCCTCTTTCGGAAAGATTTTCTTCAAAACAAAGTGCTGTAAGCATCAAGTTCTAATGAAAACATCTTGAAACTGTTAAACCAGCCTTCCTTAGACACTTTTATGAAGGAATCTTTGAAAACTATGTTTACTTTCACAAAATCCACTTTTGGCCTCTTCCCAGCCCAAACTTGTTTAAGAGCATAAAAGTGAAAATGCCTCTTTTGGAAAGATTTCTTCAAAACAAAGCGCTGTAAGCATCAAGTTCTAATGAAAACATCTTGAAACTGTTAAATCAGCCTTCCTGAGACACTTTTTTGAAGAAATCTTTGAACTATGTTTACTTTCACAAAATCCACTTTTGGCCTCTTCACAGCCCGAAACTTGTTTTAAGAGCATAAAAGTGAAAATGCCTCTTTAGGACAGATTTTCTTCAAAACAAAGTGCTGTAAACATCAAGTTCTAATGAAAACATGATGAAAATGTTTGATCGGCTGTCTCGAGCAACTTTTTTGAAAGGAATCTTTGAAACTATGTTTACTTTCACAAAATCCACTTTTGGCCTCTTCCCAGTCCGAAACTTGTTTTAAGATCATAAAAAGTGAAAATGCCTCTTTCGGAAAGATTTTCTTCAAAACAAAGTGCTGTAAGCATCAAGTTCTAATGAAAACATATTGAAACTGTTAAATCAGCCTTCCTTAGACACTTTTTTGAAGAAATCTTTGAAACTATGTTACTTTCACAAAATCCACTTTTGGCCTCTTCCCAGCCCAAATCCTGCTTTAAGAGCATAAAAAGTGAAAATGCCTCTGTCGGAAAGATTTTTCTTCAAAACAAAGTGCTGTAAGCATCAAGTTCTAATGAAAACATCTTGAAACTGTTAAATCAGCCTTCCTGAGACACTTTTTTGAAGAAATCTTTGAAACTATGTTTACTTTCACAAAATCCACTTTTGGCCTCTTCCCAGCCCGAAACTTGTTTTAAGAGCATAAAAAGTGAAAATGCCTCTTTAGGACAGATTTTCTTCAAAACAAAGTGCTGTAAACATCAAGTTCTAATGAAAACATCATGAAAATGTTTGATCGGCTGTCTCGAGCAACTTTTTTGAAAGGAATCTTTGAAACTATGTTTACTTTCACAAAATCCACTTTTGGCCTCTTCCCAGTCCGAAACTTGTTTTAAGATCATAAAAAGTGAAAATGCCTCTTTCGGAAAGATTTTCTTCAAAACAAAGTGCTGTAAGCATCAAGTTCTAATGAAAACATATTGAAACTGTTAAATCAGCCTTCCTTAGACACTTTTTTGAAGAAATCGTTGAAACTATGTTTACTTTCACACAATCCACTTTTGGCCTCTTCACAGGCCGAAACTTGTTTTAAGAGCATAAAAGTGAAAATGCCTCTTTTGGAAAGATTTTCTTCAAAACAAAGTGCTGTAAGCATCAAGTTCTAATGAAAACATCTTGAAACTGTTAAATCAGCCTTCCTGAGACACTTTTTTGAAGAAATCGTTGAAACTATGTTTACTTTCACAAATCCACTTTTGGCCTCTTCCCAGCCCAAATCCTGCTTTAAGAGCATAAAAAGTGAAAATGCCTCTTTCGGAAAGATTTTCTTCAAAACAAAGTGCTGTAAGCATGAAGTTCTAATGAAAACATCTTGAAACTGTTAAATCAGCCTTCCTGAGACACTTTTTTGAAGAAATCGTTGAAACTATGTTTACTTTCACAAAATCCACTTTTGGCCTCTTCCCAGCCCAAATCCTGCTCTAAGAGCATAAAAAGTGAAAATGCCTCTTTCGGAAAGATTTTCTTCAAAACAAAGTGCTGTAAGCATGAAGTTCTAATGAAAACATCTTGAAACTGTTAAACCAGCCTTCCTGAGACACTTTTTTGAAGGAATCTTTGAAACTATGTTTACTTTCACAAATCCACTTTTGGCCTCTTCCCAGCCCAAAACTTGTTTTAAGAGCATAAAAAGTGAAAATGCCTCTTCGGAAAGATTTTCTTCAAAACAAAGTGATGTAAGCATGAAGTTCTAATGAAAACATCTTGAAACTGTTAAATCAGCCTTCCTGAGACACTTTTTTGAAGAAATCTTTGAAACTATGTTTACTTTCACAAATCCACTTTTGGCCTCTTCACAGGCTGAAACTTGTTTTAAGAGCATAAAAAGTGAAAATGCCTCTTTTGGAAAGATTTTCTTCAAAACAAAGTGCTGTAATCATCAAGTTCTAATGAAAACATCTTGAAACTGTTAAAAACTATGTTTACTTTCACAAAATCCACTTTTTGGCCTCTTCCCAGCCCAAAACTTCTTTTAAGAGCATAAAAAGTGAAAATGCCTCTTTAGGAAAGATTTTCTTCAAAACAAAGTGCTGTAAGCATGAAGTTCTAATGAAAACATCTTGAAACTGTTAAATCAGCCTTCCTGAGACACTTTTTTGAAGAAATCTTTGAAACTATGTTTACTTTCACAAAAATCCACTTTTGGCCTCTTCCCAGCCCAAAACTTGTTTTAAGATCATAAAAAGTGAAAAATGCCTCTTTCGGAAAGATTTTCTTCAAAACAAAGTGCTGTAAGCATCAAGTTCTAATGAAAACATCTTGAAACTGTTAAACCAGCCTTCCTGAGACACTTTTTTGAAGGAATCTTTGAAACTATGTTTACTTTCACAAAATCCACTTTTGGCCTCTTCCCAGCCCAAACTTGTTTTAAGAGCATAAAAAGTGAAAATGCCTGTTTCGGAAAGATTTTCTTCAAAACAAAGTGATGTAAGCATGAAGTTCTAATGAAAACATCTTGAAACTGTTAAATCAGCCTTCCTGAGACACTTTTTTGAAGAAATCTTTGAAACTATGTTTACTTTCACAAAATCCACTTTTGGCCTCTTCACAGGCCGAAACTTGTTTTAAGAGCATAAAAAGTGAAAATGCCTCTTTTGGAAAGATTTTCTTCAAAACAAAGTGCTGTAAGCATCAAGTTCTAATGAAAACATCTTGAAACTGTTAAATCAGCCTTCCTTAGACACTTTTTTGAAGAAATCTTTGAAACTATGTTTACTTTCACAAAATCCACTTTTGGCCTCTTCCCAGCCCAAAACTTGTTTTAAGAGCATAAAAAGTGAAAATGCCTCTTTCGGAAAGATTTTCTTCAAAACAAAGTGCTGTAAGCATCAAGTTCTAATGAAAACATCTTGAAACTGTTAAATCAGCCTTCCTTAGACACTTTTTGAAGAAATCTTTGAAACTATGTTTACTTTCACAAAATCCACTTTTGGCCTCTTCCCAGCCCAAAACTTGTTTTAAGAGCATAAAAAGTGAAAATGCCTCTTTCGGAAAGATTTTCTTCAAAACAAAGTGCTGTAATCATCAAGTTCTAATGAAAACATCTTGAAACTGTTAAATCAGCCTTCCTGAGACACTTTTTTGAAGGAATCTTTGAAACTATGTTTACTTTCACAAAATCCACTTTTGGCCACTTCCCAGCCCAAAACTTGTTTTAAGAGCATAAAAGTGAAAATGCCTCTTTCGGAAAGATTTTCTTCAAAACAAAGTGATGTAAGCATGAAGTTCTAATGAAAACATCTTGAAACTGTTAAATCAGCCTTCCTGAGACACTTTTTTGAAGAAATCTTTGAAACTATGTTTACTTTCACAAAATCCACTTTTGGCCTCTTCACAGGCCGAAACTTGTTTTAAGAGCATAAAAAGTGAAAATGCCTCTTTTGGAAAGATTTTCTTCAAAACAAAGTGCTGTAAGCAACAAGTTCTAATGAAAACATCTTGAAACTGTTAAATCAGCCTTCCTGAGACACTTTTTTGAAGAAATCGTTGAAACTATGTTTACTTTCACAAAATCCACTTTTGGCCTCTTCCCAGCCCAAATCCTGCTTTAAGAGCATAAAAAGTGAAAATGCCTCTTTCGGAAAGATTTTCTTCAAAACAAAGTGCTGTAAGCATCAAGTTCTAATGAAAACATCATGAAACTTTTAAATCAGCCTTCCTTAGACACTTTTATGAAGAAATCTTTGAAACTATGTTTACTTTCACAAAATCCATTTTTGGCCTCTTCCCAGCCCAAAACTTGTTTTAAGAGCATAAAAAGTGAAAATGCCTCTTTCGGAAAGGTTTTCTTCAAAACAAAATGCTGTAAGCATCAAGTTCTAATGAAAACATCATGAAAATGTTTGATCGCCTGTCTTGAGCAACTTTTTTGAAGGAATCTTTGAAACTATGTTTACTTTCACAAAATCCACTTTTGGCCTCTTCCCAGCCCAAAACTTGTTTTAAGAGCATAAAAAGTGAAAATGCCTCTTTTGGAAAGATTTTCTTCAAAACAAAGTGCTGTAAGCATGAAGTTCTAATGAAAACATCTTGAAACTGTTAAACCAGCCTTCCTGAGACACTTTTTTGAAGGAATCTTTGAAACTATGTTTACTTTCACAAAATCCACTTTTGGCCACTTCCCAGCCCAAAACTTGTTTTAAGAGCATAAAAAGTGAAAATGCCTCTTTCGGAAAGATTTTCTTCAAAACAAAGTGATGTAAGCATGAAGTTCTAATGAAAACATCTTGAAACTGTTAAATCAGCCTTCCTGAGACACTTTTTGAAGAAATCTTTGAAACTATGTTTACTTTCACAAAATCCACTTTTGGCCTCTTCACAGGCCGAAACTTGTTTTAAGAGCATAAAAAGTGAAAATGCCTCTTTTGGAAAGATTTTCTTCAAAACAAAGTGCTGTAAGCATCAAGTTCTAATGAAAACATCTTGAAAACTGTTAAATCAGCCTTCCTGAGACACTTTTTTAAAGAAATCGTTGAAACTATGTTTACTTTCACAAAATCCACTTTTGGCCTCTTCCCAGCCCAAATCCTGCTTTAAGAGCATAAAAAGTGAAAATGCCTCTTTCGGAAAGATTTTCTTCAAAACAAAGTGCTGTAAGCATCAAGTTCTAATGAAAACATCATGAAACTTTTAAATCAGCCTTCCTTAGACACTTTTATGAAGAAATCTTTGAAACTATGTTTACTTTCACAAAATCCATTTTTGGCCTCTTCCCAGCCCAAAACTTGTTTTAAGAGCATAAAAAGTGAAAATGCCTCTTTCGGAAAGATTTTCTTCAAAACAAAGTGCTGTAAGCATCAAGTTCTAATGAAAACATCATGAAAATGTTTGATCGCCTGTCTTGAGCAACTTTTTTGAAGGAATCTTTGAAACTATGTTTACTTTCACAAAATCCACTTTTGGCCTCTTCCCAGCCCAAAACTTGTTTTAAGATCATAAAAAAGTGAAAATGCCTCTTTTGGAAAGATTTTCTTCAAAACAAAGTGCTGTAAGCATCAAGTTCTAATGAAAACATCTTGAAACTGTTAAATCAGCCTTCCTGAGACACTGTTTTGAAGAAATCGTTGAAACTATGTTTACTTTCACAAAATCCACTTTTGGCCTCTTCCCAGCCCAAATCCTGCTTTAAGAGCATAAAAAGTGAAAATGCCTCTTTAGGAAAGATTTTCTTCAAAACAAAGTGCTGTAAGCATGAAGTTCTAATGAAAACATCTTGAAACTGTTAAACCAGCCTTCCTGAGACACTTTTTTGAAGGAATCTTTGAAACTATGTTTACTTTCACAAAATCCACTTTTGGCCTCTTCCCAGCCCAAAACTTGTTTTAAGAGCATAAAAAGTGAAAATGCCTCTTTCGGAAAGATTTTCTCAAAACAAAGTGATGTAAGCATGAAGTTCTAATGAAAACATCTTGAACTGTTAAATCAGCCTTCCTGAGACACTTTTTTGAAGAAATCTTTGAAACTATGTTTACTTTCACAAAATCCACTTTTGGCCTCTTCACAGGCCGAAACTTGTTTTAAGAGCATAAAAAGTGAAAATGCCTCTTTTGGAAAGATTTTCTTCAAAACAAAGTGCTGTAAGCATCAAGTTCTAATGAAAACATCTTGAAACTGTTAAATCAGCCTTCCTGAGACACTTTTTTGAAGAAATCGTTGAAACTATGTTTACTTTCACAAAATCCACTTTTGGCCTCTTCCCAGCCCAAATCCTGCTTTAAGAGCATAAAAAGTGAAAATGCCTCTTTCGGAAAGATTTTCTTCAAAACAAAGTGCTGTAAGCATCAAGTTCTAATGAAAACATCATGAAACTTTTAATTAGCCTTCCTTAGACACTTTTATGAAGAAATCTTTGAAACTATGTTTACTTTCACAAAATCCATTTTTGGCCTCTTCCCAGCCCAAAACTTGTTTTAAGAGCATAAAAAGTGAAAATGCCTCTTTCGGAAAGATTTTCTTCAAAACAAAGTGCTGTAAGCATCAAGTTCTAATGAAAACATGAAAATGTTTGATCGCCTGTCTTGAGCAACTTTTTTGAAGGAATCTTTGAAACTATGTTTACTTTCACAAAATCCACTTTTGGCCTCTTCCCAGCCCAAAACTTGTTTTAAGAGCATAAAAAGTGAAAATGCCTCTTTCGGAAAGATTTTCTTCAAAACAAAGTGATGTAAGCATGAAGTTCTAATGAAAACATCTTGAAACTGTTAAATCAGCCTTCCTGAGACACTTTTTTGAAGAAATCTTTGAAACTATGTTTACTTTCACAAAATCCACTTTTGGCCTCTTCACAGGCCGAAACTTGTTTTAAGAGCATAAAAAGTGAAAATGCCTCTTTTGGAAAGATTTTCTTCAAAACAAAGTGCTGTAAGCATCAAGTTCTAATGAAAACATCTTGAAACTGTTAAATCAGCCTTCCTTAGACACTTTTTTGAAGAAATCTTTGAAACTATGTTTACTTTCACAAAATCCACTTTTGGCCTCTTCCCAGCCCAAAACTTGTTTTAAGATCATAAAAAGTGAAAATGCCTCTTTCGGAAAGATTTTCTTCAAAACAAAGTGCTGTAAGCATCAAGTTCTAATGAAAACATCTTGAAACTGTTAAACCAGCCTTCCTGAGACACTTTTTTGAAGGAATCTTTGAAACTATGTTTACTTTCACAAAATCCACTTTTGGCCTCTTCCCAGCCCAAAACTTGTTTTAAGAGCATAAAAAGTGAAAATGCCTGTTTCGGAAAGATTTTCTTCAAAACAAAGTGATGTAAGCATGAAGTTCTAATGAAAACATCTTGAAACTGTTAAATCAGCCTTCCTGAGACACTTTTTTGAAGAAATCTTTGAAACTATGTTTACTTTCACAAAATCCACTTTTGGCCTCTTCACAGGCCGAAACTTGTTTTAAGAGCATAAAAAGTGAAAATGCCTCTTTTGGAAAGATTTTCTTCAAAACAAAGTGCTGTAAGCATCAAGTTCTAATGAAAACATCTTGAAACTGTTAAATCAGCCTTCCTTAGACACTTTTTTGAAGAAATCTTTGAAACTATGTTTACTTTCACAAAATCCACTTTTGGCCTCTTCCCAGCCCAAAACTTGTTTTAAGAGCATAAAAAGTGAAAATGCCTCTTTCGGAAAGATTTTCTTCAAAACAAAGTGCTGTAAGCATCAAGTTCTAATGAAAACATCTTGAAACTGTTAAATCAGCCTTCCTTAGACACTTTTTTGAAGAAATCTTTGAAACTATGTTTACTTTCACAAAATCCACTTTTGGCCTCTTCCCAGCCCAAAACTTGTTTTAAGAGCATAAAAAGTGAAAATGCCTCTTTCGGAAAGATTTTCTTCAAAACAAAGTGCTGTAATCATCAAGTTCTAATGAAAACATCTTGAAACTGTTAAATCAGCCTTCCTGAGACACTTTTTTGAAGGAATCTTTGAAACTATGTTTACTTTCACAAAATCCACTTTTGGCCACTTCCCAGCCCAAAACTTGTTTTAAGAGCATAAAAAGTGAAAATGCCTCTTTCGGAAAGATTTTCTTCAAAACAAAGTGATGTAAGCATGAAGTTCTAATGAAAACATCTTGAAACTGTTAAATCAGCCTTCCCTGAGACACTTTTTTGAAGAAATCTTTGAAACTATGTTTACTTTCACAAAATCCACTTTTGGCCTCTTCACAGGCCGAAACTTGTTTTAAGAGCATAAAAAGTGAAAATGCCTCTTTTGGAAAGATTTTCTTCAAAACAAAGTGCTGTAAGCATCAAGTTCTAATGAAAACATCTTGAAACTGTTAAATCAGCCTTCCTGAGACACTTTTTTGAAGAAATCGTTGAAACTATGTTTACTTTCACAAAATCCACTTTTGGCCTCTTCCCAGCCCAAATCCTGCTTTAAGAGCATAAAAAGTGAAAATGCCTCTTTCGGAAAGATTTTCTTCAAAACAAAGTGCTGTAAGCATCAAGTTCTAATGAAAACATCATGAAACTTTTAAATCAGCCTTCCTTAGACACTTTTATGAAGAAATCTTTGAAACTATGTTTACTTTCACAAAATCCATTTTTGGCCTCTTCCCAGCCCAAAACTTGTTTTAAGAGCATAAAAAGTGAAAATGCCTCTTTCGGAAAGGTTTTCTTCAAAACAAAATGCTGTAAGCATCAAGTTCTAATGAAAACATCATGAAAATGTTTGATCGCCTGTCTTGAGCAACTTTTTTGAAGGAATCTTTGAAACTATGTTTACTTTCACAAAATCCACTTTTGGCCTCTTCCCAGCCCAAAACTTGTTTTAAGAGCATAAAAAGTGAAAATGCCTCTTTTGGAAAGATTTTCTTCAAAACAAAGTGCTGTAAGCATGAAGTTCTAATGAAAACATCTTGAAAACTGTTAAACCAGCCTTCCTGAGACACTTTTTTGAAGGAATCTTTGAAACTATGTTTACTTTCACAAAATCCACTTTTGGCCACTTCCCAGCCCAAAACTTGTTTTAAGAGCATAAAAAGTGAAAATGCCTCTTTCGGAAAGATTTTCTTCAAAACAAAGTGATGTAAGCATGAAGTTCTAATGAAAACATCTTGAAACTGTTAAATCAGCCTTCCTGAGACACTTTTTTGAAGAAATCTTTGAAACTATGTTTACTTTCACAAAATCCACTTTTGGCCTCTTCACAGGCCGAAACTTGTTTTAAGAGCATAAAAAGTGAAAATGCCCTCTTTTGGAAAGATTTTCTTCAAAACAAAGTGCTGTAAGCATCAAGTTCTAATGAAAACATCTTGAAACTGTTAAATCAGCCTTCCTGAGACACTTTTTAAAGAAATCGTTGAAACTATGTTTACTTTCACAAAATCCACTTTTGGCCTCTTCCCAGCCCAAATCCTGCTTTAAGAGCATAAAAAGTGAAAATGCCTCTTTCGGAAAGATTTTCTTCAAAACAAAGTGCTGTAAGCATCAAGTTCTAATGAAAACATCATGAAACTTTTAAATCAGCCTTCCTTAGACACTTTTATGAAGAAATCTTTGAAACTATGTTTACTTTCACAAAATCCATTTTTGGCCTCTTCCCAGCCCAAAACTTGTTTTAAGAGCATAAAAAGTGAAAATGCCTCTTTCGGAAAGATTTTCTTCAAAACAAAGTGCTGTAAGCATCAAGTTCTAATGAAAACATCATGAAAATGTTTGATCGCCTGTCTTGAGCAACTTTTTTGAAGGAATCTTTGAAACTATGTTTACTTTCACAAAATCCACTTTTGGCCTCTTCCCAGCCCAAAACTTGTTTTAAGATCAGAAAAAGTGAAAATGCCTCTTTTGGAAAGATTTTCTTCAAAACAAAGTGCTGTAAGCATCAAGTTCTAATGAAAACATCTTGAAACTGTTAAATCAGCCTTCCTGAGACACTGTTTTGAAGAAATCGTTGAAACTATGTTTACTTTCACAAAATCCACTTTTGGCCTCTTCCCAGCCCAAATCCTGCTTTAAGAGCATAAAAAGTGAAAATGCCTCTTTAGGAAAGATTTTCTTCAAAACAAAGTGCTGTAAGCATGAAGTTCTAATGAAAACATCTTGAAACTGTTAAACCAGCCTTCCTGAGACACTTTTTTGAAGGAATCTTTGAAACTATGTTTACTTTCACAAAATCCACTTTTGGCCTCTTCCCAGCCCAAAACTTGTTTTAAGAGCATAAAAAGTGAAAATGCCTCTTTCGGAAAGATTTTCTTCAAAACAAAGTGCTGTAAGCATCAAGTTCTAATGAAAACATCTTGAAACTGTTAAATCAGCCTTCCTGAGACACTTTTTGAAGAAATCGTTGAAACTATGTTTACTTTCACAAAATCCACTTTTGGCCTCTTCCCAGCCCAAATCCTGCTTTAAGAGCATAAAAAGTGAAAATGCCTCTTTCGGAAAGATTTTCTTCAAAACAAAGTGCTGTAAGCATCAAGTTCTAATGAAAACATCATGAAACTTTTAAATTAGCCTTCCTTAGACACTTTTATGAAGAAATCTTTGAAACTATGTTTACTTTCACAAAATCCATTTTTGGCCTCTTCCCAGCCCAAAACTTGTTTTAAGAGCATAAAAAGTGAAAATGCCTCTTTCGGAAAGATTTTCTTCAAAACAAAGTGCTGTAAGCATCAAGTTCTAATGAAAACATGAAAATGTTTGATCGCCTGTCTTGAGCAACTTTTTTGAAGGAATCTTTGAAACTATGTTTACTTTCACAAAATCCACTTTTGGCCTCTTCCCAGCCCAAAACTTGTTTTAAGAGCATAAAAAGTGAAAATGCCTCTTTCGGAAAGATTTTCTTCAAAACAAAGTGATGTAAGCATGAAGTTCTAATGAAAACATCTTGAAACTGTTAAATCAGCCTTCCTGAGACACTTTTTTGAAGAAATCTTTGAAACTATGTTTACTTTCACAAAATCCACTTTTGGCCTCTTCACAGGCCGAAACTTGTTTTAAGAGCATAAAAAGTGAAAATGCCTCTTTTGGAAAGATTTTCTTCAAAACAAAGTGCTGTAAGCATCAAGTTCTAATGAAAACATCTTGAAACTGTTAAATCAGCCTTCCTTAGACACTTTTTTGAAGAAATCTTTGAAACTATGTTTACTTTCACAAAATCCACTTTTGGCCTCTTCCCAGCCCAAAACTTGTTTTAAGAGCATAAAAAGTGAAAATGCCTCTTTCGGAAAGATTTTCTTCAAAACAAAGTGCTGTAAGCATCAAGTTCTAATGAAAACATCTTGAAACTGTTAAACCAGCCTTCCTGAGACACTTTTTTGAAGAAATCTTTGAAACTATGTTTACTTTCACAAAATCCACTTTTGGCCTCTTCCCAGCCCAAAACTTGTTTTAAGATCATAAAAAGTGAAAATGCCTCTTTCGGAAAGATTTTCTTCAAAACAAAGTGCTGTAAGCATCAAGTTCTAATGAAAACATCTTGAAACTGTTAAATCAGCCTTCCTTAGACACTTTTTTGAAGAAATCTTTGAAACTATGTTTACTTTCACAAAATCCACTTTTGGCCTCTTCCCAGCCCAAAACTTGTTTTAAGAGCATAAAAAGTGAAAATGCCTCTTTCGGAAAGATTTTCTTCAAAACAAAGTGCTGTAAGCATCAAGTTCTAATGAAAACATCATGAAAATGTTTGATCGCCTGTCTTGAGCAACTTTTTTGAAGAAATCGTTGAAACTATGTTTACTTTCACAAAATCCACTTTTGGCCTCTTCACAGGCTGAAACTTGTTTTAAGAGCATAAAAAGTGAAAATGCCTCTTTTGGAAAGATTTTCTTCAAAACAAAGTGCTGTAAGCATCAAGTTCTAATGAAAACATCTTGAAACTGTTAAATTAGCCTTCCTGAGACACTTTTTTGAAGAAATCTTTGAAACTATGTTTACTTTCACAAAATCCACTTTTGGCCTCTTCCCAGCCCAAAACTTGTTTTAAGAGCATAAAAAGTGAAAATGCCTCTTTCGGAAAGATTTTCTTCAAAACAAAGTGCTGTAAGCATCAAGTTCTAATGAAAACATCTTGAAACTGTTAAATTAGCCTTCCTGAGACACTTTCTTGAAGAAATCTTTGAAACTATGTTTACTTTCACAAAATCCACTTTTGGCCTCTTCCCAGCCCAAAACTTGTTTTAAGAGCATAAAAAGTGGAAATGCCTCTTTAGGAAAGATTTTCTTCAAAACAAAGTGCTGTAAGCATGAAGTTCTAATGAAAACATCTTGAAACTGTTAAACCAGCCTTCCTGAGACACTTTTTTGAAGGATTCTTTGAAACTATGTTTACTTTCACAAAATCCACTTTTGGCCTCTTCCCAGCCCAAAACTTGTTTTAAGAGCATAAAAAGTGAAAATGCCTCTTTCGGAAAGATTTTCTTCAAAACAAAGTGATGTAAGCATGAAGTTCTAATGAAAACATGATGAAACTGTTAAATCAGCCTTCCTGAGACACTTTTTTTAAGAAATCTTTGAAACTATGTTTACTTTCACAAAATCCACTTTTGGCCTCTTCACAGGACGAAACTTGTTTTAAGAGCATAAAAAGTGAAAATGCCTCTTTCGGAAAGATTTTCTTCAAAACAAAGTGCTGTAAGCATCAAGTTCTAATGAAAACATCATGAAACTTTTAAATCAGCCTTCCTTAGACACTTTTATGAAGAAATCTTTGAAACTATGTTTACTTTCACAAAATCCATTTTTGGCCTCTTCCCAGCCCAAAACTTGTTTTAAGAGCATAAAAAGTGAAAATGCCTCTTTCGGAAAGATTTTCTTCAAAACAAAGTGCTGTAAGCATCAAGTTCTAATGAAAACATCTTGAAACTGTTAAACCAGCCTTCCTGAGACACTTTTTTGAAGGAATCTTTGAAACTATGTTTACTTTCACAAAATCCACTTTTGGCCTCTTCCCAGCCCAAAACTTGTTTTAAGAGCATAAAAAGTGAAAATGCCTCTTTCGGAAAGATTTTCTTCAAAACAAAGTGCTGTAAGCATCAAGTTCTAATGAAAACATCTTGAAACTGTTAAATCAGCCTTCCTGAGACACTTTTTTGAAGGAATCTTTGAAACTATGTTTACTTTCACAAAATCCACTTTTGGCCTCTTCCCAGCCCAAAACTTGTTTTAAGAGCATAAAAAGTGAAAATGCCTCTTTCGGAAAGATTTTCTTCAAAACAAAGTGCTGTAAGCATCAAGTTCTAATGAAAACATCTTGAAACTGTTAAATCAGCCTTCCTGAGACACTTTTTTGAAGAAATCTTTGAAACTATGTTTACTTTCACAAAATCCACTTTTGGCCTCTTCACAGGCCGAAACTTGTTTTAAAGAGCATAAAAAGTGAAAATGCCTCTTTTGGAAAGATTTTCTTCAAAACAAAGTGCTGTAAGCATCAAGTTCTAATGAAAACATCTTGAAACTGTTAAATCAGCCTTCCTGAGACACTTTTTTGAAGAAATCGTTGAAACTATGTTTACTTTCACAAAATCCACTTTTGGCCTCTTCCCAGCCCAAAACTTGTTTTAAGAGCATAAAAAGTGAAAATGCCTCTTTCGGAAAGATTTTCTTCAAAACAAAGTGATGTAAGCATGAAGTTCTAATGAAAACATCTTGAAACTGTTAAATCAGCCTTCCTGAGACACTTTTTTTAAGAAATCTTTGAAACTATGTTTACTTTCACAAAATCCACTTTTGGCCTCTTCACAGGCCGAAACTTGTTTTAAGAGCATAAAAAGTGAAAATGCCTCTTTCGGAAAGATTTTCTTCAAAACAAAGTGCTGTAAGCATCAAGTTCTAATGAAAACATCATGAAACTTTTAAATCAGCCTTCCTTAGACACTTTTATGAAGAAATCTTTGAAACTATGTTTACTTTCACAAAATCCATTTTTGGCCTCTTCCCAGCCCAAAACTTGTTTTAAGAGCATAAAAAGTGAAAATGCCTCTTTCGGAAAGATTTTCTTCAAAACAAAGTGCTGTAAGCATCAAGTTCTAATGAAAACATCTTGAAACTGTTAAACCAGCCTTCCTGAGACACTTTTTTGAAGGAATCTTTGAAACTATGTTTACTTTCACAAAATCCACTTTTGGCCTCTTCCCAGCCCAAAACTTGTTTTAAGAGCATAAAAAGTGAAAATGCCTCTTTCGGAAAGATTTTCTTCAAAACAAAGTGCTGTAAGCATCAAGTTCTAATGAAAACATCTTGAAACTGTTAAATCAGCCTTCCTGAGACACTTTTTTGAAGGAATCTTTGAAACTATGTTTACTTTCACAAAATCCACTTTTGGCCTCTTCCCAGCCCAAAACTTGTTTTAAGAGCATAAAAAGTGAAAATGCCTCTTTCGGAAAGATTTTCTTCAAAACAAAGTGCTGTAAGCATCAAGTTCTAATGAAAACATCTTGAAACTGTTAAATCAGCCTTCCTGAGACACTTTTTTTGAAGAAATCTTTGAAACTATGTTTACTTTCACAAAATCCACTTTTGGCCTCTTCACAGGCCGAAACTTGTTTTAAGAGCATACAAAGTGAAAATGCCTCTTTTGGAAAGATTTTCTTCAAAACAAAGTGCTGTAAGCATCAAGTTCTAATGAAAACATCTTGAAACTGTTAAATCAGCCTTCCTGAGACACTTTTTTGAAGAAATCTTTGAAACTATGTTTACTTTCACAAAATCCACTTTTGGCCTCTTCCCAGCCCAAAACTTGTTTTAAGAGCATAAAAAGTGAAAATGCCTCTTTTGGAAAGATTTTCTTCAAAACAAAGTGCTGTAAGCATCAAGTTCTAATGAAAACATCATGAAAATGTTTGATCGCCTGTCTTGAGCAACTTTTTTGAAGAAATCTTTGAAACTATGTTTACTTTCACAAAATCCACTTTTGGCCTCTTCCCAGCCCAAAACTTGTTTTAAGAGCATAAAGAGTGAAAATGCCTCTTTTGGAAAGATTTTCTTCAAAACAAAGTGCTGTAAGCATGAAGTTCTAATGAAAACATCTTGAAACTGTTAAACCAGCCTTCCTGAGACACTTTTTGAAGGAATCTTTGAAACTATGTTTACTTTCACAAAATCCACTTTTGGCCTCTTCCCAGCCCAAAACTTGTTTTAAGAGCATAAAAAGTGAAAATGCCTCTTTCGGAAAGATTTTCTTCAAAACAAAGTGATGTAAGCATGAAGTTCGAATGAAAACATCTTGAAACTGTTAAATCAGCCTTCCTGAGACATTTTTTTGAAGTAATCTTTGAAACTATGTTTACTTTCACAAAATCCACTTTTGGCCTCTTCACAGGCCGAAACTTGTTTTAAGAGCATAAAAAGTGAAAATGCCTCTTTTGGAAAGATTTTCTTCAAAACAAAGTGCTGTAAGCATCAAGTTCTAATGAAAACATCTTGAAACTGTTAAATCAGCCTTCCTGAGACACTTTTTTGAAGAAATCGTTGAAACTATGTTTACTTTCACAAAATCCACTTTTGGCCTCTTCCCAGCCCAAATCCTGCTTTAAGAGCATAAAAAGTGAAAATGCCTCTTTCGGAAAGATTTTCTTCAAAACAAAGTGCTGTAAGCATCAAGTTCTAATGAAAACATCATGAAACTTTTAAATCAGCCTTCCTTAGACACTTTTATGAAGAAATCTTTGAAACTATGTTTACTTTCACAAAATCAATTTTTGGCCTCTTCCCAGCCCAAAACTTGTTTTAAGAGCATAAAAAGTGAAAATGCCTCTTTCGGAAAGATTTTCTTCAAAACAAAGTGCTGTAAGCATCAAGTTCTAATGAAAACATCATGAAAATGTTTGATCGCCTGTCTTGAGCAACTTCTTTGAAGGAATCTTTGAAACTATGTTTACTTTCACAAAATCCACTTTTGGCCTCTTCACAGGCCGAAACTTGTTTTAAGAGCATAAAAAGTGAAAATGCCTCTTTTGGAAAGATTTTCTTCAAAACAAAGTGCTGTAAGCATCAAGTTCTAATGAAAACATCTTGAAACTGTTAAATCAGCCTTCCTTAGACACTTTTTTGAAGAAATCTTTGAAACTATGTTTACTTTCACAAAATCCACTTTTGGCCTCTTCCCAGCCCAAAACTTGTTTTAAGAGCATAAAAAGTGAAAATGCCTCTTTCGGAAAGATTTTCTTCAAAACAAAGTGCTGTAAGCATCAAGTTCTAATGAAAACATCTTGAAACTGTTAAACCAGCCTTCCTGAGACACTTTTTTGAAGGAATCTTTGAAACTATGTTTACTTTCACAAAATCCACTTTTGGCCTCTTCCCAGCCCAAAACTTGTTTTAAGAGCATAAAAAGTGAAAATGCCTCTTTCGGAAAGATTTTCTTCAAAACAAAGTGCTGTAAGCATGAAGTTCTAATGAAAACATCTTGAAACTGTTAAATCAGCCTTCCTGAGACACTTTTTTGAAGAAATCTTTGAAACTATGTTTACTTTCACAAAATCCACTTTTGGCCTCTTCACAGGCCGAAACTTGTTTTAAGAGCCTAAAAAGTGAAAATGCCTCTTTCGGAAAGATTTTCTTCAAAACAAAGTGCTGTAAGCATCAAGTCCTAATGAAAACATCTTGAAACTGTTAAATCAGCCTTCCTTAGACACTTTTTTGAAGAAATCGTTGAAACTATGTTTACTTTCACAAAATCCACTTTTGGCCTCTTCCCAGCCAAAATCCTGCTTTAAGAGCATAAAAAGTGAAAATGCCTCTTTCGGAAAGATTTTCTTCAAAACAAAGTGCTGTAAGCATCAAGTTCTAATGAAAACATCTTGAAACTGTTAAACCAGCCTTCCTGAGACACTTTTTTGAAGGAATCTTTGAAACTATGTTTACTTTCACAAAATCCACTTTTGGCCTCTTCACAGGCCGAAACTTGTTTTAAGAGCATAAAAAGTGAAAATGCATCTTTTGGAAAGATTTTCTTCTAAACAAAGTGCTGTAAGCATCAAGTTCTAATGAAAACATCTTGAAACTGTTAAATCAGCCTTCCTGAGACACTTTTTTGAAGAAATCGTTGAAACTATGTTTACTTTCACAAAATCCACTTTTGGCCTCTTCCCAGCCCAAATCCTGCTTTAAGAGCATAAAAAGTGAAAATGCCTCTTTCGGAAAGATTTTCTTCAAAACAAAGTGCTGTAAGCATCAAGTTCTAATGAAAACATCATGAAAATGTTTGATCGCCTGTCTTGAGCAACTTTTTTGAAGAAATCTTTGAAACTATGTTTACTTTCACAAAATCCACTTTTGGCCTCTTCCCAGCCCAAAACTTGTTTTAAGAGCATAAAAAGTGAAAATGCCTCTTTCGGAAAGATTTTCTTCAAAACAAAGTGATGTAAGCATGAAGTTCTAATGAAAACATCTTGAAACTGTTAAATCAGCCTTCCTGAGACACTTTTTTGAAGAAATCTTTGAAACTATGTTTACTTTCACAAAATCCACTTTTGGCCTCTTCACAGGCCGAAACTTGTTTTAAGAGCATAAAAAGTGAAAATGCCTCTTTTGGAAAGATTTTCTTCAAAACAAAGTGCTGTAAGCATCAAGTTCTAATGAAAACATCTTGAAACTGTTAAATCAGCCTTCCTGAGACACTTTTTTGAAGAAATCGTTGAAACTATGTTTACTTTCACAAAATCCACTTTTGGCATCTTCCCAGCCCAAATCCTGCTTTAAGAGCATAAAAAGTGAAAATGCCTCTTTCGGAAAGATTTTCTTCAAAACAAAGTGCTGTAAGCATCAAGTTCTAATGAAAACATCTTGAAACTGTTAAATCAGCCTTCCTGAGACACTTTTTTGAAGAAATCGTTGAAACTATGTTTACTTTCACAAAATCCACTTTTGGCCTCTTCCCAGCCCAAATCCTGCTTTAAGAGCATAAAAAGTGAAAATGCCTCTTTCGGAAAGATTTTCTTCAAAACAAAGTGCTGTAAGCATCAAGTTCTAATGAAAACATCTTGAAACTGTTAAACCAGCCTTCCTGAGACACTTTTTTGAAGGAATCTTTGAAACTATGTTTACTTTCACAAAATCCACTTTTGGCCACTTCCCAGCCCAAAACTTGTTTTAAGAGCATAAAAAGTGAAAATGCCTCTTTCGGAAAGATTTTCTTCAAAACAAAGTGATGTAAGCATGAAGTTCTAATGAAAACATCTTGAAACTGTTAAATCAGCCTTCCTGAGACACTTTTTTGAAGAAATCTTTGAAACTATGTTTACTTTCACAAAATCCACTTTTGGCCTCTTCACAGGCCAAAACTTGTTTTAAGAGCATAAAAAGTGAAAATGCCTCTTTTGGAAAGATTTTCTTCAAAACAAAGTGCTGTAAGCATCAAGTTCTAATGAAAACATCTTGAAACTGTTAAATCATCCTTCCTGAGACACTTTTTTGAAGAAATCGTTGAAACTATGTTTACTTTCACAAAATCCACTTTTGGCCTCTTCCCAGCCCAAATCCTGCTTTAAGAGCATAAAAAGTGAAAATGCCTCTTTCGGAAAGATTTTCTTCAAAACAAAGTGCTGTAAGCATGAAGTTCTAATGAAAACATCTTGAAACTGTTAAATCAGCCTTCCTGAGACACTTTTTTGAAGAAATCGTTGAAACTATGTTTACTTTCACAAAATCCACTTTTGGCCTCTTCCCAGCCCAAATCCTGCTTTAAGAGCATAAAAAGTGAAAATGCCTCTTTCGGAAAGATTTTCTTCAAAACAAAGTGCTGTAAGCATGAAGTTCTAATGAAAACATCTTGAAACTGTTAAACCAGCCTTCCTGAGACACTTTTTTGAAGGAATCTTTGAAACTATGTTTACTTTCACAAAATCCACTTTTGGCCTCTTCCCAGCCCAAAACTTGTTTTAAGATCATAAAAAGTGAAAATGCCTCTTTCGGAAAGATTTTCTTCAAAACAAAGTGCTGTAAGCATCAAGTTCTAATGAAAACATCTTGAAACTGTTAAATCAGCCTTCCTTAGACACTTTTTTGAAGAAATCTTTGAAACTATGTTTACTTTCACAAAATCCACTTTTGGCCTCTTCCCAGCCCAAAACTTGTTTTAAGAGCATAAAAAGTGAAAATGCCTCTTTCGGAAAGATTTTCTTCAAAACAAAGTGCTGTAAGGATCAAGTTCTAATGAAAACATCTTGAAACTGTTAAACCAGCCTTCCTGAGACACTTTTTTGAAGGAATCTTTGAAACTATGTTTACTTTCACAAAATCCACTTTTGGCCTCTTCCCAGCCCAAAACTTGTTTTAAGAGCATAAAAAGTGAAAATGCCTCTTTCGGAAAGATTTTCTTCAAAACAAAGTGATGTAAGCATGAAGTTCTAATGAAAACATCTTGAAACTGTTAAATCAGCCTTCCTGAGACACTTTTTTGAAGAAATCTTTAAAACTATGTTTACTTTCACAAAATCCACTTTTGGCCTCTTCACAGGCCGAAACTTGTTTTAAGAGCATAAAAAGTGAAAATGCCTCTTTTGGAAAGATTTTCTTCAAAACAAAGTGCTGTAAGCATCAAGTTCTAATGAAAACATCTTGAAACTGTTAAATCAGCCTTCCTGAGACACTTTTTGAAGAAATCTTTGAAACTATGTTTACTTTCACAAAATCCACTTTTGGCCTCTTCCCAGCCCAAAACTTTTTTTAAGAGCATAAAAAGTGAAAATGCCTCTTTCGGAAAGATTTTCTTCAAAACAAAATGCTGTAAGCATCAAGTTCTAATGAAAACATCTTGAAACTGTTAAATCAGCCTTCCTGAGACACTTTTTTGAAGAAATCGTTGAAACTATGTTTACTTTCACAAAATCCACTTTTGGCCTCATCACAGGCCGAAACTTGTTTTAAGAGCATAAAAAGTGAAAATGCCTCTTTTGGAAAGATTTTCTTCAAAACAAAGTGCTGTAAGCATCAAGTTCTAATGAAAACATCTTGAAACTGTTAAATTAGCCTTCCTGAGACACTTTCTTGAAGAAATCTTTGAAACTATGTTTACTTTGACAAAATCCACTTTTGGCCTCTTCCCAGCCCAAAACTTGTTTTAGGAGCATAAGAAGTGAAAATGTCTCTTTAGGAAAGATTTTCTTTAAAACAAAGTGCTGTGAACATCAAGTTCTAATGAAAACATCATGAAAATGTTTGATCGGCTGTCTTGAGCAACTTTTTTGAAGAAATCTTTGAAACTATGTTTACTTTCACAAAATCCACTTTTGGCCTCTTCCCAGCCCAAAACTTGTTTTAGGAGCATAAAAAGTGAAAATGCCTCTTTCGGAAAGATTTTCTTCAAAACAAAGTGCTGTAAGCATCAAGTTCTAATGAAAACATCTTGAAACTGTTAAATCAGCCTTCCTGAGACACTTTTGAAGAAATCTTTGAAACTATGTTTACTTTCACAAAATCCACTTTTGGCCTCTTCACAGGCCGAAACTTGTTTTAAGAGCATAAAAAGTGAAAATGCCTCTTTTGGAAAGATTTTCTTCAAAAGAAAATGCTGTAAGCATCAAGTTCTAATGAAAACATCTTGAAACTGTTAAATCAGCCTTCCTGAGACACTTTTTTGAAGAAATCGTTGAAACTATGTTTACTTTCACAAAATCCACTTTTGGCCTCTTCCCAGCCCAAATCCTGCTTTAAGAGCATAAAAAGTGAAAATGCCTCTTTTGGAAAGATTTTCTTCAAAACAAAGTCCTGTAAGCATCAAGTTCTAATGAAAACATCATGAAACTTTTAAATCATCCTTCCTGAGACACTTTTTTGAAGAAATCGTTGAAACTATGTTTACTTTCACAAAATCCACTTTTGGCCTCTTCCCAGCCCAAATCCTGCTTTAAGAGCATAAAAAGTGAAAATGCCTCTTTCGGAAAGATTTTCTTCAAAACAAAGTGCTGTAAGCATGAAGTTCTAATGAAAACATCTTGAAACTGTTAAATCAGCCTTCCTGAGACACTTTTTTGAAGAAATCGTTGAAACTATGTTTACTTTCACAAAATCCACTTTTGGCCTCTTCCCAGCCCAAATCCTGCTTTAAGAGCATAAAAAGTGAAAATGCCTCTTTCGGAAAGATTTTCTTCAAAACAAAGTGCTGTAAGCATGAAGTTCTAATGAAAACATCTTGAAACTGTTAAACCAGCCTTCCTGAGACACTTTTTTGAAGGAATCTTTGAAACTATGTTTACTTTCACAAAATCCACTTTTGGCCTCTTCCCAGCCCAAAACTTGTTTTAAGATCATAAAAAGTGAAAATGCCTCTTTCGGAAAGATTTTCTTCAAAACAAAGTGCTGTAAGCATCAAGTTCTAATGAAAACATCTTGAAACTGTTAAATCAGCCTTCCTGAGACACTTTTTTGAAGAAATCTTTAAAACTATGTTTACTTTCACAAAATCCACTTTTGGCCTCTTCACAGGCCGAAACTTGTTTTAAGAGCATAAAAAGTGAAAATGTCTCTTTTGGAAAGATTTTCTTCAAAACAAAGTGCTGTAAGCATCAAGTTCTAATGAAAACATCTTGAAACTGTTAAATCAGCCTTCCTGAGACACTTTTTGAAGAAATCTTTGAAACTATGTTTACTTTCACAAAATCCACTTTTGGCCTCTTCCCAGCCCAAAACTTTTTTTAAGAGCATAAAAAGTGAAAATGCCTCTTTCGGAAAGATTTTCTTCAAAACAAAATGCTGTAAGCATCAAGTTCTAATGAAAACATCTTGAAACTGTTAAATCAGCCTTCCTGAGACACTTTTTTGAAGAAATCGTTGAAACTATGTTTACTTTCACAAAATCCACTTTTGGCCTCATCACAGGCCGAAACTTGTTTTAAGAGCATAAAAAGTGAAAATGCCTCTTTTGGAAAGATTTTCTTCAAAACAAAGTGCTGTAAGCATCAAGTTCTAATGAAAACATCTTGAAACTGTTAAATTAGCCTTCCTGAGACACTTTCTTGAAGAAATCTTTGAAACTATGTTTACTTTGACAAAATCCACTTTTGGCCTCTTCCCAGCCCAAAACTTGTTTTAGGAGCATAAGAAGTGAAAATGTCTCTTTAGGAAAGATTTTCTTTAAAACAAAGTGCTGTGAACATCAAGTTCTAATGAAAACATCATGAAAATGTTTGATCGGCTGTCTTGAGCAACTTTTTTGAAGAAATCTTTGAAACTATGTTTACTTTCACAAAATCCACTTTTGGCCTCTTCCCAGCCCAAAACTTGTTTTAGGAGCATAAAAAGTGAAAATGCCTCTTTCGGAAAGATTTTCTTCAAAACAAAGTGCTGTAAGCATCAAGTTCTAATGAAAACATCTTGAAACTGTTAAATCAGCCTTCCTGAGACACTTTTGAAGAAATCTTTGAAACTATGTTTACTTTCACAAAATCCACTTTTGGCCTCTTCACAGGCCGAAACTTGTTTTAAGAGCATAAAAAGTGAAAATGCCTCTTTTGGAAAGATTTTCTTCAAAAGAAAATGCTGTAAGCATCAAGTTCTAATGAAAACATCTTGAAACTGTTAAATCAGCCTTCCTGAGACACTTTTTTGAAGAAATCGTTGAAACTATGTTTACTTTCACAAAATCCACTTTTGGCCTCTTCCCAGCCCAAATCCTGCTTTAAGAGCATAAAAAGTGAAAATGCCTCTTTTGGAAAGATTTTCTTCAAAACAAAGTCCTGTAAGCATCAAGTTCTAATGAAAACATCATGAAACTTTTAAATCAGCCTTCCTTAGACACTTTTATGAAGAAATCTTTGAAATTATGTTTACTTTCACAAAATCCACTTTTGGCCTCTTCCCAGCCCAAAACTTGTTTTAAGAGCATAAAAAGTGAAAATGCCTCTTTCGGAAAGATTTTCTTCAAAACAAAGTGCTGTAAGCATCAAGTTCTAATGAAAACATCTTGAAACTGTTAAACCAGCCTTCCTGAGACACTTTTTTGAAGGAATCTTTGAAACTATGTTTACTTTCACAAAATCCACTTTTGGCCTCTTCCCAGCCCAAAACTTGTTTTAAGAGCATAAAAAGTGAAAATGCCTCTTTCGGAAAGATTTTCTTCAAAACAAAGTGATGTAAGCATGAAGTTCTAATGAAAACATCTTGAAACTGTTAAATCAGCCTTCCTGAGACACTTTTTTGAAGAAATCTTTGAAACTATGTTTACTTTCACAAAATCCACTTTTGGCCTCTTCACAGGCCGAAACTTGTTTTAAGAGCATAAAAAGTGAAAATGCCTCTTTTGGAAAGATTTTCTTCAAAACAAAGTGCTGTAAGCATCAAGTTCTAAGGAAAACATCTTGAAACTGTTAAATCAGCCTTCCTGAGACACTTTTTTGAAGAAATCGTTGAAACTATGTTTACGTTCACAAAATCCACTTTTGGCCTCTTCCCAGCCCAAATCCTGCTTTAAGAGCATAAAAAGTGAAAATGCCTCTTTCGGAAAGATTTTCTTCAAAACAAAGTGCTGTAAGCATCAAGTTCTAATGAAAACATCATGAAAATGTTTGATCGCCTGTCTTGAGCAACTTTTTTGAAGAAATCGTTGAAACTATGTTTACTTTCACAAAATCCACTTTTGGCCTCTTCCCAGCCCAAATCCTGCTTTAAGAGCATAAAAAGTGAAAATGCCTCTTTCGGAAAGATTTTCTTCAAAACAAAGTGCTGTAAGCATCAAGTTCTAATGAAAACATCATGAAAATGTTTGATCGCCTGTCTTGAGCAACTTTTTTGAAGAAATCGTTGAAACTATGTTTACTTTCACAAAATCCACTTTTGGCCTCTTCACAGGCCGAAACTTGTTTTAAGAGCATAAAAAGTGAAAATGCCTCTTTCGGAAAGATTTTCTTCAAAACAAAGTGCTGTAAGCATCAAGTTCTAATGAAAACATCTTGAAACTGTTAAACCAGCCTTCCTGAGACACTTTTTTGAAGGAATCTTTGAAACTATGTTTACTTTCACAAAATCCACTTTTGGCCTCTTCCCAGCCCAAAACTTGTTTTAAGAGCATAAAAAGTGAAAATGCCTCTTTCGGAAAGATTTTCTTCAAAACAAAGTGATGTAAGCATCAAGTTCTAATGAAAACATCTTGAAACTGTTAAATCAGCCTTCCTGAGACACTTTTTTGAAGAAATCTTTGAAACTATGTTTACTTTCACAAAATCCACTTTTGGCCTCTTCACAGGCCGAAACTTGTTTTAAGAGCATAAAAAGTGAAAATGCCTCTTTTGGAAAGATTTTCTTCAAAACAAAGTGCTGTAAGCATCAAGTTCTAAGGAAAACATCTTGAAACTGTTAAATCAGCCTTCCTGAGACACTTTTTTGAAGAAATCGTTGAAACTATGTTTACGTTCACAAAATCCACTTTTGGCCTCTTCCCAGCCCAAATCCTGCTTTAAGAGCATAAAAAGTGAAAATGCCTCTTTCGGAAAGATTTTCTTCAAAACAAAGTGCTGTAAGCATCAAGTTCTAATGAAAACATCATGAAAATGTTTGATCGCCTGTCTTGAGCAACTTTTTTGAAGAAATCGTTGAAACTATGTTTACTTTCACAAAATCCACTTTTGGCCTCTTCACAGGCCGAAACTTGTTTTAAGAGCATAAAAAGTGAAAATGCCTCTTTTGGAAAGATTTTCTTCAAAACAAAGTGCTGTAAGCATCAAGTTCTAATGAAAACATCTTGAAACTGTTAAATCAGCCTTCCTGAGACACTTTTTTGAAGAAATCGTTGAAACTATGTTTACTTTCACAAAATCCACTTTTGGCCTCTTCCCAGCCCAAATCCTGCTTTAAGAGCATAAAAAGTGAAAATGCCTCTTTCGGAAAGATTTTCTTCAAAACAAAGTCCTGTAAGCATCAAGTTCTAATGAAAACATCATGAAACTTTTAAATCAGCCTTCCTTAGACACTTTTATGAAGAAATCTTTGAAACTATGTTTACTTTCACAAAATCCACTTTTGGCCTCTTCCCAGCCCAAAACTTGTTTTAAGAGCATAAAAAGTGAAAATGCCTCTTTCGGAAAAATTTTCTTCAAAACAAAGTGATGTAAGCATGAAGTTCTAATGAAAACATCTTGAAACTGTTAAATCAGCCTTCCTGAGACACTTTTTTGAAGAAATCTTTAAAACTATGTTTACTTTCACAAAATCCACTTTTGGCCTCTTCACAGGCCGAAACTTGTTTTAAGAGCATAAAAAGTGAAAATGCCTCTTTTGGAAAGATTTTCATCAAAACAAAGTGCTGTAAGCATCAAGTTCTAATGAAAACATCTTGAAACTGTTAAATCAGCCTTCCTGAGACACTTTTTTGAAGAAATCTTTGAAACTATGTTTACTTTCACAAAATCCACTTTTGGCCTCTTCCCAGCCCAAAACTTTTTTTAAGAGCATAAAAAGTGAAAATGCCTCTTTCGGAAAGATTTTCTTCAAAACAAAATGCTGTAAGCATCAAGTTCTAATGAAAACATCTTGAAACTGTTAAATCAGCCTTCCTGAGACACTTTTTTGAAGAAATCGTTGAAACTATGTTTACTTTCACAAAATCCACTTTTGGCCTCTTCACAGGCCGAAACTTGTTTTAAGAGCATAAAAAGTGAAAATGCCTCTTTTGGAAAGATTTTCTTCAAAACAAAGTGCTGTAAGCATCAAGTTCTAATGAAAACATCTTGAAACTGTTAAATTAGCCTTCCTGAGACACTTTCTTGAAGAAATCTTTGAAACTATGTTTACTTTGACAAAATCCACTTTTGGCCTCTTCCCAGCCCAAAACTTGTTTTAGGAGCATAAGAAGTGAAAATGTCTCTTTAGGAAAGATTTTCTTTAAAACAAAGTGCTGTGAACATCAAGTTCTAATGAAAACATCATGAAAATGTTTGATCGGCTGTCTTGAGCAACTTTTTTGAAGAAATCTTTGAAACTATGTTTACTTTCACAAAATCCACTTTTGGCCTCTTCCCAGCCCAAAACTTGTTTTAGGAGCATAAAAAGTGAAAATGCCTCTTTCGGAAAGATTTTCTTCAAAACAAAGTGCTGTAAGCATGAAGTTCTAATGAAAACATCTTGAAACTGTTAAATCAGCCTTCCTGAGACACTTTTTTGAAGAAATCGTTGAAACTATGTTTACTTTCACAAAATCCACTTTTGGCCTCTTCACAGGCCGAAACTTGTTTTAAGAGCATAAAAAGTGAAAATGCCTCTTTTGGAAAGATTTTCTTCAAAACAAAGTAATGTAAGCATCAAGTTCTAATGAAAACATCTTGAAACTGTTAAATTAGCCTTCCTGAGACACTTTCTTGAAGAAATCTTTGAAACTATGTTTACTTTGACAAAATCCACTTTTGGCCTCTTCCCAGCCCAAAACTTGTTTTAGGAGCATAAGAAGTGAAAATGTCTCTTTAGGAAAGATTTTCTTTAAAACAAAGTGCTGTGAACATCAAGTTCTAATGAAAACATCATGAAAATGTTTGATCGGCTGTCTTGAGCAACTTTTTTGAAGAAATCTTTGAAACTATGTTTACTTTCACAAAATCCACTTTTGGCCTCTTCCCAGCCCAAAACTTGTTTTAGGAGCATAAAAAGTGAAAATGCCTCTTTTGGAAAGATTTTCTTCAAAACAAAGTGCTGTAAGCATGAAGTTCTAATGAAAACATCTTGAAACTGTTAAATCAGCCTTCCTGAGACACTTTTGAAGAAATCTTTGAAACTATGTTTACTTTCACAAAATCCACTTTTGGCCTCTTCCCAGCCCAAATCCTGCTTAAAGAGCATAAAAAGTGAAAATGCCTCTTTCGGAAAGATTTTCTTCAAAACAAAGTCCTGTAAGCATCAAGTTCTAATGAAAACATCATGAAACTTTTAAATCAGCCTTCCTTAGACACTTTTATGAAGAAATCTTTGAAATTATGTTTACTTTCACAAAATCCACTTTTGGCCTCTTCCCAGCCCAAAACTTGTTTTAAGAGCATAAAAAGTGAAAATGCCTCTTTCGGAAAGATTTTCTTCAAAACAAAGTGCTGTAAGCATCAAGTTCTAATGAAAACATCTTGAAACTGTTAAACCAGCCTTCCTGAGACACTTTTTTGAAGGAATCTTTGAAACTATGTTTACTTTCACAAAATCCACTTTTGGCCTCTTCCCAGCCCAAAACTTGTTTTAAGAGCATAAAAAGTGAAAATGCCTCTTTCGGAAAGATTTTCTTCAAAACAAAGTGATGTAAGCATGAAGTTCTAATGAAAACATCTTGAAACTGTTAAATCAGCCTTCCTGAGACACTTTTTTGAAGAAATCTTTGAAACTATGTTTACTTTCACAAAATCCACTTTTGGCCTCTTCACAGGCCGAAACTTGTTTTAAGAGCATAAAAAGTGAAAATGCCTCTTTTGGAAAGATTTTCTTCAAAACAAAGTGCTGTAAGCATCAAGTTCTAAGGAAAACATCTTGAAACTGTTAAATCAGCCTTCCTGAGACACTTTTTTGAAGAAATCGTTGAAACTATGTTTACTTTCACAAAATCCACTTTTGGCCTCTTCCCAGCCCAAATCCTGCTTTAAGAGCATAAAAAGTGAAAATGCCTCTTTCGGAAAGATTTTCTTCAAAACAAAGTGCTGTAAGCATCAAGTTCTAATGAAAACATCATGAAAATGTTTGATCGCCTGTCTTGAGCAACTTTTTTGAAGAAATCGTTGAAACTATGTTTACTTTCACAAAATCCACTTTTGGCCTCTTCACAGGCCGAAACTTGTTTTAAGAGCATAAAAAGTGAAAATGCCTCTTTTGGAAAGATTTTCTTCAAAACAAAGTGCTGTAAGCATCAAGTTCTAATGAAAACATCTTGAAACTGTTAAATCAGCCTTCCTGAGACACTTTTTTGAAGAAATCGTTGAAACTATGTTTACTTTCACAAAATCCACTTTTGGCCTCTTCCCAGCCCAAATCCTGCTTTAAGAGCATAAAAAGTGAAAATGCCTCTTTCGGAAAGATTTTCTTCAAAACAAAGTGCTGTAAGCATCAAGTTCTAATGAAAACATCATGAAAATGTTTGATCGCCTGTCTTGAGCAACTTTTTTGAAGAAATCGTTGAAACTATGTTTACTTTCACAAAATCCACTTTTGGCCTCTTCACAGGCCGAAACTTGTTTTAAGAGCATAAAAAGTGAAAATGCCTCTTTTGGAAAGATTTTCTTCAAAACAAAGTGCTGTAAGCATCAAGTTCTAATGAAAACATCTTGAAACTGTTAAATCAGCCTTCCTGAGACACTTTTTTGAAGAAATCGTTGAAACTATGTTTACTTTCACAAAATCCACTTTTGGCCTCTTCCCAGCCCAAATCCTGCTTTAAGAGCATAAAAAGTGAAAATGCCTCTTTCGGAAAGATTTTCTTCAAAACAAAGTCCTGTAAGCATCAAGTTCTAATGAAAACATCATGAAACTTTTAAATCAGCCTTCCTTAGACACTTTTATGAAGAAATCTTTGAAACTATGTTTAATTTCACAAAATCCACTTTTGGCCTCTTCCCAGCCCAAAACTTGTTTTAAGAGCATAAAAAGTGAAAATGCCTCTTTCGGAAAAAATTTCTTCAAAACAAAGTGATGTAAGCATGAAGTTCTAATGAAAACATCTTGAAACTGTTAAATCAGCCTTCCTGAGACACTTTTTTGAAGAAATCTTTAAAACTATGTTTACTTTCACAAAATCCACTTTTGGCCCCTTCACAGGCCGAAACTTGTTTTAAGAGCATAAAAAGTGAAAATGCCTCTTTTGGAAAGATTTTCTTCAAAACAAAGTGCTGTAAGCATCAAGTTCTAATGAAAACATCTTGAAACTGTTAAATCAGCCTTCCTGAGACACTTTTTTGAAGAAATCTTTGAAACTATGTTTACTTTGACAAAATCCACTTTTGGCCTCTTCCCAGCCCAAAACTTGTTTTAGGAGCATAAGAAGTGAAAATGTCTCTTTAGGAAAGATTTTCTTTAAAACAAAGTGCTGTGAACATCAAGTTCTAATGAAAACATCATGAAAATGTTTGATCGGCTGTCTTGAGCAACTTTTTTGAAGAAATCTTTGAAACTATGTTTACTTTCACAAAATCCACTTTTGGCCTCTTCCCAGCCCAAAACTTGTTTTAGGAGCATAAAAAGTGAAAATGCCTCTTTCGGAAAGATTTTCTTCAAAACAAAGTGCTGTAAGCATGAAGTTCTAATGAAAACATCTTGAAACTGTTAAATCAGCCTTCCTGAGACACTTTTTTGAAGAAATCGTTGAAACTATGTTTACTTTCACAAAATCCACTTTTGGCCTCTTCACAGGCCGAAACTTGTTTTAAGAGCATAAAAAGTGAAAATGCCTCTTTTGGAAAGATTTTCTTCAAAACAAAGTAATGTAAGCATCAAGTTCTAATGAAAACATCTTGAAACTGTTAAATTAGCCTTCCTGAGACACTTTCTTGAAGAAATCTTTGAAACTATGTTTACTTTGACAAAATCCACTTTTGGCTTCTTCCCAGCCCAAAACTTGTTTTAGGAGCATAAGAAGTGAAAATGTCTCTTTAGGAAAGATTTTCTTTAAAACAAAGTGCTGTGAACATCAAGTTCTAATGAAAACATCATGAAAAATGTTTGATCGGCTGTCTTGAGCAACTTTTTTGAAGAAATCTTTGAAACTATGTTTACTTTCACAAAATCCACTTTTGGCCTCTTCCCAGCCCAAAACTTGTTTTAGGAGCATAAAAAGTGAAAATGCCTCTTTCGGAAAGATTTTCTTCAAAACAAAGTGCTGTAAGCATGAAGTTCTAATGAAAACATCTTGAAACTGTTAAATCAGCCTTCCTGAGACACTTTTGAAGAAATCTTTGAAACTATGTTTACTTTCACAAAATCCACTTTTGGCCTCTTCACAGGCCGAAACTTGTTTTAAGAGCATAAAAAGTGAAAATGCCTCTTTTGGAAAGATTTTCTTCAAAACAAAATGCTGTAAGCATCAAGTTCTAATGAAAACATCTTGAAACTGTTAAATCAGCCTTCCTGAGACACTTTTTTGAAGAAATCGTTGAAACTATGTTTACTTTCACAAAATCCACTTTTGGCCTCTTCCCAGCCCAAATCCTGCTTTAAG
>NW_027176372.1:6166606-6324106 GCF_023349555.1 Cebidichthys violaceus
CTTCCCTGAGACACTTTTTTGAAGAAATCGTTGAAGAAACTATGTTTAGCTTTGCACAAAATCCACTTTTGGCCTCTACCCAGTCCGAAACTTTTTTTAAGAGCATAAAAAGTGAAAATGCCTCTTTCGGAAGATTTTCTTCAAAACAAAGTGCTGTAAGCATCAAGTTCTAATGAAAACATCATGAAAATGTTGATCGGCTGTCTTGAGCAACTTTTTTGAAAGGAATCTTTGAAACTATGTTTACTTTCACAAAATCAACTTTTGGCCTCTTCCCAGCCCAAATCCTGCTTTAAGAGCATAAAAACTGAAAATGCCTCTTTAGGAAAGATTTTCTTCAAAACAAAGTGCTGTAAGCATCAAGTTCTAATGAAAACATCTTGAAACTGTTAAATCAGCCTCCGTAGACACTTTTTTGAAGAAATCTTTTGAAACTATGTTTAGCTTTCACAAAATCCACTTTTGGCCTCTTCCCAGCCCAAAACCTTGTTTTTAAGAGCATAAAAAGTGAAAATGCCTCTTTAGGAAAGATTTTCTTCAAAACAAAGTGCTGGTAAGCATGAAGTTCTAATGAAAACATCATGAAACTGTTAAATCAGCCTTCCTTAGACACTTTTATGAAGAAATCTTTGAAACTATGTTTACTTTCACAAAATCCACTTTTGGCCTCTTCCTAGGCCGAAACTTGTTTTAAGAGCATAAAAAGTGAAAATGCCTCTTTCGGAAAGATTTTCTTTAAAACAAAGTGCTGTAGGCATCAAGTTCTAATGAAAACATCATTGAAACTGTTAAACCAGCCTTCCTTAGACACTTTTTTGAAGAAATCTTTGAAACTATGTTTACTTTCACAAAATCACTTTTGGCCTCTTCCCAGCCCAAATCCTGCTTTAAGAGCATAAAAAGTGAAAATGCCTCTTTCGGAAAGATTTTCTTCAAAACAAAGTGCTGTAAGCATCAAGTTCTAATGAAAACATCTTGAAACTGTTAAATCAGCCTTCCTGAGACACTTTTTTGAAGGAATCTTTGAAACTATGTTTACTTTCACAAAATCCACTTTTGGCCTCTTCCCAGCCCAAAACTTGTTTTAAGAGCATAAAAAGTGAAAATGACTCTTTCGGAAAGATTTTTCTTCAAAACAAAGTGATGTAAGCATGAAGTTCCAATGAAAACATCTTGAAACTGTTAAATCAGCCTTCCTGAGACACTTTTTTGAAGAAATCTTTGAAACTATGTTTACTTTCACAAAATCCACTTTTGGCCTCTTCCCAGCCCAAAACTTGTTTTAAGATCATAAAAACGTGAAAATGCCTCTTTCGGAAAGATTTTCTTCAAAACAAAGTGCTGTAAGCATCAGTTCTAATTGAAAACATCTTGAAACTGTTAAATGCAGCCTTCCTTAGACACTTTTTTGAAGAAATCTTTGAAACTATGTTTACTTTCACAAAATCCACTTTGGCCTCTTCCCAATCCGAAACTTGTTTTAAGATCATAAAAAGTGAAAATGCCTCTTTCGGAAAGATTTTCTTCAAAACAAAGTGCTGTAAGCATCAAGTTCTAATGAAAGCATCTTGAAACTGTTAAATCAGCCTTCCTGAGACACTTTTTTGAAGAAATCTTTGAAACTATGTTTTACTTTCACAAAATCCACTTTGGCCTCTTCCCAATCCGAAACTTGTTTTAAGATCATAAAAACTGAAAATGCCTCTTTCGGAAAGATTTTCTTCAAAACAAAGTGCTGTAAGCATGAAGTTCTAATGAAAAACATCTGAAACTGTTAAATCAGCCTTCCTGAGACACTTTTTTGAAGAAATCTTTGAAACTATGTTTACTTTCACAAAATCCACTTTTGGCCTCTCCTAGGCCGAAACTTGTTTTAAGAGCATAAAAAGTGAAAATGCTCTCTTTCGGAAAGATTTTCTTCAAAACAAGTGCTGTAAGCATCAAGTTCTAATGAAAACCATCTTGAAACTGGTTAAATCAGCCTTCCTGAGACACTTTTTTGAAGGAATCTTTGAAACTATGTTTACTTTCACAAAATCCACTTTTGGCCTCTTCCCAGCCCAAAACTGTTTTAAGAGCATAAAAAGTGAAATGACTCTTTCGGAAAGATTTTCTTCAAAACAAAGTGATGTAAGCATGAAGTTCTAATGAAAACATCTTGAAACTGTTAAATCAGCCTTCCTGAGACACTTTTTGAAGAAATCTTTGAAACTATTTTTACTTTCACAAAATCCACTTTTGGCCTCTTCCCAGCCCAAAACTTGTTTTAAGATCATAAAAAGTGAAAATGCCTCTTTCGGAAAGATTTTCTTCAAAACAAAGTGCTGTAAGCATCAAGTTCTAATGAAAACATCTTGAAACTGTTAAATCAGCCTTCCCTTAGACACTTTTTTGAAGAGAATCTTTGAAACTATGTTTACTTTCACAAAATCCACTTTTGGCCTGCTTCCCAGCCCCAAACTTGTTTTAGGAGCATAAAAAGTGAAAATGCCTCTTTCGGAAAGGATTTTCTTCAAAACAAAGTGCTGTAAGCATCAAGTTCTAATGAAAACATCTTGAATACTGTTAAATCAGCCTTCCTAGACACTTTTTTGAAGAAATCGTTGAAACTATGTTTACTTTCACAAATCCCACTTTTGGCATCTTCCCAGCACAAATCCTGCTTTAAGAGCATAAAAAGTGAAAATGCCTCTTTCGGAAAGATTTTCTTCAAAACAAGTGCTGTAAGCATCAAGTTCTAATGAAAACATCTTGAAACTGTTAAATCAGCCTTCCTGAGACACTTTTTTGAAGGAATCTTTGAAACTATGTTTACTTTCACAAAATCCACTTTTGGCCTCTTCCCAGCCCAAAACTTGTTTTAAGAGCATAAAAAGTGAAAATGCCTCTTTCGGAAAGATTTTCTTCAAACAAAGTGATGTAAGCATGAAGTTCTAATGAAAACATCTTGAAACTGTTAAATCAGCCTTCCTGAGACACTTTTTTGAAGAAATCTTTGAAACTATGTTTACTTTCACAAAATCCACTTTTGGCCTCTTCCCAGGCCGAAACTTGTTTTAAGAGCATAAAAAGTGAAAATGCCTCTTTAGGAAAGATTTTCTTCAAAACAAAGTGCTGTAGGCATCAAGTTCTAATGAAAACATCTTGAAACTGTTAAATCAGCCTTCTGAGACACTTTTTGAAGAAATCTTTGAAACTATGTTTACTTTCACAAAATCCACTTTGGGCCTCTTCCCAGCCCAAATCCTGCTTTAAGAGCATAAAAAGTGAAAATGCCTCTTTCGGAAAGATTTTCTTCAAAACAAAGTGCTGTAAGCATCAAGTTCTAATGAAAACATCATGAAACTGTTAAATCAGCCTTCCTGAGACACTTTTTTGAAGAAATCTTTGAAACTATGTTTACTTTCACAAAATCCACTTTTGGCCTCTTCCTAGGCCGAAACTTGTTTTAAGAGCATAAAAAGTGAAAATGCCTCTTTCGGAAAGATTTTCTTTAAAACAAAGTGCTGTAGGCATCAAGTTCTAATGAAAACATCATGAAACTGTTAAACCAGCCTTCCTTAGACACTTTTTTGAAGAAATCTTTGAAACTATGTTTACTTTCACAAAATCCACTTTTGGCCTCTTCCCAGCCCAAAACTTGTTTTAAGAGCATAAAAAGTGAAAATGACTCTTTCGGAAAGATTTTCTTCAAAACAAAGTGATGTAAGCATGAAGTTCTAATGAAAACATCTTGAAACTGTTAAATCAGCCTTCCTGAGACACTTTTTTGAAGAAATCTTTGAAACTATGTTTACTTTCACAAAATCCACTTTTGGCCTCTTCCCAGCCCAAAACTTGTTTTAAGATCATAAAAAGTGAAAATGCCTCTTTCGGAAAGATTTTCTTCAAAACCAAGTGCTGTAAGCATCAAGTTCTAATGAAAACATCTTGAAACTGTTAAATCAGCCTTCCTTAGACACTTTTTTGAAGAAATCTTTGAAACTATGTTTACTTTCACAAAATCCACTTTTGGCCTCTTCCCAGCCCAAACTTGTTTTAGGAGCATAAAAAGTGAAAATGCCTCTTTCGGAAAGATTTTCTTTTAAACAAAGTGCTGTAAGCATGAAGTTCTAATGAAAACATCATGAAACTGTTAAATCAGCCTTCCTTAGACACTTTTATGAAGAAATCTTTGAAACTATGTTTACTTTCACAAAATCCACTTTTGGCCTCTTCCCAGCCCAAATCCTGCTTTAAGAGCATAAAAAGTGAAAATGCCTCTTTCGGAAAGATTTTCTTCAAAACAAAGTGCTGTAAGCATCAAGTTCTAATGAAAACATCTTGAAACTGTTAAATCAGCCTTCCTTAGACACTTTTTTGAAGAAATCTTTGAAACTATGTTTACTTTCACAAAATCCACTTTTGGCCTCTTCCCAATCCGAAACTTGTTTTAAGATCATAAAAAGTGAAAATGCCTCTTTCGGAAAGATTTTCTTCAAAACAAAGTGCTGTAAGCATCAAGTTCTAATGAAAACATCTTGAAACTGTTAAATCAGCCTTCCTGAGACACTTTTTTGAAGAAATCTTTGAAACTATGTTTACTTTCACAAAATCCACTTTTGGCCTCTTCCCAATCCGAAACTTGTTTTAAGATCATAAAAACTGAAAATGCCTCTTTCGGAAAGATTTTCTTCAAAACAAAGTGCTGTAAGCATGAAGTTCTAATGAAAACATCATGAAACTGTTAAATCAGCCTTCCTGAGACACTTTTTTGAAGAAATCTTTGAAACTATGTTTACTTTCACAAAATCCACTTTTGGCCTCTTCCTAGGCCGAAACTTGTTTTAAGAGCATAAAAAGTGAAAATGCCTCTTTCGGAAAGATTTTCTTCAAAACAAAGTGCTGTAAGCATCAAGTTCTAATGAAAACATCTTGAAACTGTTAAATCAGCCTTCCTGAGACACTTTTTTGAAGGAATCTTTGAAACTATGTTTACTTTCACAAAATCCACTTTTGGCCTCTTCCCAGCCCAAAACTTGTTTTAAGAGCATAAAAAGTGAAAATGACTCTTTCGGAAAGATTTTCTTCAAAACAAAGTGATGTAAGCATGAAGTTCTAATGAAAACATCTTGAAACTGTTAAATCAGCCTTCCTGAGACACTTTTTTGAAGAAATCTTTGAAACTATTTTTACTTTCACAAAATCCACTTTTGGCCTCTTCCCAGCCCAAAACTTGTTTTAAGATCATAAAAAGTGAAAATGCCTCTTTCGGAAAGATTTTCTTCAAAACAAAGTGCTGTAAGCATCAAGTTCTAATGAAAACATCTTGAAACTGTTAAATCAGCCTTCCTTAGACACTTTTTTGAAGAAATCTTTGAAACTATGTTTACTTTCACAAAATCCACTTTTGGCCTCTTCCCAGCCCAAAACTTGTTTTAGGAGCATAAAAAGTGAAAATGCCTCTTTCGGAAAGATTTTCTTCAAAACAAAGTGCTGTAAGCATCAAGTTCTAATGAAAACATCTTGAAACTGTTAAATCAGCCTTCCTGAGACACTTTTTTGAAGAAATCGTTGAAACTATGTTTACTTTCACAAATCACACTTTTGGCCTCTTCCCAGCACAAATCCTGCTTTAAGAGCATAAAAAGTGAAAATGCCTCTTTCAGAAAGATTTTCTTCAAAACAAAGTGCTGTAAGCATCAAGTTCTAATGAAAACATCTTGAAACTGTTAAATCAGCCTTCCTGAGACACTTTTTTGAAGGAATCTTTGAAACTATGTTTACTTTCACAAAATCCACTTTTGGCCTCTTCCCAGCCCAAAACTTGTTTTAAGAGCATAAAAAGTGAAAATGCCTCTTTCGGAAAGATTTTCTTCAAAACAAAGTGATGTAAGCATGAAGTTCTAATGAAAACATCTTGAAACTGTTAAATCAGCCTTCCTGAGACACTTTTTTGAAGAAATCTTTGAAACTATGTTTACTTTCACAAAATCCACTTTTGGCCTCTTCCCAGCCCAAAACTTGTTTTAAGATCATAAAAAGTGAAAATGCCTCTTTCGGAAAGATTTTCTTCAAAACAAAGTGCTGTAAGCATCAAGTTCTAATGAAAACATCTTGAAACTGTTAAATCAGCCTTCCTGAGACACTTTTTTGAAGAAATCGTTGAAACTATGTTTACTTTCACAAAATCCACTTTTGGCCTCTACCCAGTCCGAAACTTTTTTTAAGAGCATAAAAAGTGAAAATGCCTCTTTCGGAAAAATTTTCTTCAAAACAAAGTGCTGTAAGCATCAAGTTCTAATGAAAACATCATGAAAATGTTTGATCGGCTGTCTTGAGCAACTTTTTTGAAAGGAATCTTTGAAACTATGTTTACTTTCACAAAATCCACTTTTGGCCTCTTCCCAGGCCGAAACTTGTTTTAAGAGCATAAAAAGTGAAAATGCCTCTTTAGGAAAGATTTTCTTCAAAACAAAGTGCTGTAGGCATCAAGTTCTAATGAAAACATCTTGAAACTGTTAAATCAGCCTTCCTGAGACACTTTTTTGAAGAAATCTTTGAAACTATGTTTACTTTCACAAAATCCACTTTTGGCCTCTTCCCAGCCCAAATCCTGCTTTAAGAGCATAAAAAGTGAAAATGCCTCTTTCGGAAAGATTTTCTTCAAAACAAAGTGCTGTAAGCATCAAGTTCTAATGAAAACATCATGAAACTGTTAAATCAGCCTTCCTGAGACACTTTTTTGAAGAAATCTTTGAAACTATGTTTACTTTCACAAAATCCACTTTTGGCCTCTTCCTAGGCCGAAACTTCTTTTAAGAGCATAAAAAGTGAAAATGCCTCTTTCGGAAAGATTTTCTTTAAAACAAAGTGCTGTAGGCATCAAGTTCTAATGAAAACATCATGAAACTGTTAAACCAGCCTTCCTTAGACACTTTTTTGAAGAAATCTTTGAAACTATGTTTACTTTCACAAAATCCACTTTTGGCCTCTTCCCAGCCCAAATCCTGCTTTAAGAGCATAAAAAGTGAAAATGCCTCTTTCGCAAAGATTTTCTTCAAAACAAAGTGCTGTAAGCATCAAGTTCTAATGAAAACATCTTGAAACTGTTAAATCAGCCTTCCTGAGACACTTTTTTGAAGGAATCTTTGAAACTATGTTTACTTTCACAAAATCCACTTTTGGCCTCTTCCCAGCCCAAAACTTGTTTTAAGAGCATAAAAAGTGAAAATGACTCTTTCGGAAAGATTTTCTTCAAAACAAAGTGATGTAAGCATGAAGTTCTAATGAAAACATCTTGAAACTGTTAAATCAGCCTTCCTTAGACACTTTTTTGAAGAAATCTTTGAAACTATGTTTACTTTCACAAAATCCACTTTTGGCCTCTTCCCAGCCCAAAACTTGTTTTAGGAGCATAAAAAGTGAAAATGCCTCTTTCGGAAAGATTTTCTTCAAAACAAAGTGCTGTAAGCATCAAGTTCTAATGAAAACATCATGAAAATGTTTGATCGGCTGTCTTGAGCAACTTTTTTGAAAGGAATCTTTGAAACTATGTTTACTTTCACAAAATCAACTTTTGGCCTCTTCCCAGCCCAAATCCTGCTTTAAGAGCTTAAAAAGTGAAAATGCCTCTTTCGGAAAGATTTTCTTCAAAACAAAGTGCTGTAAGCATCAAGTTCTAATGAAAACATCTTGAAACTGTTAAATCAGCCTTCCTGAGACACTTTTTTGAAGAAGTCTTTGAAACTATGTTTACTTTCACAAAATCCACTTTTGGCCTCTTCCCAGCCCAAAACTTGTTTTAAGAGCATAAAAAGTGAAAATGACTCTTTAGGAAAGATTTTCTTCAAAACAAAGTGCTGTAAGCATGAAGTTCTAATGAAAACATCATGAAACTGTTAAATCAGCCTTCCTTAGACACTTTTATGAAGAAATCTTTGAAACTATGTTTACTTTCACAAAATCCACTTTTGGCCTCTTCCTAGGCCGAAACTTGTTTTAAGAGCATAAAAAGTGAAAATGCCTCTTTCGGAAAGATTTTCTTTAAAACAAAGTGCTGTAGGCATCAAGTTCTAATGAAAACATCATGAAACTGTTAAACCAGCCTTCCTTAGACACTTTTTTGAAGAAATCTTTGAAACTATGTTTACTTTCACAAAATCCACTTTTGGCCTCTTCCCAGCCCAAATCCTGCTTTAAGAGCATAAAAAGTGAAAATGCCTCTTTCGGAAAGATTTTCTTCAAAACAAAGTGCTGTAAGCATCAAGTTCTAATGAAAACATCTTGAAACTGTTAAATCAGCCTTCCTGAGACACTTTTTTGAAGGAATCTTTGAAACTATGTTTACTTTCACAAAATCCACTTTTGGCCTCTTCCCAGCCCAAAACTTGTTTTAAGAGCATAAAAAGTGAAAATGCCTCTTTCGGAAAGATTTTCTTCAAAACAAAGTGATGTAAGCATGAAGTTCTAATGAAAACATCTTGAAACTGTTAAATCAGCCTTCCTGAGACACTTTTTTGAAGAAATCTTTGAAACTATGTTTACTTTCACAAAATCCACTTTTGGCCTCTTCCCAGCCCAAAACTTGTTTTAAGATCATAAAAAGTGAAAATGCCTCTTTCGGAAAGATTTTCTTCAAAACAAAGTGCTGTAAGCATCAAGTTCTAATGAAAACATCTTGAAACTGTTAAATCAGCCTTCCTTAGACACTTTTTTGAAGAAATCTTTGAAACTATGTTTACTTTCACAAAATCCACTTTTGGCCTCTTCCCAATCCGAAACTTGTTTTAAGATCATAAAAAGTGAAAATGCCTCTTTCGGAAAGATTTTCTTCAAAACAAAGTGCTGTAAGCATCAAGTTCTAATGAAAACATCTTGAAACTGTTAAATCAGCCTTCCTGAGACACTTTTTTGAAGAAATCTTTGAAACTATGTTTACTTTCACAAAATCCACTTTTGGCCTCTTCCCAATCCGAAACTTGTTTTAAGATCATAAAAACTGAAAATGCCTCTTTCGGAAAGATTTTCTTCAAAACAAAGTGCTGTAAGCATCAAGTTCTAATGAAAACATCTTGAAACTGTTAAATCAGCCTTCCTGAGACACTTTTTTGAAGGAATCTTTGAAACTATGTTTACTTTCACAAAATCCACTTTTGGCCTCTTCCCAGCCCAAAACTTGTTTTAAGAGCATAAAAAGTGAAAATGACTCTTTCGGAAAGATTTTCTTCAAAACAAAGTGATGTAAGCATGAAGTTCTAATGAAAACATCTTGAAACTGTTAAATCAGCCTTCCTGAGACACTTTTTTGAAGAAATCTTTGAAACTATTTTTACTTTCACAAAATCCACTTTTGGCCTCTTCCCAGCCCAAATCCTGCTTTAAGAGCATACAAAGTGAAAATGCCTCTTTCGGAAAGATTTTCTTCAAAACAAAGTGCTGTAAGCATCAAGTTCTAATGAAAACATCATGAAACTGTTAAATCAGCCTTCCTGAGACACTTTTTTGAAGAAATCTTTGAAACTATGTTTACTTTCACAAAATCCACTTTTGGCCTCTTCCTAGGCCGAAACTTGTTTTAAGAGCATAAAAAGTGAAAATGCCTCTTTCGGAAAGATTTTCTTTAAAACAAAGTGCTGTAGGCATCAAGTTCTAATGAAAACATCATGAAACTGTTAAATCAGCCTTCCTTAGACACTTTTTTGAAGAAATCTTTGAAACTATGTTTACTTTCACAAAATCCACTTTTGGCCTCTTCCCAGCCCAAATCCTGCTTTAAGAGCATAAAAAGTGAAAATGCCTCTTTCGCAAAGATTTTCTTAAAACAAAGTGCTGTAAGCATCAAGTTCTAATGAAAACATCTTGAAACTGTTAAATCAGCCTTCCTGAGACACTTTTTTGAAGGAATCTTTGAAACTATGTTTACTTTCACAAAATCCACTTTTGGCCTCTTCCCATCCCAAAACTTGTTTTAAGAGCATAAAAAGTGAAAATGACTCTTTCGGAAAGATTTTCTTCAAAACAAAGTGATGTAAGCATGAAGTTCTAATGAAAACATCTTGAAACTGTTAAATCAGCCTTCCTGAGACACTTTTTTGAAGAAATCTTTGAAACTATGTTTACTTTCACAAAATCCACTTTTGGCCTCTTCCCAGCCCAAAACTTGTTTTAAGATCATAAAAAGTGAAAATGCCTCTTTCGGAAAGATTTTCTTCAAAACAAAGTGCTGTAAGCATCAAGTTCTAATGAAAACATCTTGAAACTGTTAAATCAGCCTTCCTTAGACACTTTTTTGAAGAAATCTTTGAAACTATGTTTACTTTCACAAAATCCACTTTTGGCCTCTTCCCAGCCCAAAACTTGTTTTAGGAGCATAAAAAGTGAAAATGCCTCTTTCGGAAAGATTTTCTTCAAAACAAAGTGCTGTAAGCATCAAGTTCTAATGAAAACATCATGAAAATGTTTGATCGGCTGTCTTGAGCAACTTTTTTGAAAGGAATCTTTGAAACTATGTTTACTTTCACAAAATCAACTTTTGGCCTCTTCCCAGCCCAAATCCTGCTTTAAGAGCATAAAAACTGAAAATGCCTCTTTCGGAAAGATTTTCTTCAAAACAAAGTGCTGTAAGCATCAAGTTCTAATGAAAACATCTTGAAACTGTTAAATCAGCCTTCCGTAGACACTTTTTTGAAGAAATCTTTGAAACTATGTTTACTTTCACAAAATCCACTTTTGGCCTCTTCCCAGCCCAAATCCTGCTTTAAGAGCTTAAAAAGTGAAAATGCCTCTTTCGGAAAGATTTTCTTCAAAACAAAGTGCTGTAAGCATCAAGTTCTAATGAAAACATCTTGAAACTGTTAAATCAGCCTTCCTGAGACACTTTTTTGAAGAAATCTTTGAAACTATGTTTACTTTCACAAAATCCACTTTTGGCCTCTTCCCAATCCGAAACTTGTTTTAAGATCATAAAAACTGAAAATGCCTCTTTCGGAAAGATTTTCTTCAAAACAAAGTGCTGTAAGCATCAAGTTCTAATGAAAACATCTTGAAACTGTTAAATCAGCCTTCCTGAGACACTTTTTTGAAGGAATCTTTGAAACTATGTTTACTTTCACAAAATCCACTTTTGGCCTCTTCCCAGCCCAAAACTTGTTTTAAGAGCATAAAAAGTGAAAATGACTCTTTCGGAAAGATTTTCTTCAAAACAAAGTGATGTAAGCATGAAGTTCTAATGAAAACATCTTGAAACTGTTAAATCAGCCTTCCTGAGACACTTTTTTGAAGAAATCTTTGAAACTATTTTTACTTTCACAAAATCCACTTTTGGCCTCTTCCCAGCCCAAAACTTGTTTTAGGAGCATAAAAAGTGAAAATGCCTCTTTCGGAAAGATTTTCTTCAAAACAAAGTGCTGTAAGCATCAAGTTCTAATGAAAACATCTTGAAACTGTTAAATCAGCCTTCCTGAGACACTTTTTTGAAGAAATCGTTGAAACTATGTTTACTTTCACAAATCCCACTTTTGGCCTCTTCCCAGCACAAATCCTGCTTTAAGAGCATAAAAAGTGAAAATGCCTCTTTCGGAAAGATTTTCTTCAAAACAAAGTGCTGTAAGCATCAAGTTCTAATGAAAACATCTTGAAACTGTTAAATCAGCCTTCCTGAGACACTTTTTTGAAGAAATCTTTGAAACTATGTTTACTTTCACAAAATCCACTTTTGGCCTAATCCCAGCCCAAATCCTGCTTTAAGAGCATACAAAGTGAAAATGCCTCTTTCGGAAAGATTTTCTTCAAAACAAAGTGCTGTAAGCATCAAGTTCTAATGAAAACATCATGAAACTGTTAAATCAGCCTTCCTGAGACACTTTTTTGAAGAAATCTTTGAAACTATGTTTACTTTCACAAAATCCACTTTTGGCCTCTTCCTAGGCCGAAACTTGTTTTAAGAGCATAAAAAGTGAAAATGCCTCTTTCGGAAAGATTTTCTTTAAAACAAAGTGCTGTAGGCATCAAGTTCTAATGAAAACATCATGAAACTGTTAAATCAGCCTTCCTTAGACACTTTTTTGAAGAAATCTTTGAAACTATGTTTACTTTCACAAAATCCACTTTTGGCCTCTTCCCAGCCCAAATCCTGCTTTAAGAGCATAAAAAGTGAAAATGCCTCTTTCGCAAAGATTTTCTTAAAACAAAGTGCTGTAAGCATCAAGTTCTAATGAAAACATCTTGAAACTGTTAAATCAGCCTTCCTGAGACACTTTTTTGAAGGAATCTTTGAAACTATGTTTACTTTCACAAAATCCACTTTTGGCCTCTTCCCATCCCAAAACTTGTTTTAAGAGCATAAAAAGTGAAAATGACTCTTTCGGAAAGATTTTCTTCAAAACAAAGTGATGTAAGCATGAAGTTCTAATGAAAACATCTTGAAACTGTTAAATCAGCCTTCCTGAGACACTTTTTTGAAGAAATCTTTGAAACTATGTTTACTTTCACAAAATCCACTTTTGGCCTCTTCCCAGCCCAAAACTTGTTTTAAGATCATAAAAAGTGAAAATGCCTCTTTCGGAAAGATTTTCTTCAAAACAAAGTGCTGTAAGCATCAAGTTCTCATGAAAACATCTTGAAACTGTTAAATCAGCCTTCCTTAGACACTTTTTTGAAGAAATCTTTGAAACTATGTTTACTTTCACAAAATCCACTTTTGGCCTCTTCCCAGCCCAAAACTTGTTTTAGGAGCATAAAAAGTGAAAATGCCTCTTTCGGAAAGATTTTCTTCAAAACAAAGTGCTGTAAGCATCAAGTTCTAATGAAAACATCATGAAAATGTTTGATCGGCTGTCTTGAGCAACTTTTTTGAAAGGAATCTTTGAAACTATGTTTACTTTCACAAAATCAACTTTTGGCCTCTTCCCAGCCCAAATCCTGCTTTAAGAGCATAAAAACTGAAAATGCCTCTTTCGGAAAGATTTTCTTCAAAACAAAGTGCTGTAAGCATCAAGTTCTAATGAAAACATCTTGAAACTGTTAAATCAGCCTTCCGTAGACACTTTTTTGAAGAAATCTTTGAAACTATGTTTACTTTCACAAAATCCACTTTTGGCCTCTTCCCAGCCCAAATCCTGCTTTAAGAGCTTAAAAAGTGAAAATGCCTCTTTCGGAAAGATTTTCTTCAAAACAAAGCGCTGTAAGCATCAAGTTCTAATGAAAACATCTTGAAACTGTTAAATCAGCCTTCCTGAGACACTTTTTTGAAGAAATCTTTGAAACTATGTTTACTTTCACAAAATCCACTTTTGGCCTCTTCCCAGCCCAAAACTTGTTTTAAGAGCATAAAAAGTGAAAATGCCTCTTTAGGAAAGATTTTCTTCAAAACAAAGTGCTGTAAGCATGAAGTTCTAATGAAAACATCATGAAACTGTTAAATCAGCCTTCCTTAGACACTTTTATGAAGAAATCTTTGAAACTATGTTTACTTTCACAAAATCCACTTTTGGCCTCTTCCTAGGCCGAAACTTGTTTTAAGAGCATAAAAAGTGAAAATGCCTCTTTCGGAAAGATTTTCTTTAAAACAAAGTGCTGTAGGCATCAAGTTCTAATGAAAACATCATGAAACTGTTAAACCAGCCTTCCTTAGACACTTTTTTGAAGAAATCTTTGAAACTATGTTTACTTTCACAAAATCCACTTTTGGCCTCTTCCCAGCCCAAATCCTGCTTTAAGAGCATAAAAAGTGAAAATGCCTCTTTCGGAAAGATTTTCTTCAAAACAAAGTGCTGTAAGCATCAAGTTCTAATGAAAACATCTTGAAACTGTTAAATCAGCCTTCCTGAGACACTTTTTTGAAGGAATCTTTGAAACTATGTTTACTTTCACAAAATCCACTTTTGGCCTCTTCCCAGCCCAAAACTTGTTTTAAGAGCATAAAAAGTGAAAATGCCTCTTTCGGAAAGATTTTCTTCAAAACAAAGTGATGTAAGCATGAAGTTCTAATGAAAACATCTTGAAACTGTTAAATCAGCCTTCCTGAGACACTTTTTTGAAGAAATCTTTGAAACTATGTTTACTTTCACAAAATCCACTTTTGGCCTCTTCCCAGCCCAAAACTTGTTTTAAGATCATAAAAAGTGAAAATGCCTCTTTCGGAAAGATTTTCTTCAAAACAAAGTGCTGTAAGCATCAAGTTCTAATGAAAACATCTTGAAACTGTTAAATCAGCCTTCCTTAGACACTTTTTTGAAGAAATCTTTGAAACTATGTTTACTTTCACAAAATCCACTTTTGGCCTCTTCCCAATCCGAAACTTGTTTTAAGATCATAAAAAGTGAAAATGCCTCTTTCGGAAAGATTTTCTTCAAAACAAAGTGCTGTAAGCATCAAGTTCTAATGAAAACATCTTGAAACTGTTAAATCAGCCTTCCTTAGACACTTTTTTGAAGAAATCTTTGAAACTATGTTTACTTTCACAAAATCCACTTTTGGCCTCTTCCCAGCCCAAAACTTGTTTTAGGAGCATAAAAAGTGAAAATGCCTCTTTCGGAAAGATTTTCTTCAAAACAAAGTGCTGTAAGCATCAAGTTCTAATGAAAACATCATGAAAATGTTTGATCGGCTGTCTTGAGCAACTTTTTTGAAAGGAATCTTTGAAACTATGTTTACTTTCACAAAATCAACTTTTGGCCTCTTCCCAGCCCAAATCCTGCTTTAAGAGCATAAAAACTGAAAATGCCTCTTTCGGAAAGATTTTCTTCAAAACAAAGTGCTGTAAGCATCAAGTTCTAATGAAAACATCTTGAAACTGTTAAATCAGCCTTCCGTAGACACTTTTTTGAAGAAATCTTTGAAACTATGTTTACTTTCACAAAATCCACTTTTGGCCTCTTCCCAGCCCAAATCCTGCTTTAAGAGCTTAAAAAGTGAAAATGCCTCTTTCGGAAAGATTTTCTTCAAAACAAAGCGCTGTAAGCATCAAGTTCTAATGAAAACATCTTGAAACTGTTAAATCAGCCTTCCTGAGACACTTTTTTGAAGAAATCTTTGAAACTATGTTTACTTTCACAAAATCCACTTTTGGCCTCTTCCCAGCCCAAAACTTGTTTTAAGAGCATAAAAAGTGAAAATGCCTCTTTAGGAAAGATTTTCTTCAAAACAAAGTGCTGTAAGCATCAAGTTCTAATGAAAACATCTTGAAACTGTTAAATCAGCCTTCCTGAGACACTTTTTTGAAGAAATCTTTGAAACTATGTTTACTTTCACAAAATCCACTTTTGGCCTCTTCCCAATCCGAAACTTGTTTTAAGATCATAAAAACTGAAAATGCCTCTTTCGGAAAGATTTTCTTCAAAACAAAGTGCTGTAAGCATCAAGTTCTAATGAAAACATCTTGAAACTGTTAAATCAGCCTTCCTGAGACACTTTTTTGAAGGAATCTTTGAAACTATGTTTACTTTCACAAAATCCACTTTTGGCCTCTTCCCAGCCCAAAACTTGTTTTAAGAGCATAAAAAGTGAAAATGACTCTTTCGGAAAGATTTTCTTCAAAACAAAGTGATGTAAGCATGAAGTTCTAATGAAAACATCTTGAAACTGTTAAATCAGCCTTCCTGAGACACTTTTTTGAAGAAATCTTTGAAACTATTTTTACTTTCACAAAATCCACTTTTGGCCTCTTCCCAGCCCAAAACTTGTTTTAGGAGCATAAAAAGTGAAAATGCCTCTTTCGGAAAGATTTTCTTCAAAACAAAGTGCTGTAAGCATCAAGTTCTAATGAAAACATCTTGAAACTGTTAAATCAGCCTTCCTGAGACACTTTTTTGAAGAAATCGTTGAAACTATGTTTACTTTCACAAATCCCACTTTTGGCCTCTTCCCAGCACAAATCCTGCTTTAAGAGCATAAAAAGTGAAAATGCCTCTTTCGGAAAGATTTTCTTCAAAACAAAGTGCTGTAAGCATCAAGTTCTAATGAAAACATCTTGAAACTGTTAAATCAGCCTTCCTGAGACACTTTTTGAAGAAATCTTTGAAACTATGTTTACTTTCACAAAATCCACTTTTGGCCTCTTCCCAGCCCAAATCCTGCTTTAAGAGCATACAAAGTGAAAATGCCTCTTTCGGAAAGATTTTCTTCAAAACAAAGTGCTGTAAGCATCAAGTTCTAATGAAAACATCATGAAACTGTTAAATCAGCCTTCCTGAGACACTTTTTTGAAGAAATCTTTGAAACTATGTTTACTTTCACAAAATCCACTTTTGGCCTCTTCCTAGGCCGAAACTTGTTTTAAGAGCATAAAAAGTGAAAATGCCTCTTTCGGAAAGATTTTCTTTAAAACAAAGTGCTGTAGGCATCAAGTTCTAATGAAAACATCATGAAACTGTTAAATCAGCCTTCCTTAGACACTTTTTTGAAGAAATCTTTGAAACTATGTTTACTTTCACAAAATCCACTTTTGGCCTCTTCCCAGCCCAAATCCTGCTTTAAGAGCATAAAAAGTGAAAATGCCTCTTTCGCAAAGATTTTCTTAAAACAAAGTGCTGTAAGCATCAAGTTCTAATGAAAACATCTTGAAACTGTTAAATCAGCCTTTCTGAGACACTTTTTTGAAGGAATCTTTGAAACTATGTTTACTTTCACAAAATCCACTTTTGGCCTCTTCCCATCCCAAAACTTGTTTTAAGAGCATAAAAAGTGAAAATGACTCTTTCGGAAAGATTTTCTTCAAAACAAAGTGATGTAAGCATGAAGTTCTAATGAAAACATCTTGAAACTGTTAAATCAGCCTTCCTGAGACACTTTTTTGAAGAAATCTTTGAAACTATGTTTACTTTCACAAAATCCACTTTTGGCCTCTTCCCAGCCCAAAACTTGTTTTAAGATCATAAAAAGTGAAAATGCCTCTTTCGGAAAGATTTTCTTCAAAACAAAGTGCTGTAAGCATCAAGTTCTCATGAAAACATCTTGAAACTGTTAAATCAGCCTTCCTTAGACACTTTTTTGAAGAAATCTTTGAAACTATGTTTACTTTCACAAAATCCACTTTTGGCCTCTTCCCAGCCCAAAACTTGTTTTAGGAGCATAAAAAGTGAAAATGCCTCTTTCGGAAAGATTTTCTTCAAAACAAAGTGCTGTAAGCATCAAGTTCTAATGAAAACATCATGAAAATGTTTGATCGGCTGTCTTGAGCAACTTTTTTGAAAGGAATCTTTGAAACTATGTTTACTTTCACAAAATCAACTTTTGGCCTCTTCCCAGCCCAAATCCTGCTTTAAGAGCATAAAAACTGAAAATGCCTCTTTCGGAAAGATTTTCTTCAAAACAAAGTGCTGTAAGCATCAAGTTCTAATGAAAACATCTTGAAACTGTTAAATCAGCCTTCCGTAGACACTTTTTTGAAGAAATCTTTGAAACTATGTTTACTTTCACAAAATCCACTTTTGGCCTCTTCCCAGCCCAAATCCTGCTTTAAGAGCTTAAAAAGTGAAAATGCCTCTTTCGGAAAGATTTTCTTCAAAACAAAGCGCTGTAAGCATCAAGTTCTAATGAAAACATCTTGAAACTGTTAAATCAGCCTTCCTGAGACACTTTTTTGAAGAAATCTTTGAAACTATGTTTACTTTCACAAAATCCACTTTTGGCCTCTTCCCAGCCCAAAACTTGTTTTAAGAGCATAAAAAGTGAAAATGCCTCTTTAGGAAAGATTTTCTTCAAAACAAAGTGCTGTAAGCATGAAGTTCTAATGAAAACATCATGAAACTGTTAAATCAGCCTTCCTTAGACACTTTTATGAAGAAATCTTTGAAACTATGTTTACTTTCACAAAATCCACTTTTGGCCTCTTCCTAGGCCGAAACTTGTTTTAAGAGCATAAAAAGTGAAAATGCCTCTTTCGGAAAGATTTTCTTTAAAACAAAGTGCTGTAGGCATCAAGTTCTAATGAAAACATCATGAAACTGTTAAACCAGCCTTCCTTAGACACTTTTTTGAAGAAATCTTTGAAACTATGTTTACTTTCACAAAATCCACTTTTGGCCTCTTCCCAGCCCAAATCCTGCTTTAAGAGCATAAAAAGTGAAAATGCCTCTTTCGGAAAGATTTTCTTCAAAACAAAGTGCTGTAAGCATCAAGTTCTAATGAAAACATCTTGAAACTGTTAAATCAGCCTTCCTGAGACACTTTTTTGAAGGAATCTTTGAAACTATGTTTACTTTCACAAAATCCACTTTTGGCCTCTTCCCAGCCCAAAACTTGTTTTAAGAGCATAAAAAGTGAAAATGCCTCTTTCGGAAAGATTTTCTTCAAAACAAAGTGATGTAAGCATGAAGTTCTAATGAAAACATCTTGAAACTGTTAAATCAGCCTTCCTGAGACACTTTTTTGAAGAAATCTTTGAAACTATGTTTACTTTCACAAAATCCACTTTTGGCCTCTTCCCAGCCCAAAACTTGTTTTAAGATCATAAAAAGTGAAAATGCCTCTTTCGGAAAGATTTTCTTCAAAACAAAGTGCTGTAAGCATCAAGTTCTAATGAAAACATCTTGAAACTGTTAAATCAGCCTTCCTTAGACACTTTTTTGAAGAAATCTTTGAAACTATGTTTACTTTCACAAAATCCACTTTTGGCCTCTTCCCAATCCGAAACTTGTTTTAAGATCATAAAAAGTGAAAATGCCTCTTTCGGAAAGATTTTCTTCAAAACAAAGTGCTGTAAGCATCAAGTTCTAATGAAAACATCTTGAAACTGTTAAATCAGCCTTCCTGAGACACTTTTTTGAAGAAATCTTTGAAACTATGTTTACTTTCACAAAATCCACTTTTGGCCTCTTCCCTATCCGAAACTTGTTTTAAGATCATAAAAACTGAAAATGCCTCTTTCGGAAAGATTTTCTTCAAAACAAAGTGCTGTAAGCATCAAGTTCTAATGAAAACATCTTGAAACTGTTAAATCAGCCTTCCTGAGACACTTTTTTGAAGGAATCTTTGAAACTATGTTTACTTTCACAAAATCCACTTTTGGCCTCTTCCCAGCCCAAAACTTGTTTTAAGAGCATAAAAAGTGAAAATGACTCTTTCGGAAAGATTTTCTTCAAAACAAAGTGATGTAAGCATGAAGTTCTAATGAAAACATCTTGAAACTGTTAAATCAGCCTTCCTGAGACACTTTTTTGAGGAAATCTTTGAAACTATTTTTACTTTCACAAAATCCACTTTTGGCCTCTTCCCAGCCCAAAACTTGTTTTAAGATCATAAAAAGTGAAAATGCCTCTTTCGGAAAGATTTTCTTCAAAACAAAGTGCTGTAAGCATCAAGTTCTAATGAAAACATCTTGAAACTGTTAAATCAGCCTTCCTTAGACACTTTTTTGAAGAAATCTTTGAAACTATGTTTACTTTCACAAAATCCACTTTTGGCCTCTTCCCAGCCCAAAACTTGTTTTAGGAGCATAAAAAGTGAAAATGCCTCTTTCGGAAAGATTTTCTTCAAAACAAAGTGCTGTAAGCATCAAGTTCTAATGAAAACATCTTGAAACTGTTAAATCAGCCTTCCTGAGACACTTTTTTGAAGAAATCGTTGAAACTATGTTTACTTTCACAAATCCCACTTTTGGCCTCTTCGCAGCACAAATCCTGCTTTAAGAGCATAAAAAGTGAAAATGCCTCTTTCGGAAAGATTTTCTTCAAAACAAAGTGCTGTAACCATCAAGTTCTAATGAAAACATCTTGAAACTGTTAAATCAGCCTTCCTGAGACACTTTTTTGAAGGAATCTTTGAAACTATGTTTACTTTCACAAAATCCACTTTTGGCCTCTTCCCAGCCCAAAACTTGTTTTAAGAGCATAAAAAGTGAAAATGCCTCTTTCGGAAAGATTTTCTTCAAAACAAAGTGATGTAAGCATGAAGTTCTAATGAAAACATCTTGAAACTGTTAAATCAGCCTTCCTGAGACACTTTTTTGAAGAAATCTTTGAAACTATGTTTACTTTCACAAAATCCACTTTTGGCCTCTTCCCAGCCCAAAACTTGTTTTAAGATCATAAAAAGTGAAAATGCCTCTTTCGGAAAGATTTTCTTCAAAACAAAGTGCTGTAAGCATCAAGTTCTAATGAAAACATCTTGAAACTGTTAAATCAGCCTTCCTTAGACACTTTTTTGAAGAAATCTTTGAAACTATGTTTACTTTCACAAAATCCACTTTTGGCCTCTTCCCAGCCCAAATCCTGCTTTAAGAGCATAAAAAGTGAAAATGCCTCTTTCGGAAAGATTTTCTTCAAAACAAAGTGCTGTAAGCATCAAGTTCTAATGAAAACATCTTGAAACTGTTAAATCAGCCTTCCTGAGACACTTTTTTGAAGAAATCTTTGAAACTATGTTTACTTTCACAAAATCCACTTTTGGCCTCTTCCCAGCCCAAATCCTGCTTTAAGAGCATAAAAAGTGAAAATGCCTCTTTCGGAAAGATTTTCTTCAAAACAAAGTGCTGTAAGCATCAAGTTCTAATGAAAACATCTTGAAACTGTTAAATCAGCCTTCCTGAGACACTTTTTTGAAGGAATCTTTGAAACTATGTTTACTTTCACAAAATCCACTTTTGGCCTCTTCCCAGCCCAAAACTTGTTTTAAGAGCATAAAAAGTGAAAATGACTCTTTCGGAAAGATTTTCTTCAAAACAAAGTGATGTAAGCATGAAGTTCTAATGAAAACATCTTGAAACTGTTAAATCAGCCTTCCTGAGACACTTTTTTGAAGAAATCTTTGAAACTATTTTTACTTTCACAAAATCCACTTTTGGCCTCTTCCCAGCCCAAAACTTGTTTTAAGATCATAAAAAGTGAAAATGCCTCTTTAGGAAAGATTTTCTTCAAAACAAAGTGATGTAAGCATCAAGTTCTAATGAAAACATCTTGAAACTGTTAAATCAGCCTTCCTGAGACACTTTCTTGAAGAAATCTTTGAAACTATGTTTACTTTCACAAAATCCACTTTTGGCCTCTTCCCAGCCCAAAACTTGTTTAAAGATCATAAAAACTGAAAATGCCTCTTTCGGAAAGGTTTTCTTCAAAACAAAGTGCTGTAAGCATCAAGTTCTAATGAAAACATCATGAAACTGTTAAATCAGCCTTCCTTAGACACTTTTTTGAAGAAATCTTTGAAACTATGTTTACTTTCACAAAATCCACTTTTGGCCTCTTCCCAGCCCAAAACTTGTTTTAAGAGCATAAGAAGTGAAAATGTCTCTTTAGGAAAGGTTTTCTTCAAAACAAAGTGCTGTAAGCATCAAGTTCTAATGAAAACATCTTGAAACTGTTAAATCAGCCTTCCTGAGACACTTTTTTGAAGAAATCTTTGAAACTATGTTTACTTTCACAAAATCCACTTTTGGCCTCTTCACAGGCCGAAACTTGTTTTAAGAGCATAAAAAGTGAAAATGCCTCTTTCGGAAAGATTTTCTTCAAAACAAAGTGCTGTAAGCATCAAGTTCTAATGAAAACATCTTGAAACTGTTAAATCAGCCTTCCTGAGACACTTTTTGAAGAAATCTTTGAAACTATGTTTACTTTCACAAAATCCACTTTTGGCCTCTTCCCAGCCCAAATCCTGCTTTAAGAGCATAAAAAGTGAAAATGCCTCTTTCGGAAAGATTTTCTTCAAAACAAAGTGCTGTAAGCATCAAGTTCTAATGAAAACATCTTGAAACTGTTAAATCAGCCTTCCTGAGACACTTTTTTGAAGAAATCTTTGAAACTATGTTTACGTTCACAAAATCCACTTTTGGCCTCTTCCCAATCCGAAACTTGTTTTAAGATCATAAAAGCTGAAAATGCCTCTTTCGGAAAGATTTTCTTCAAAACAAAGTGCTGTAAGCATCAAGTTCTAATGAAAACATCTTGAAACTGTTAAATCAGCCTTCCTGAGACACTTTCTTGAAGAAATCTTTGAAACTATGTTTACTTTCACAAAATCCACTTTTGGCCTCTTCCCAGCCCAAAACTTGTTTAAACATCATAAAAACTGAAAATGCCTCTTTCGGAAAGGTTTTCTTCAAAACAAAGTGCTGTAAGCATCAAGTTCTAATGAAAACATCATGAAACTGTTAAATCAGCCTTCCTTAGACACTTTTTTGAAGAAATCTTTGAAACTATGTTTACTTTCACAAAATCCACTTTTGGCCTCTTCCCAGCCCAAATCCTGCTTTAAGAGCATAAAAAGTGAAAATGCCTCTTTTGGAAAGATTTTCTTCAAAACAAAGTGCTGTAAGCATCAAGTTCTAATGAAAACATCTTGAAACTGTTAAATCAGCCTTCCTGAGACACTTTTTTGAAGAAATCTTTGAAACTATGTTTACTTTCACAAAATCCACTTTTGGCCTCTTCCCAATCCGAAACTTGTTTTAAGATCATAAAAACTGAAAATGCCTCTTTCGGAAAGATTTTCTTCAAAACAAAGTGCTGTAAGCATCAAGTTCTAATGAAAACATCATGAAACTGTTAAATCAGCCTTCCTTAGACACTTTTTTGAAGAAATCTTTGAAACTATGTTTACTTTCACAAAATCCACTTTTGGCCTCTTCCCAGCCCAAAACTTGCTTTAAGAGCATAAGAAGTGAAAATGTCTCTTTAGGAAAGGTTTTCTTCAAAACAATGTGCTGTAAGCATCAAGTTCTAATGAAAACATCATGAAACTGTTAAATCAGCCTTCCTTAGACACTTTTTTGAAGAAATCTTTGAAACTATGTTTACTTTCACAAAATCCACTTTTGGCTTGTTTCCAGCCCAAAACTTGTTTTAGGAGCATAAGAAGTGAAAATGTCTCTTTAGGAAAGGTTTTCTTCAAAACAAAGTGCTGTAAGCATCAAGTTCTAATGAAAACATCATGAAACTGTTAAATCAGCCTTCCTTAGACACTTTTTTGAAGAAATCTTTGAAACTATGTTTACTTTCACAAAATCCACTTTTGGCCTCTTCCCAGCCCAAAACTTGTTTTAAGAGCATAAAAAGTGAAAATGCCTCTTTCGGAAAGATTTTCATTAAAACAAAGTGATGTAAGCATGAAGTTCTAATGAAAACATCTTGAAACTGTTAAATCAGCCTTCCTTAGACACTTTTTTGAAGAAATCTTTGAAACTATGTTTACTTTCACAAAATCCACTTTTGGCCTCTTCCCAGCCCAAAACTTGTTTTAGGAGCATAAGAAGTGAAAATGTCTCTTTAGGAAAGGTTTTCTTCAAAACAAAGTGCTGTAAGCATCAAGTTCTAATGAAAACATCATGAAACTGTTAAATCAGCCTTCCTTAGACACTTTTTTGAAGAAATCTTTGAAACTATGTTTACTTTCACAAAATCCACTTTTGGCCTCTTCCCAGCCCAAAACTTGTTTTAAGAGCATAAAAAGTGAAAATGCCTCTTTCGGAAAGATTTTCATTAAAACAAAGTGATGTAAGCATGAAGTTCTAATGAAAACATCTTGAAACTGTTAAATCAGCCTTCCTTAGACACTTTTTTGAAGAAATCTTTGAAACTATGTTTACTTTCACAAAATCCACTTTTGGCCTCTTCCCAGCCCAAAACTTGTTTTAAGAGCATAAGAAGTGAAAATGTCTCTTTAGGAAAGGTTTTCTTCAAAACAAAGTGCTGTAAGCATCAAGTTCTAATGAAAACATCTTGAAACTGTTAAATCAGCCTTCCTGAGACACTTTTTTGAAGAAATCGTTGAAACTATGTTTACTTTCACAAAATCCACTTTTGGCCTCTTCCCAGCCCAAATCCTGCTTTAAGAGCATAAAAAGTGAAAATGCCTCTTTCGGAAAGATTTTCTTCAAAACAAAGTGCTGTAAGCATCAAGTTCTAATGAAAACATCTTGAAACTGTTAAATCAGCCTTCCTGAGACACTTTTTTGAAGAAATCTTTGAAACTATGTTTACTTTCACAAAATCCACTTTTGGCCTCTTCCCAATCCGAAACTTGTTTTACGATCATAAAAACTGAAAATGCCTCTTTAGGAAAGATTTTCTTCAAAACAAAGTGATGTAAGCATGAAGTTCTAATGAAAACATCTTGAAACTGTTAAATCAGCCTTCCTGAGACACTTTCTTGAAGAAATCTTTGAAACTATGTTTACTTTCACAAAATCCACTTTTGGCCTCTTCCCAGCCCAAAACTTGTTTAAAGATCATAAAAACTGAAAATGCCTCTTTCGGAAAGGTTTTCTTCAAAACAAAGTGCTGTAAGCATCAAGTTCTAATGAAAACATCATGAAACTGTTAAATCAGCCTTCCTTAGACACTTTTTTGAAGAAATCTTTGAAACTATGTTTACTTTCACAAAATCCACTTTTGGCCTCTTCCCAGCCCAAAACTTGTTTTAAGAGCATAAGAAGTGAAAATGTCTCTTTAGGAAAGGTTTTCTTCAAAACAAAGTGCTGTAAGCATCAAGTTCTAATGAAAACATCTTGAAACTGTTAAATCAGCCTTCCTGAGACACTTTTTTGAAGAAATCTTTGAAACTATGTTTACTTTCACAAAATCCACTTTTGGTCTCTTCACAGGCCGAAACTTGTTTTAAGAGCATAAAAAGTGAAAATGCCTCTTTTGGAAAGATTTTCTTCAAATCAAAGTGCTGTAAGCATCAAGTTCTAATGAAAACATCTTGAAACTGTTAAATTAGCCTTCCTGAGACACTTTTTTGAAGAAATCGTTGAAACTATGTTTACTTTCACAAAATCCACTTTTGGCCTCTTCCCAGCCCAAAACTTGTTTTAAGATCATAAAAAGTGAAAATGCCTCTTTCGGAAAGATTTTCTTCAAAACAAAGTGATGTAAGCATGAAGTTCTAATGAAAACATCTTGAAACTGTTAAATCAGCCTTCCTGAGACACTTTTTTGAAGAAATCTTTGAAACTATGTTTACTTTCACAAAATCCACTTTTGGCCTCTTCCCAGCCCAAAACTTGTTTTAAGAGCATAAAAAGTGAAAATGCCTCTTTTGGAAAGATTTTCTTCAAAACAAAGTGCTGTAAGCATCAAGTTCTAATGAAAACATCTTGAAACTGTTAAATCAGCCTTCCTGAGACACTTTTTTGAAGAAATCGTTGAAACTATGTTTACTTTCACAAAATCCACTTTTGGCCTCTTCCCAGCCCAAATCCTGCTTTAAGAGCATAAAAAGTGAAAATGCCTCTTTCGGAAAGATTTTCTTCAAAACAAAGTGCTGTAAGCATCAAGTTCTAATGAAAACATCATGAAACTTTTAAATCAGCCTTCCTTAGACACTTTTATGAAGAAATCTTTGAAACTATGTTTACTTTCACAAAATCCACTTTTGGCCTCTTCCCAGCCCAAAACTTGTTTTAAGAGCATAAAAAGTGAAAATGCCTCTTTCGGAAAGATTTTCTTCAAAACAAAGTGCTGTAAGCATCAAGTTCTAATGAAAACATCATGAAACTGTTAAATCAGCCTTCCTTAGACACTTTTTTGAAGAAATCTTTGAAACTATGTTTACTTTCACAAAATCCACTTTTGGCCTCTTCCCAGCCAAAACTTGTTTTAAGACCATAAGAAGTGAAAATGTCTCTTTAGGAAAGGTTTTCTTCAAAACAATGTGCTGTAAGCATCAAGTTCTAATGAAAACATCATGAAACTGTTAAATCAGCCTTCCTTAGACACTTTTTTGAAGAAATCTTTGAAACTATGTTTACTTTCACAAAATCCACTTTTGGCTTGTTTCCAGCCCAAAACTTGTTTTAGGAGCATAAGAAGTGAAAATGTCTCTTTAGGAAAGGTTTTCTTCAAAACAAAGTGCTGTAAGCATCAAGTTCTAATGAAAACATCATGAAACTGTTAAATCAGCCTTCCTTAGACACTTTTTTGAAGAAATCTTTGAAACTATGTTTACTTTCACAAAATCCACTTTTGGCCTCTTCCCAGCCCAAAACTTGTTTTAAGAGCATAAAAAGTGAAAATGCCTCTTTCGGAAAGATTTTCATTAAAACAAAGTGATGTAAGCATGAAGTTCTAATGAAAACATCTTGAAACTGTTAAATCAGCCTTCCTTAGACACTTTTTTGAAGAAATCTTTGAAACTATGTTTACTTTCACAAAATCCACTTTTGGCCTCTTCCCAGCCCAAAACTTGTTTTAAGAGCATAAGAACTGAAAATGTCTCTTTAGGAAAGGTTTTCTTCAAAACAAAGTGCTGTAAGCATCAAGTTCTAATGAAAACATCTTGAAACTGTTAAATCAGCCTTCCTGAGACACTTTTTTGAAGAAATCGTTGAAACTATGTTTACTTTCACAAATCCCACTTTTGGCCTCTTCCCAGCCCAAATCCTGCTTTAAGAGCATAAAAAGTGAAAATGCCTCTTTCGGAAAGATTTTCTTCAAAACAAAGTGCTGTAAGCATCAAGTTCTAATGAAAACATCATGAAAATGTTTGATCGGCTGTCTTGAGCAACTTTTTTGAAAGGAATCTTTGAAACTATGTTTACTTTCACAAAATCAACTTTTGGCCTCTTCCTAGCCCAAATCCTGCTTTAAGAGCATAAAAACTGAAAATGCCTCTTTCGGAAAGATTTTCTTCAAAACAAAGTGCTGTAAGCATCAACTTCTAATGAAAACATCTTGAAACTGTTAAATCAGCCTTCCTGAGACACTTTTTTGAAGAAATCTTTGAAACTATGTTTACTTTCACAAAATCCACTTTTGGCCTCTTCCCAGCCCAAATCCTGCTTTAAGAGCTTAAAAAGTGAAAATGCCTCTTTCGGAAAGATTTTCTTCAAAACAAAGTGCTGTAAGCATCAAGTTCTAATGAAAACATCTTGAAACTGTTAAATCAGCCTTCCTGAGACACTTTTTTGAAGAAATCTTTGAAACTATGTTTACTTTCACAAAATCCACTTTTGGCCTCTTCCCAGCCCAAAACTTGTTTTAAGAGCATAAAAAGTGAAAATGCCTCTTTAGGAAAGATTTTCTTCAAAACAAAGTGCTGTAAGCATGAAGTTCTAATGAAAACATCATGAAACTGTTAAATCAGCCTTCCTTAGACACTTTTATGAAGAAATCTTTGAAACTATGTTTACTTTCACAAAATCCACTTTTGGCCTCTTCCCAGCCCAAAACTTGTTTTAAGAGCATAAGAAGTGAAAATGTCTCTTTAGGAAAGGTTTTCTTCAAAACAATGTGCTGTAAGCATCAAGTTCTAATGAAAACATCATGAAACTGTTAAATCAGCCTTCCTTAGACACTTTTTTGAAGAAATCTTTGAAACTATGTTTACTTTCACAAAATCCACTTTTGGCCTCTTCCCAGCCCAAAACTTGTTTTAAGAGCATAAAAAGTGAAAATGCCTCTTTCGGAAAGATTTTCATTAAAACAAGTGATGTAAGCATGAAGTTCTAATGAAAACATCTTGAAACTGTTAAATCAGCCTTCCTTAGACACTTTTTTGAAGAAATCTTTGAAACTATGTTTACTTTCACAAAATCCACTTTTGGCCTCTTCCCAGCCCAAAACTTGTTTTAAGAGCATAAGAAGTGAAAATGTCTCTTTAGGAAAGGTTTTCTTCAAAACAAAGTGCTGTAAGCATCAAGTTCTAATGAAAACATCTTGAAACTGTTAAATCAGCCTTCCTGAGACACTTTTTTGAAGAAATCTTTGAAACTATGTTTACTTTCACAAAATCCACTTTTGGCCTCTTCCCAGGCCGAAACTTGTTTTAAGAGCATAAAAAGTGAAAATGCCTCTTTCGGAAAGATTTTCTTCAAAACAAAGTGCTGTAAGCATCAAGTTCTAATGAAAACATCTTGAAACTGTTAAATCAGCCTTCCTGAGACACTTTTTTGAAGAAATCGTTGAAACTATGTTTACTTTCACAAAATCCACTTTTGGCCTCTTCCCAGCCCAAATCCTGCTTTAAGAGCATAAAAAGTGAAAATGCCTCTTTCGGAAAGATTTTCTTCAAAACAAAGTGCTGTAAGCATCAAGTTCTAATGAAAACATCTTGAAACTGTTAAATCAGCCTTCCTGAGACACTTTTTTGAAGAAATCTTTGAAACTATGTTTACTTTCACAAAATCCACTTTTGGCCTCTTCCCAATCCGAAACTTGTTTTAAGATCATAAAAACTGAAAATGCCTCTTTCGGAAAGATTTTCTTCAAAACAAAGTGCTGTAAGCATCAAGTTCTAATGAAAACATCTTGAAACTGTTAAATCAGCCTTCCTGAGACACTTTCTTGAAGAAATCTTTGAAACTATGTTTACTTTCACAAAATCCACTTTTGGCCTCTTCCCAGCCCAAAACTTGTTTAAAGATCATAAAAACTGAAAATGCCTCTTTCGGAAAGGTTTTCTTCAAAACAAAGTGCTGTAAGCATCAAGTTCTAATGAAAACATCATGAAACTGTTAAATCAGCCTTCCTTAGACACTTTTTTGAAGAAATCTTTGAAACTATGTTTACTTTCACAAAATCCACTTTTGGCCTCTTCCCAGCCCAAAACTTGTTTTAAGAGCATAAGAAGTGAAAATGTCTCTTTAGGAAAGGTTTTCTTCAAAACAATGTGCTGTAAGCATCAAGTTCTAATGAAAACATCATGAAACTGTTAAATCAGCCTTCCTTAGACACTTTTTTGAAGAAATCTTTGAAACTATGTTTACTTTCACAAAATCCACTTTTGGCTTGTTTCCAGCCCAAAACTTGTTTTAGGAGCATAAGAAGTGAAAATGTCTCTTTAGGAAAGGTTTTCTTCAAAACAAAGTGCTGTAAGCATCACGTTCTAATGAAAACATCATGAAACTGTTAAATCAGCCTTCCTTAGACACTTTTTTGAAGAAATCTTTGAAACTATGTTTACTTTCACAAAATCCACTTTTGGCCTCTTCCCAGCCCAAAACTTGTTTTAAGAGCATAAAAAGTGAAAATGCCTCTTTCGGAAAGATTTTCATTAAAACAAAGTGATGTAAGCATCAAGTTCTAATGAAAACATCTTGAAACTGTTAAATCAGCCTTCCTGAGACACTTTTTTGAAGAAATCTTTGAAACTATGTTTACTTTCACAAAATCCACTTTTGGCCTCTTCCCAATCCGAAACTTGTTTTACGATCATAAAAACTGAAAATGCCTCTTTAGGAAAGATTTTCTTCAAAACAAAGTGATGTAAGCATCAAGTTCTAATGAAAACATCTTGAAACTGTTAAATCAGCCTTCCTGAGACACTTTCTTGAAGAAATCTTTGAAACTATGTTTACTTTCACAAAATCCACTTTTGGCCTCTTCCCAGCCCAAAACTTGTTTAAAGATCATAAAAACTGAAAATGCCTCTTTCGGAAAGGTTTTCTTCAAAACAAAGTGCTGTAAGCATCAAGTTCTAATGAAAACATCATGAAACTGTTAAATCAGCCTTCCTTAGACACTTTTTTGAAGAAATCTTTGAAACTATGTTTACTTTCACAAAATCCACTTTTGGCCTCTTCCCAGCCCAAAACTTGTTTTAAGAGCATAAGAAGTGAAAATGTCTCTTTAGGAAAGGTTTTCTTCAAAACAAAGTGCTGTAAGCATCAAGTTCTAATGAAAACATCTTGAAACTGTTAAATCAGCCTTCCTGAGACACTTTTTTGAAGAAATCTTTGAAACTATGTTTACTTTCACAAAATCCACTTTTGGCCTCTTCACAGGCCGAAACTTGTTTTAAGAGCATAAAAACTGAAAATGCCTCTTTCGGAAAGATTTTCTTCAAAACAAAGTGCTGTAAGCATCAAGTTCTAATGAAAACATCTTGAAACTGTTAAATCAGCCTTCCTGAGACACTTTTTGAAGAAATCTTTGAAACTATGTTTACTTTCACAAAATCCACTTTTGGCCTCTTCCCAGCCCAAATCCTGCTTTAAGAGCATAAAAAGTGAAAATGCCTCTTTCGGAAAGATTTTCTTCAAAACAAAGTGCTGTAAGCATCAAGTTCTAATGAAAACATCTTGAAACTGTTAAATCAGCCTTCCTGAGACACTTTTTTGAAGAAATCTTTGAAACTATGTTTACGTTCACAAAATCCACTTTTGGCCTCTTCCCAATCCGAAACTTGTTTTAAGATCATAAAAGCTGAAAATGCCTCTTTCGGAAAGATTTTCTTCAAAACAAAGTGCTGTAAGCATCAAGTTCTAATGAAAACATCTTGAAACTGTTAAATCAGCCTTCCTGAGACACTTTCTTGAAGAAATCTTTGAAACTATGTTTACTTTCACAAAATCCACTTTTGGCCTCTTCCCAGCCCAAAACTTGTTTAAAGATCATAAAAACTGAAAATGCCTCTTTCGGAAAGGTTTTCTTCAAAACAAAGTGCTGTAAGCATCAAGTTCTAATGAAAACATCATGAAACTGTTAAATCAGCCTTCCTTAGACACTTTTTTGAAGAAATCTTTGAAACTATGTTTACTTTCACAAAATCCACTTTTGGCCTCTTCCCAGCCCAAATCCTGCTTTAAGAGCATAAAAAGTGAAAATGCCTCTTTTGGAAAGATTTTCTTCAAAACAAAGTGCTGTAAGCATCAAGTTCTAATGAAAACATCTTGAAACTGTTAAATCAGCCTTCCTGAGACACTTTTTTGAAGAAATCTTTGAAACTATGTTTACTTTCACAAAATCCACTTTTGGCCTCTTCCCAATCCGAAACTTGTTTTAAGATCATAAAAACTGAAAATGCCTCTTTCGGAAAGATTTTCTTCAAAACAAAGTGCTGTAAGCATCAAGTTCTAATGAAAACATCATGAAACTGTTAAATCAGCCTTCCTTAGACACTTTTTTAAAGAAATCTTTGAAACTATGTTTACTTTCACAAAATCCACTTTTGGCCTCTTCCCAGCCCAAAACTTGCTTTAAGAGCATAAGAAGTGAAAATGTCTCTTTAGGAAAGGTTTTCTTCAAAACAATGTGCTGTAAGCATCAAGTTCTAATGAAAACATCATGAAACTGTTAAATCAGCCTTCCTTAGACACTTTTTTGAAGAAATCTTTGAAACTATGTTTACTTTCACAAAATCCACTTTTGGCTTGTTTCCAGCCCAAAACTTGTTTTAGGAGCATAAGAAGTGAAAATGTCTCTTTAGGAAAGGTTTTCTTCAAAACAAAGTGCTGTAAGCATCAAGTTCTAATGAAAACATCATGAAACTGTTAAATCAGCCTTCCTTAGACACTTTTTTGAAGAAATCTTTGAAACTATATTTACTTTCACAAAATCCACTTTTGGCCTCTTCCCAGCCCAAAACTTGTTTTAAGAGCATAAAAAGTGAAAATGCCTCTTTCGGAAAGATTTTCATTAAAACAAAGTGATGTAAGCATGAAGTTCTAATGAAAACATCTTGAAACTGTTAAATCAGCCTTCCTTAGACACTTTTTTGAAGAAATCTTTGAAACTATGTTTACTTTCACAAAATCCACTTTTGGCCTCTTCCCAGCCCAAAACTTGTTTTAAGAGCATAAGAAGTGAAAATGTCTCTTTAGGAAAGGTTTTCTTCAAAACAAAGTGCTGTAAGCATCAAGTTCTAATGAAAACATCATGAAACTGTTAAATCAGCCTTCCTTAGACACTTTTTTGAAGAAATCTTTGAAACTATGTTTACTTTCACAAAATCCACTTTTGGCCTCTTCCCAGCCCAAAACTTGTTTTAAGAGCATAAAAAGTGAAAATGCCTCTTTCGGAAAGATTTTCATTAAAACAAAGTGATGTAAGCATGAAGTTCTAATGAAAACATCTTGAAACTGTTAAATCAGCCTTCCTTAGACACTTTTTTGAAGAAATCTTTGAAACTATGTTTACTTTCACAAAATCCACTTTTGGCCTCTTCCCAGCCCAAAACTTGTTTTAAGAGCATAAGAAGTGAAAATGTCTCTTTAGGAAAGGTTTTCTTCAAAACAAAGTGCTGTAAGCATCAAGTTCTAATGAAAACATCTTGAAACTGTTAAATCAGCCTTCCTGAGACACTTTTTTGAAGAAATCGTTGAAACTATGTTTACTTTCACAAAATCCACTTTTGGCCTCTTCCCAGCCCAAATCCTGCTTTAAGAGCATAAAAAGTGAAAATGCCTCTTTCGGAAAGATTTTCTTCAAAACAAAGTGCTGTAAGCATCAAGTTCTAATGAAAACATCTTGAAACTGTTAAATCAGCCTTCCTGAGACACTTTTTTGAAGAAATCTTTGAAACTATGTTTACTTTCACAAAATCCACTTTTGGCCTCTTCCCAATCCGAAACTTGTTTTACGATCATAAAAACTGAAAATGCCTCTTTAGGAAAGATTTTCTTCAAAACAAAGTGATGTAAGCATGAAGTTCTAATGAAAACATCTTGAAACTGTTAAATCAGCCTTCCTGAGACACTTTCTTGAAGAAATCTTTGAAACTATGTTTACTTTCACAAAATCCACTTTTGGCCTCTTCCCAGCCCAAAACTTGTTTAAAGATCATAAAAACTGAAAATGCCTCTTTCGGAAAGGTTTTCTTCAAAACAAAGTGCTGTAAGCATCAAGTTCTAATGAAAACATCATGAAACTGTTAAATCAGCCTTCCTTAGACACTTTTTTGAAGAAATCTTTGAAACTATGTTTACTTTCACAAAATCCACTTTTGGCCTCTTCCCAGCCCAAAACTTGTTTTAAGAGCATAAGAAGTGAAAATGTCTCTTTAGGAAAGGTTTTCTTCAAAACAAAGTGCTGTAAGCATCAAGTTCTAATGAAAACATCTTGAAACTGTTAAATCAGCCTTCCTGAGACACTTTTTTGAAGAAATCTTTGAAACTATGTTTACTTTCACAAAATCCACTTTTGGCCTCTTCACAGGCCGAAACTTGTTTTAAGAGCATAAAAAGTGAAAATGCCTCTTTCGGAAAGATTTTCTTCAAAACAAAGTGCTGTAAGCATCAAGTTCTAATGAAAACATCTTGAAACTGTTAAATCAGCCTTCCTGTGACACTTTTTTGAAGAAATCGTTGAAACTATGTTTACTTTCACAAAATCCACTTTTGGCCTCTTCCCAGCCCAAATCCTGCTTTAAGAGCATAAAAAGTGAAAATGCCTCTTTCGGAAAGATTTTCTTCAAAACAAAGTGCTGTAAGCATCAAGTTCTAATGAAAACATCTTGAAACTGTTAAATCAGCCTTCCTGAGACACTTTTTTGAAGAAATCTTTGAAACTATGTTTACTTTCACAAAATCCACTTTTGGCCTCTTCCCAATCCGAAACTTGTTTTACGATCATAAAAACTGAAAATGCCTCTTTAGGAAAGATTTTCTTCAAAACAAAGTGATGTAAGCATCAAGTTCCAATGAAAACATCTTGAAACTGTTAAATCAGCCTTCCTGAGACACTTTCTTGAAGAAATCTTTGAAACTATGTTTACTTTCACAAAATCCACTTTTGGACTCTTCCCAGCCCAAAACTTGTTTAAAGATCATAAAAACTGAAAATGCCTCTTTCGGAAAGGTTTTCTTCAAAACAAAGTGCTGTAAGCATCAAGTTCTAATGAAAACATCATGAAACTGTTAAATCAGCCTTCCTTAGACACTTTTTTGAAGAAATCTTTGAAACTATGTTTACTTTCACAAAATCCACTTTTGGCCTCTTCCCAGCCCAAAACTTGTTTTAAGAGCATAAGAAGTGAAAATGTCTCTTTAGGAAAGGTTTTCTTCAAAACAAAGTGCTGTAAGCATCAAGTTCTAATGAAAACATCTTGAAACTGTTAAATCAGCCTTCCTGTGACACTTTTTTGAAGAAATCGTTGAAACTATGTTTACTTTCACAAAATCCACTTTTGGCCTCTTCCCAGCCCAAATCCTGCTTTAAGAGCATAAAAAGTGAAAATGCCTCTTTCGGAAAGATTTTCTTCAAAACAAAGTGCTGTAAGCATCAAGTTCTAATGAAAACATCTTGAAACTGTTAAATCAGCCTTCCTGAGACACTTTTTTGAAGAAATCTTTGAAACTATGTTTACTTTCACAAAATCCACTTTTGGCCTCTTCCCAGCCCAAATCCTGCTTTAAGAGCATAAAAAGTGAAAATGCCTCTTTCGGAAAGATTTTTTTCAAAACAAAGTGCTGTAAGCATCAAGTTCTAATGAAAACATCTTGAAACTGTTAAATCAGCCTTCCTGAGACACTTTTTTGAAGAAATCTTTGAAACTATGTTTACGTTCACAAAATCCACTTTTGGCCTCTTCCCAATCCGAAACTTGTTTTAAGATCATAAAAACTGAAAATGCCTCTTTCGGAAAGATTTTCTTCAAAACAAAGTGCTGTAAGCATCAAGTTCTAATGAAAACATCTTGAAACTGTTAAATCAGCCTTCCTGAGACACTTTCTTGAAGAAATCTTTGAAACTATGTTTACTTTCACAAAATCCACTTTTGGCCTCTTCCCAGCCCAAAACTTGTTTTAAGAGCATAAGAAGTGAAAATGTCTCTTTAGGAAAGGTTTTCTTCAAAACAATGTGCTGTAAGCATCAAGTTCTAATGAAAACATCATGAAACTGTTAAATCAGCCTTCCTTAGACACTTTTTTGAAGAAATCTTTGAAACTATGTTTACTTTCACAAAATCCACTTTTGGCTTGTTTCCAGCCCAAAACTTGTTTTAGGAGCATAAGAAGTGAAAATGTCTCTTTAGGAAAGGTTTTCTTCAAAACAAAGTGCTGTAAGCATCAAGTTCTAATGAAAACATCATGAAACTGTTAAATCAGCCTTCCTTAGACACTTTTTTGAAGAAATCTTTGAAACTATGTTTACTTTCACAAAATCCACTTTTGGCCTCTTCCCAGCCCAAAACTTGTTTTAAGAGCATAAAAAGTGAAAATGCCTCTTTCGGAAAGATTTTCATTAAAACAAAGTGATGTAAGCATGAAGTTGTAATGAAAACATCTTGAAACTGTTAAATCAGCCTTCCTTAGACACTTTTTTGAAGAAATCTTTGAAACTATGTTTACTTTCACAAAATCCACTTTTGGCCTCTTCCCAGCCCAAAACTTGTTTTAAGAGCATAAGAAGTGAAAATGTCTCTTTAGGAAAGGTTTTCTTCAAAACAAAGTGCTGTAAGCATCAAGTTCTAATGAAAACATCTTGAAACTGTTAAATCAGCCTTCCTGAGACACTTTTTTGAAGAAATCGTTGAAACTATGTTTACTTTCACAAAATCCACTTTTGGCCTCTTCCCAGCCCAAATCCTGCTTTAAGAGCATAAAAAGTGAAAATGCCTCTTTCGGAAAGATTTTCTTCAAAACAAAGTGCTGTAAGCATCAAGTTCTAATGAAAACATCTTGAAACTGTTAAATCAGCCTTCCTGAGACACTTTTTTGAAGAAATCTTTGAAACTATGTTTACTTTCACAAAATCCACTTTTGGCCTCTTCCCAATCCGAAACTTGTTTTACGATCATAAAAACTGAAAATGCCTCTTTAGGAAAGATTTTCTTCAAAACAAAGTGATGTAAGCATCAAGTTCTAATGAAAACATCTTGAAACTGTTAAATCAGCCTTCCTGAGACACTTTCTTGAAGAAATCTTTGAAACTATGTTTACTTTCACAAAATCCACTTTTGGCCTCTTCCCAGCCCAAAACTTGTTTAAAGATCATAAAAACTGAAAATGCCTCTTTCGGAAAGGTTTTCTTCAAAACAAAGTGCTGTAAGCATCAAGTTCTAATGAAAACATCATGAAACTGTTAAATCAGCCTTCCTTAGACACTTTTTTGAAGAAATCTTTGAAACTATGTTTACTTTCACAAAATCCACTTTTGGCCTCTTCCCAGCCCAAAACTTGTTTTAAGAGCATAAGAAGTGAAAATGTCTCTTTAGGAAAGGTTTTCTTCAAAACAAAGTGCTGTAAGCATCAAGTTCTAATGAAAACATCTTGAAACTGTTAAATCAGCCTTCCTGAGACACTTTTTTGAAGAAATCTTTGAAACTATGTTTACTTTCACAAAATCCACTTTTGGCCTCTTCACAGGCCGAAACTTGTTTTAAGAGCATAAAAAGTGAAAATGCCTCTTTCGGAAAGATTTTCTTCAAAACAAAGTGCTGTAAGCATCAAGTTCTAATGAAAACATCTTGAAACTGTTAAATCAGCCTTCCTGTGACACTTTTTTGAAGAAATCGTTGAAACTATGTTTACTTTCACAAAATCCACTTTTGGCCTCTTCCCAGCCCAAATCCTGCTTTAAGAGCATAAAAAGTGAAAATGCCTCTTTCGGAAAGATTTTCTTCAAAACAAAGTGCTGTAAGCATCAAGTTCTAATGAAAACATCTTGAAACTGTTAAATCAGCCTTCCTGAGACACTTTTTTGAAGAAATCTTTGAAACTATGTTTACTTTCACAAAATCCACTTTTGGCCTCTTCCCAATCCGAAACTTGTTTTAAGATCATAAAAACTGAAAATGCCTCTTTAGGAAAGATTTTCTTCAAAACAAAGTGATGTAAGCATCAAGTTCTAATGAAAACATCTTGAAACTGTTAAATCAGCCTTCCTGAGACACTTTCTTGAAGAAATCTTTGAAACTATGTTTACTTTCACAAAATCCACTTTTGGCCTCTTCCCAGCCCAAAACTTGTTTAAAGATCATAAAAACTGAAAATGCCTCTTTCGGAAAGGTTTTCTTCAAAACAAAGTGCTGTAAGCATCAAGTTCTAATGAAAACATCATGAAACTGTTAAATCAGCCTTCCTTAGACACTTTTTTGAAGAAATCTTTGAAACTATGTTTACTTTCACAAAATCCACTTTTGGCCTCTTCCCAGCCCAAAACTTGTTTTAAGAGCATAAGAAGTGAAAATGTCTCTTTAGGAAAGGTTTTCTTCAAAACAAAGTGCTGTAAGCATCAAGTTCTAATGAAAACATCTTGAAACTGTTAAATCAGCCTTCCTGAGACACTTTTTTGAAGAAATCTTTGAAACTATGTTTACTTTCACAAAATCCACTTTTGGCCTCTTCACAGGCCGAAACTTGTTTTAAGAGCATAAAAAGTGAAAATGCCTCTTTCGGAAAGATTTTCTTCAAAACAAAGTGCTGTAAGCATCAAGTTCTAATGAAAACATCTTGAAACTGTTAAATCAGCCTTCCTGTGACACTTTTTTGAAGAAATCGTTGAAACTATGTTTACTTTCACAAAATCCACTTTTGGCCTCTTCCCAGCCCAAATCCTGCTTTAAGAGCATAAAAAGTGAAAATGCCTCTTTCGGAAAGATTTTCTTCAAAACAAAGTGCTGTAAGCATCAAGTTCTAATGAAAACATCTTGAAACTGTTAAATCAGCCTTCCTGAGACACTTTTTTGAAGAAATCTTTGAAACTATGTTTACTTTCACAAAATCCACTTTTGGCCTCTTCCCAATCCGAAACTTGTTTTAAGATCATAAAAACTGAAAATGCCTCTTTAGGAAAGATTTTCTTCAAAACAAAGTGATGTAAGCATCAAGTTCTAATGAAAACATCTTGAAACTGTTAAATCAGCCTTCCTGAGACACTTTCTTGAAGAAATCTTTGAAACTATGTTTACTTTCACAAAATCCACTTTTGGCCTCTTCCCAGCCCAAAACTTGTTTAAAGATCATAAAAACTGAAAATGCCTCTTTCGGAAAGGTTTTCTTCAAAACAAAGTGCTGTAAGCATCAAGTTCTAATGAAAACATCATGAAACTGTTAAATCAGCCTTCCTTAGACACTTTTTTGAAGAAATCTTTGAAACTATGTTTACTTTCACAAAATCCACTTTTGGCCTCTTCCCAGCCCAAAACTTGTTTTAAGAGCATAAGAAGTGAAAATGTCTCTTTAGGAAAGGTTTTCTTCAAAACAAAGTGCTGTAAGCATCAAGTTCTAATGAAAACATCTTGAAACTGTTAAATCAGCCTTCCTGTGACACTTTTTTGAAGAAATCTTTGAAACTATGTTTACTTTCACAAAATCCACTTTTGGCCTCTTCCCAGCCCAAATCCTGCTTTAAGAGCATAAAAAGTGAAAATGCCTCTTTCGGAAAGATTTTCTTCAAAACAAAGTGCTGTAAGCATCAAGTTCTAATGAAAACATCTTGAAACTGTTAAATCAGCCTTCCTGAGACACTTTTTTGAAGAAATCTTTGAAACTATGTTTACTTTCACAAAATCCACTTTTGGCCTCTTCCCAGCCCAAATCCTGCTTTAAGAGCATAAAAAGTGAAAATGCCTCTTTCGGAAAGATTTTTTTCAAAACAAAGTGCTGTAAGCATCAAGTTCTAATGAAAACATCTTGAAACTGTTAAATCAGCCTTCCTGAGACACTTTTTTGAAGAAATCTTTGAAACTATGTTTACGTTCACAAAATCCACTTTTGGCCTCTTCCCAATCCGAAACTTGTTTTAAGATCATAAAAACTGAAAATGCCTCTTTCGGAAAGATTTTCTTCAAAACAAAGTGCTGTAAGCATCAAGTTCTAATGAAAACATCTTGAAACTGTTAAATCAGCCTTCCTGAGACACTTTCTTGAAGAAATCTTTGAAACTATGTTTACTTTCACAAAATCCACTTTTGGCCTCTTCCCAGCCCAAAACTTGTTTTAAGAGCATAAGAAGTGAAAATGTCTCTTTAGGAAAGGTTTTCTTCAAAACAATGTTCTGTAAGCATCAAGTTCTAATGAAAACATCATGAAACTGTTAAATCAGCCTTCCTTAGACACTTTTTTGAAGAAATCTTTGAAACTATGTTTACTTTCACAAAATCCACTTTTGGCCTCTTCCCAGCCCAAAACTTGTTTTAAGAGCATAAGAAGTGAAAATGTCTCTTTAGGAAAGGTTTTCTTCAAAACAAAGTGCTGTAAGCATCAAGTTCTAATGAAAACATCTTGAAACTGTTAAATCAGCCTTCCTGAGACACTTTTTTGAAGAAATCTTTGAAACTATGTTTACTTTCACAAAATCCACTTTTGGCCTCTTCACAGGCCGAAACTTGTTTTAAGAGCATAAAAAGTGAAAATGCCTCTTTCGGAAAGATTTTCTTCAAAACAAAGTGCTGTAAGCATCAAGTTCTAATGAAAACATCTTGAAACTGTTAAATCAGCCTTCCTTAGACACTTTTTTGAAGAAATCGTTGAAACTATGTTTACTTTCACAAAATCCACTTTTGGCCTCTTCCCAGCCCAAATCCTGCTTTAAGAGCATAAAAAGTGAAAATGCCTCTTTCGGAAAGATTTTCTTCAAAACAAAGTGCTGTAAGCATCAAGTTCTAATGAAAACATCTTGAAACTGTTAAATCAGCCTTCCTGAGACACTTTTTTGAAGAAATCTTTGAAACTATGTTTACTTTCACAAAATCCACTTTTGGCCTCTTCCCAGCCCAAATCCTGCTTTAAGAGCATAAAAAGTGAAAATGCCTCTTTCGGAAAGATTTTCTTCAAAACAAAGTGCTGTAAGCATCAAGTTCTAATGAAAACATCTTGAAACTGTTAAATCAGCCTTCCTGAGACACTTTTTTGAAGAAATCTTTGAAACTATGTTTACGTTCACAAAATCCACTTTTGGCCTCTTCCCAATCCGAAACTTGTTTTAAGATCATAAAAACTGAAAATGCCTCTTTCGGAAAGATTTTCTTCAAAACAAAGTGCTGTAAGCATCAAGTTCTAATGAAAACATCTTGAAACTGTTAAATCAGCCTTCCTGAGACACTTTCTTGAAGAAATCTTTGAAACTATGTTTACTTTCACAAAATCCACTTTTGGCCTCTTCCCAGCCCAAAACTGGTTTAAAGATCATAAAAACTGAAAATGCCTCTTTCGGAAAGGTTTTCTTCAAAACAAAGTGCTGTAAGCATCAAGTTCTAATGAAAACATCATGAAACTGTTAAATCAGCCTTCCTTAGACACTTTTTTGAAGAAATCTTTGAAACTATGTTTACTTTCACAAAATCCACTTTTGGCCTCTTCCCAGCCCAAATCCTGCTTTAAGAGCATAAAAAGTGAAAATGCCTCTTTCGGAAAGATTTTCTTCAAAACAAAGTGCTGTAAGCATCAAGTTCTAATGAAAACATCTTGAAACTGTTAAATCAGCCTTCCTGAGACACTTTTTTGAAGAAATCTTTGAAACTATGTTTACTTTCACAAAATCCACTTTTGGCCTCTTCCCAGCCCAAAACTTGTTTTAAGAGCATAAGAAGTGAAAATGTCTCTTTAGGAAAGGTTTTCTTCAAAACAAAGTGCTGTAAGCATCAAGTTCTAATGAAAACATCATGAAACTGTTAAATCAGCCTTCCTTAGACACTTTTTTGAAGAAATCTTTGAAACTATGTTTACTTTCACAAAATCCACTTTTGGCCTCTTCCCAGCCCAAAACTTGTTTTAGGAGCATAAGAAGTGAAAATGTCTCTTTAGGAAAGGTTTTCTTCAAAACAAAGTGCTGTAAGCATCAAGTTCTAATGAAAACATCATGAAACTGTTAAATCAGCCTTCCTTAGACACTTTTTTGAAGAAATCTTTGAAACTATGTTTACTTTCACAAAATCCACTTTTGGCCTCTTCCCAGCCCAAAACTTGTTTTAAGAGCATAAAAAGTGAAAATGCCTCTTTCGGAAAAATTTTCATTAAAACAAAGTGATGTAAGCATGAAGTTCTAATGAAAACATCTTGAAACTGTTAAATCAGCCTTCCTTAGACACTTCTTTGAAGAAATCTTTGAAACTATGTTTACTTTCACAAAATCCACTTTTGGCCTCTTCCCAGCCCAAAACTTGTTTTAAGAGCATAAGAAGTGAAAATGTCTCTTTAGGAAAGGTTTTCTTCAAAACAAAGTGCTGTAAGCATCAAGTTCTAATGAAAACATCTTGAAACTGTTAAATCAGCCTTCCTGAGACACTTTTTTGAAGAAATCTTTGAAACTATGTTTACTTTCACAAAATCCACTTTTGGCCTCTTCACAGGCCGAAACTTGTTTTAAGAGCATAAAAAGTGAAAATGCCTCTTTCGGAAAGATTTTCTTCAAAACAAAGTGCTGTAAGCATCAAGTTCGAATGAAAACATCTTGAAACTGTTAAATCAGCCTTCCTGTGACACTTTTTTGAAGAAATCTTTGAAACTATGTTTACTTTCACAAAATCCACTTTTGGCCTCTTCCCAGCCCAAATCCTGCTTTAAGAGCATAAAAAGTGAAAATGCCTCTTTCGGAAAGATTTTCTTCAAAACAAAGTGCTGTAAGCATCAAGTTCTAATGAAAACATCTTGAAACTGTTAAATCAGCCTTCCTGAGACACTTTTTTGAAGAAATCGTTGAAACTATGTTTACTTTCACAAAATCCACTTTTGGCCTCTTCCCAGCCCAAATCCTGCTTTAAGAGCATAAAAAGTGAAAATGCCTCTTTCGGAAAGATTTTCTTCAAAACAAAGTGCTGTAAGCATCAAGTTCTAATGAAAACATCTTGAAACTGTTAAATCAGCCTTCCTGAGACACTTTTTTGAAGAAATCTTTGAAACTATGTTTACTTTCACAAAATCCACTTTTGGCCTCTTCCCAATCCGAAACTTGTTTTAAGATCATAAAAACTGAAAATGCCTCTTTCGGAAAGATTTTCTTTAAAACAAAGTGCTGTAAGCATCAAGTTCTAATGAAAACATCTTGAAACTGTTAAATCAGCCTTCCTGAGACACTTTCTTGAAGAAATCTTTGAAACTATGTTTACTTTCACAAAATCCACTTTTGGCCTCTTCCCAGCCCAAAACTTGTTTAAAGATCATAAAAACTGAAAATGCCTCTTTCGGAAAGGTTTTCTTCAAAACAAAGTGCTGTAAGCATCAAGTTCTAATGAAAACATCATGAAACTGTTAAATCAGCCTTCCTTAGACACTTTTTTGAAGAAATCTTTGAAACTATGTTTACTTTCACAAAATCCACTTTTGGCCTCTTCCCAGCCAAAACTTGTTTTAAGAGCATAAGAAGTGAAAATGTCTCTTTAGGAAAGGTTTTCTTCAAAACAATGTGCTGTAAGCATCAAGTTCTAATGAAAACATCATGAAACTGTTAAATCAGCCTTCCTTAGACACTTTTTTGAAGAAATCTTTGAAACTATGTTTACTTTCACAAAATCCACTTTTGGATTGTTTCCAGCCCAAAACTTGTTTTAGGAGCATAAGAAGTGAAAATGTCTCTTTAGGAAAGGTTTTCTTCAAAACAAAGTGCTGTAAGCATCAAGTTCTAATGAAAACATCATGAAACTGTTAAATCAGCCTTCCTTAGACACTTTTTGAAGAAATCTTTGAAACTATGTTTACTTTCACAAAATCCACTTTTGGCCTCTTCCCAGCCCAAAACTTGTTTTAAGAGCATAAAAAGTGAAAATGCCTCTTTCGGAAAGATTTTCATTAAAACAAAGTGCTGTAAGCATGAAGTTCTAATGAAAACATCTTGAAACTGTTAAATCAGCCTTCCTTAGACACTTTTTTGAAGAAATCTTTGAAACTATGTTTACTTTCACAAAATCCACTTTTGGCCTCTTCCCAGCCCAAAACTTGTTTTAAGAGCATAAGAAGTGAAAATGCCTCTTTCGGAAAGATTTTCTTCAAAACAAAGTGCTGTAAGCATCAAGTTCTAATGAAAACATCTTGAAACTGTTAAATCAGCCTTCCTGAGACACTTTTTTGAAGAAATCGTTGAAACTATGTTTACTTTCACAAAATCCACTTTTGGCCTCTTCCCAGCCCAAATCCTGCTTTAAGAGCATAAAAAGTGAAAATGCCTCTTTCGGAAAGATTTTCTTCAAAACAAAGTGCTGTAAGCATCAAGTTCTAATGAAAACATCTTGAAACTGTTAAATCAGCCTTCCTGAGACACTTTTTTGAAGAAATCTTTGAAACTATGTTTACTTTCACAAAATCCACTTTTGGCCTCTTCCCAATCCGAAACTTGTTTTAAGATCATAAAAACTGAAAATGCCTCTTTCGGAAAGATTTTCTTCAAAACAAAGTGCTGTAAGCATCAAGTTCTAATGAAAACATCTTGAAACTGTTAAATCAGCCTTCCTGAGACACTTTCTTGAAGAAATCTTTGAAACTATGTTTACTTTCACAAAATCCACTTTTGGCCTCTTCCCAGCCCGAAACTTGTTTTAAGAGCATAAAAAGTGAAAATGCCTCTTTCGGAAAGATTTTCTTCAAAACAAAGTGCTGTAAGCATCAAGTTCTAATGAAAACATCTTGAAACTGTTAAATCAGCCTTCCTGTGACACTTTTTTGAAGAAATCGTTGAAACTATGTTTACTTTCACAAAATCCACTTTTGGCCTCTTCCCAATCCGAAACTTGTTTTAAGATCATAAAAACTGAAAATGCCTCTTTCGGAAAGATTTTCTTCAAAACAAAGTGCTGTAAGCATCAAGTTCTAATGAAAACATCTTGAAACTGTTAAATCAGCCTTCCTGAGACACTTTCTTGAAGAAATCTTTGAAACTATGTTTACTTTCACAAAATCCACTTTTGGCCTCTTCCCAGCCCAAAACTTGTTTAAAGATCATAAAAACTGAAAATGCCTCTTTCGGAAAGGTTTTCTTCAAAACAAAGTGCTGTAAGCATCAAGTTCTAATGAAAACATCATGAAACTGTTAAATCAGCCTTCCTTAGACACTTTTTTGAAGAAATCTTTGAAACTATGTTTACTTTCACAAAATCCACTTTTGGCCTCTTCCCAGCCCAAAACTTGTTTTAAGAGCATAAGAAGTGAAAATGTCTCTTTAGGAAAGGTTTTCTTCAAAACAATGTGCTGTAAGCATCAAGTTCTAATGAAAACATCATGAAACTGTTAAATCAGCCTTCCTTAGACACTTTTTTGAAGAAATCTTTGAAACTATGTTTACTTTCACAAAATCCACTTTTGGCTTGTTTCCAGCCCAAAACTTGTTTTAGGAGCATAAGAAGTGAAAATGTCTCTTTAGGAAAGGTTTTCTTCAAAACAAAGTGCTGTAAGCATCAAGTTCTAATGAAAACATCATGAAACTGTTAAATCAGCCTTCCTTAGACACTTTTTTGAAGAAATCTTTGAAACTATGTTTACTTTCACAAAATCCACTTTTGGCCTCTTCCCAGCCCAAAACTTGTTTTAAGAGCATAAAAAGTGAAAATGCCTCTTTCGGAAAGATTTTCATTAAAACAAAGTGATGTAAGCATGAAGTTCCTAATGAAAACATCTTGAAACTGTTAAATCAGCCTTCCTTAGACACTTTTTTGAAGAAATCTTTGAAACTATGTTTACTTTCACAAAATCCACTTTTGGCCTCTTCCCAGCCCAAAACTTGTTTTAAGAGCATAAAAAGTGAAAATGCCTCTTTCGGAAAGATTTTCTTCAAAACAAAGTGCTGTAAGCATCAAGTTCTAATGAAAACATCTTGAAACTGTTAAATCAGCCTTCCTGAGACACTTTTTTGAAGAAATCTTTGAAACTATGTTTACTTTCACAAAATCCACTTTTGGCCTCTTCCCAATCCGAAACTTGTTTTAAGATCATAAAAACTGAAAATGCCTCTTTCGGAAAGATTTTCTTCAAAACAAAGTGCTGTAAGCATCAAGTTCTAATGAAAACATCTTGAAACTGTTAAATCAGCCTTCCTGAGACACTTTCTTGAAGAAATCTTTGAAACTATGTTACTTTCACAAAATCCACTTTTGGCCTCTTCCCAGCCCAAAACTTGTTTTAAGAGCATAAAAAGTGAAAATGCCTCTTTCGGAAAGATTTTCATTAAAACAAAGTGATGTAAGCATGAAGTTCTAATGAAAACATCTTGAAATTGTTAAATCAGCCTTCCTGAGACACTTTTTGAAGAAATCTTTGAAACTATGTTTACTTTCACAAAATCCACTTTTGGCCTCTTCCCAGCCCAAAACTTGTTTTAAGAGCATAAGAAGTGAAAATGCCTCTTTCGGAAAGATTTTCTTCAAAACAAAGTGCTGTAAGCATCAAGTTCTAATGAAAACATCTTGAAACTGTTAAATCAGCCTTCCTGAGACACTTTTTTGAAGAAATCTTTGAAACTATGTTTACTTTCACAAAATCCACTTTTGGCCTCTTCCCAATCCGAAACTTGTTTTAAGATCATAAAAACTGAAAATGCCTCTTTCGGAAAGATTTTCTTCAAAACAAAGTGCTGTAAGCATCAAGTTCTAATGAAAACATCTTGAAACTGTTAAATCAGCCTTCCTGAGACACTTTCTTGAAGAAATCTTTGAAACTATGTTTACTTTCACAAAATCCACTTTGGCCTCTTCCCAGCCCAAATCCTGCTTTAAGAGCATAAAAAGTGAAAATGCCTCTTTCGGAAAGATTTTCTTCAAAACAAAGTGCTGTAAGCATCAAGTTCTAATGAAAACATCTTGAAACTGTTAAATCAGCCTTCCTGAGACACTTTTTTGAAGAAATCTTTGAAACTATGTTTACTTTCACAAAATCCACTTTTGGCCTCTTCCCAATCCGAAACTTGTTTTAAGATCATAAAAACTGAAAATGCCTCTTTCGGAAAGATTTTCTTCAAAACAAAGTGCTGTAAGCATCAAGTTCTAATGAAAACATCTTGAAACTGTTAAATCAGCCTTCCTGAGACACTTTCTTGAAGAAATCTTTGAAACTATGTTTACTTTCACAAAATCCACTTTTGGCCTCTTCCCAGCCCAAAACTTGTTTTAAGAGCATAAAAAGTGAAAATGCCTCTTTCGGAAAGATTTTCATTAAAACAAAGTGATGTAAGCATGAAGTTCTAATGAAAACATCTTGAAATTGTTAAATCAGCCTTCCTGAGACACTTTTTTGAAGAAATCTTTGAAACTATGTTTACTTTCACAAAATCCACTTTTGGCCTCTTCCCAGCCCAAAACTTGTTTTAAGAGCATAAGAAGTGAAAATGCCTCTTTCGGAAAGATTTTCTTCAAAACAAAGTGCTGTAAGCATCAAGTTCTAATGAAAACATCTTGAAAACTGTTAAATCAGCCTTCCTGAGACACTTTTTTGAAGAAATCTTTGAAACTATGTTTACTTTCACAAAATCCACTTTTGGCCTCTTCCCAATCCGAAACTTGTTTTAAGATCATAAAACTGAAAATGCCTCTTTCGGAAAGATTTTTCTTCAAAACAAAGTGCTGTAAGCATCAAGTTCTAATGAAAACATCTTGAAACTGTTAAATCAGCCTTCCTGAGACACTTTCTTGAAGAAATCTTTGAAACTATGTTTACTTTCACAAAATCCACTTTTGGCCTCTTCCCAGCCCAAAACTTGTTTTAAGAGCATAAAAAGTGAAAATGCCTCTTTCGGAAAGATTTTCATTAAAACAAAGTGATGTAAGCATGAAGTTCTAATGAAAACATCTTGAAATTGTTAAATCAGCCTTCCTGAGACACTTTTTTGAAGAAATCTTTGAAACTATGTTTACTTTCACAAAATCCACTTTTGGCCTCTTCCCAGCCCAAAACTTGTTTTAAGAGCATAAGAAGTGAAAATGCCTCTTTCGGAAAGATTTTCTTCAAAACAAAGTGCTGTAAGCATCAAGTTCTAATGAAAACATCTTGAAACTGTTAAATCAGCCTTCCTGAGACACTTTTTGAAGAAATCGTTGAAACTATGTTTACTTTCACAAAATCCACTTTTGGCCTCTTCCCAGCCCAAATCCTGCTTTAAGAGCATAAAAAGTGAAAATGCCTCTTTCGGAAAGATTTTCTTCAAAACAAAGTGCTGTAAGCATCAAGTTCTAATGAAAACATCTTGAAACTGTTAAATCAGCCTTCCTGAGACACTTTTTTGAAGAAATCTTTGAAACTATGTTTACTTTCACAAAATCCACTTTTGGCCTCTTCCCAATCCGAAACTTGTTTTAAGATCATAAAAACTGAAAATGCCTCTTTCGGAAAGATTTTCTTCAAAACAAAGTGCTGTAAGCATCAAGTTCTAATGAAAACATCTTGAAACTGTTAAATCAGCCTTCCTGAGACACTTTCTTGAAGAAATCTTTGAAACTATGTTTACTTTCACAAAATCCACTTTTGGCCTCTTCCCAGCCCAAAACTTGTTTAAAGATCATAAAAACTGAAAATGCCTCTTTCGGAAAGGTTTTCTTCAAAACAAAGTGCTGTAAGCATCAAGTTCTAATGAAAACATCATGAAACTGTTAAATCAGCCTTCCTTAGACACTTTTTTGAAGAAATCTTTGAAACTATGTTTACTTTCACAAAATCCACTTTTGCCTCTTCCCAGCCCAAAACTTGTTTTAAGAGCATAAGAAGTGAAAATGTCTCTTAGGAAAGGTTTTCTTCAAAACAATGTGCTGTAAGCATCAAGTTCTAATGAAACATCATGAAACTGTTAATCAGCCTTCCTGAGACACTTTTTTGAAGAAATCTTTGAAACTATGTTTACTTTCACAAAATCCACTTTTGGCTTGTTTCCAGCCCAAAACTTGTTTTAGGAGCATAAAAAGTGAAAATGCCTCTTTCGGAAAGATTTTCTTCAAAACAAAGTGCTGTAAGCATCAACTTCTAATGAAAACATCTTGAAACTGTTAAATCAGCCTTCCTGAGACACTTTTTTGAAGAAATCTTTGAAACTATGTTTACTTTCACAAAATCCACTTTTGGCCTCTTCCCAATCCGAAACTTGTTTTAAGATCATAAAAACTGAAAATGCCTCTTTAGGAAAGATTTTCTTCAAAACAAAGTGCTGTAAGCATCAAGTTCTAATGAAAACATCTTGAAACTGTTAAATCAGCCTTCCTGAGACACTTTCTTGAAGAAATCTTTGAAACTATGTTTACTTTCACAAATCCACTTTTGGCCTCTTCCCAGCCCAAAACTTGTTTAAAGATCATAAAAACTGAAAATGCCTCTTTCGGAAAGGTTTTCTTCAAAACAAAGTGCTGTAAGCATCAAGTTCTAATGAAAACATCATGAAACTGTTAAATCAGCCTTCCTTAGACACTTTTTGAAGAAATCTTTGAAACTATGTTTACTTTCACAAAATCCACTTTTGGCCTCTTCCCAGCCCAAAACTTGTTTTAAGAGCATAAGAAGTGAAAATTGTCTCTTTAGGAAAGGTTTTCTTCAAACAAAGTGCTGTAAGCATCAAGTTCTAATGAAAACATCTTGAAACTGTTAAATCAGCCTTCCTGTGACACTTTTTTGAAGAAATCGTTGAAACTATGTTTACTTTCACAAAATCCACTTTTGGCCTCTTCCCAGCCCAAATCCTGCTTTAAGAGCATAAAAAGTGAAAATGCCTCTTTCGAAAGATTTTCTTCAAAACAAAGTGCTGTAAGCATCAAGTTCTAATGAAAACATCTTGAAACTGTTAAATCAGCCTTCCTGAGACACTTTTTTGAAGAAATCTTTGAAACTATGTTTACTTTCACAAAATCCACTTTTGGCCTCTTCCCAATCCGAAACTTGTTTTAAGATCATAAAAACTGAAAATGCCTCTTTCGAAAGATTTTCTTCAAAACAAAGTGCTGTAAGCATCAAGTTCTAATGAAAACATCTTGAAACTGTTAAATCAGCCTTCCTGAGACACTTTCTTGAAGAAATCTTTGAAACTATGTTTACTTTCACAAATCCACTTTTGGCCTCTTCCCAGCCCAAAACTTGTTAAAGATCATAAAAACTGAAAATGCCTCTTTCGGAAAGGTTTTCTTCAAACAAAGTGCTGTAAGCATCAAGTTCTAATGAAAACATCATGAAACTGTTAAATCAGCCTTCCTTAGACACTTTTTTGAAGAAATCTTTGAAACTATGTTTACTTTCACAAAATCCACTTTTGGCCTCTTCCCAGCCCAAAACTTGTTTTAAGAGCATAAGAAGTGAAAATGCCTCTTTAGAAAGGTTTTCTTCAAAACAATGTGCTGTAAGCATCAAGTTCTAATGAAAACATCATGAAACTGTTAAATCAGCCTTCCTTAGACACTTTTTTGAAGAAATCTTTGAAACTATGTTTACTTTCACAAAATCCACTTTTGGCTTGTTTCCAGCCCAAAACTTGTTTTAGGAGCATAAGAAGTGAAAATGTCTCTTTAGGAAAGGTTTTCTTCAAAACAAAGTGCTGTAAGCATCAAGTTCTAATGAAAACATCATGAAACTGTTAAATCAGCCTTCCTTAGACACTTTTTTGAAGAAATCTTTGAAACTATGTTTACTTTCACAAAATCCACTTTTGGCCTCTTCCCAGCCCAAAACTTGTTTTAAGAGCATAAAAAGTGAAAATGCCTCTTTCGGAAAGATTTTCATTAAAACAAAGTGATGTAAGCATGAAGTTCTAATGAAAACATCTTGAAACTGTTAAATCAGCCTTCCTTAGACACTTTTTTGAAGAAATCTTTGAAACTATGTTTACTTTCACAAAATCCACTTTTGGCCTCTTCCCAGCCCAAATCCTGCTTTAAGAGCATAAAAAGTGAAAATGCCTCTTTCGGAAAGATTTTCTTCAAAACAAAGTGCTGTAAGCATCAAGTTCTAATGAAAACATCTTGAAACTGTTAAATCAGCCTTCCTGAGACACTTTCTTGAAGAAATCTTTGAAACTATGTTTACTTTCACAAAATCCACTTTTGGCCACTTCCCAGCCCAAAACTTGTTTAAAGATCATAAAAACTGAAAATGCCTCTTTCGGAAAGGTTTTCTTCAAAACAAAGTGCTGTAAGCATCAAGTTCTAATGAAAACATCATGAAACTGTTAAATCAGCCTTCCTTAGACACTTTTTTGAAGAAATCTTTGAAACTATGTTTACTTTCACAAAATCCACTTTTGGCCTCTTCCCAGCCCAAAACTTGTTTTAAGAGCATAAGAAGTGAAAATGTCTCTTTAGGAAAGGTTTTCTTCAAAACAAAGTGCTGTAAGCATCAAGTTCTAATGAAAACATCTTGAAACTGTTAAATCAGCCTTCCTGAGACACTTTTTTGAAGAAATCTTTGAAACTATGTTTACTTTCACAAAATCCACTTTTGGCCTCTTCCCAGGCCGAAACTTGTTTTAAGAGCATAAAAAGTGAAAATGCCTCTTTCGGAAAGATTTTCTTCAAAACAAAGTGCTGTAAGCATCAAGTTCTAATGAAAACATCTTGAAACTGTTAAATCAGCCTTCCTGAGACACTTTTTTGAAGAAATCGTTGAAACTATGTTTACTTTCACAAAATCCACTTTTGGCCTCTTCCCAGCCCAAATCCTGCTTTAAGAGCATAAAAAGTGAAAATGCCTCTTTCGGAAATATTTTCTTCAAAACAAAGTGCTGTAAGCATCAAGTTCTAATGAAAACATCTTGAAACTGTTAAATCAGCCTTCCTGAGACACTTTTTTGAAGAAATCTTTGAAACTATGTTTACTTTCACAAAATCCACTTTTGGCCTCTTCCCAGCCCAAAACTTGTTTTAAGAGCATAAGAAGTGAAAATGTCTCTTTAGGAAAGGTTTTCTTCAAAACAATGTGCTGTAAGCATCAAGTTCTAATGAAAACATCATGAAACTGTTAAATCAGCCTTCCTTAGACACCTTTTTGAAGAAATCTTTGAAACTATGTTTACTTTCACAAAATCCACTTTTGGCTTGTTTCCAGCCCAAAACTTGTTTTAGGAGCATAAGAAGTGAAAATGTCTCTTTAGGAAAGGTTTTCTTCAAAACAAAGTGCTGTAAGCATCAAGTTCTAATGAAAACATCATGAAACTATTAAATCAGCCTTCCTTAGACACTTTTTTGAAGAAATCTTTGAAACTATGTTTACTTTCACAAAATCCACTTTTGGCCTCTTCCCAGCCCAAAACTTGTTTTAAGAGCATAAGAAGTGAAAATGTCTCTTTAGGAAAGGTTTTCTTCAAAACAAAGTGCTGTAAGCATCAAGTTCTAATGAAAACATCTTGAAACTGTTAAATCAGCCTTCCTGAGACACTTTTTTGAAGAAATCGTTGAAACTATGTTTACTTTCACAAAATCCACTTTTGGCCTCTTCCCAGCCCAAATCCTGCTTTAAGAGCATAAAAAGTGAAAATGCCTCTTTCGGAAAGATTTTCTTCAAAACAAAGTGCTGTAAGCATCAAGTTCTAATGAAAACATCTTGAAACTGTTAAATCAGCCTTCCTGAGACACTTTTTTGAAGAAATCTTTGAAACTATGTTTACTTTCACAAAATCCACTTTTGGCTTCTTCCCAGCCCAAAACTTGTTTTAAGAGCATAAGAAGTGAAAATGTCTCTTTAGGAAAGGTTTTCTTCAAAACAATGTGCTGTAAGCATCAAGTTCTAATGAAAACATCATGAAACTGTTAAATCAGCCTTCCTTAGACACTTTTTTGAAGAAATCTTTGAAACTATGTTTACTTTCACAAAATCCACTTTTGGCTTGTTTCCAGCCCAAAACTTGTTTTAGGAGCATAAGAAGTGAAAATGTCTCTTTAGGAAAGGTTTTCTTCAAAACAAAGTGCTGTAAGCATCAAGTTCTAATGAAAACATCATGAAACTGTTAAATCAGCCTTCCTTAGACACTTTTTTGAAGAAATCTTTGAAACTATGTTTACTTTCACAAAATCCACTTTTGGCCTCTTCCCAGCCCAAAACTTGTTTTAAGAGCATAAGAAGTGAAAATGTCTCTTTAGGAAAGGTTTTCTTCAAAACAAAGTGCTGTAAGCATCAAGTTCTAATGAAAACATCATGAAACTGTTAAATCAGCCTTCCTGAAACACTTTTTTGAGGAAATCTTTGAAACTATGTTTACTTTCACAAAATCCACTTTTGGCTTCTTTCCAGCCCAAAACTTGTTTTAGGAGCATAAGAAGTGAAAATGTCTCTGTAGGAAAGGTTTTCTTCAAAACAAAGTGCTGTAAGCATCAAGTTCTAATGAAAACATCATGAAACTGTTAAATCAGCCTTCCTTAGACACTTTTATGAAGAAATCTTTGAAACTATGTTTACTTTCACAAAATCCACTTTTGGCCTCTTCCCAGCCCAAAACTTGTTTTAGGAGCATAAAAAGTGAAAATGCCTCTTTCGGAAAGATTTTCTTCAAAACAAAGTGCTGTAAGCATCAAGTTCTAATGAAAACATCTTGAAACTGTTAAATCAGCCTTCCTGAGACACTTTTTTGAAGAAATCGTTGAAACTATGTTTACTTTCACAAAATCCACTTTTGGCCTCTTCCCAGCCCAAATCGTGCTTTAAGAGCATAAAAAGTGAAAATGCCTCTTTCGGAAAGATTTTCTTCAAAACAAAGTGCTGTAAGCATCAAGTTCTAATGAAAACATCTTGAAACTGTTAAATCAGCCTTCCTGAGACACTTTCTTGAAGAAATCTTTGAAACTATGTTTACTTTCACAAAATCCACTTTTGGCCTCTTCCCAGCCCAAAACTTGTTTAAAGATCATAAAAACTGAAAATGCCTCTTTCGGAAAGGTTTTCTTCAAAACAAAGTGCTGTAAGCATCAAGTTCTAATGAAAACATCATGAAACTGTTAAATCAGCCTTCCTTAGACACTTTTTTGAAGAAATCTTTGAAACTATGTTTACTTTCACAAAATCCACTTTTGGCCTCTTCCCAGCCCAAAACTTGTTTTAAGAGCATAAGAAGTGAAAATGTCTCTTTAGGAAAGGTTTTCTTCAAAACAATGTGCTGTAAGCATCAAGTTCTAATGAAAACATCATGAAACTGTTAAATCAGCCTTCCTTAGACACTTTTTTGAAGAAATCTTTGAAACTATGTTTACTTTCACAAAATCCACTTTTGGCTTGTTTCCAGCCCAAAACTTGTTTTAAGAGCATAAGAAGTGAAAATGTCTCTTTAGGAAAGGTTTTCTTCAAAACAAAGTGCTGTAAGCATCAAGTTCTAATGAAAACATCATGAAACTGTTAAATCAGCCTTCCTTAGACACTTTTTTGAAGAAATCTTTGAAACTATGTTTACTTTCACAAAATCCACTTTTGGCCTCTTCCCAGCCCAAAACTTGTTTTAAGAGCATAAAAAGTGAAAATGTCTCTTTAAGAAAGGTTTTCTTCAAAACAAAGTGCTGTAAGCATCAAGTTCTAATGAAAATATCATGAAACTGTTAAATCAGCCTTCCTGAAACACTTTTTTGAAGAAATCTTTGAAACTATGTTTACTTTCACAAAATCCACTTTTGGCTTCTTTCCAGCCCAAAACTTGTTTTAGGAGCATAAGAAGTGAAAATGTCTCTTTAGGAAAGGTTTTCTTCAAAACAAAGTGCTGTAAGCATCAAGTTCTAATGAAAACATCATGAAACTGTTAAATCAGCCTTCCTTAGACACTTTTATGAAGAAATCTTTGAAACTATGTTTACTTTCACAAAATCCACTTTTGGCCTCTTCCCAGCCCAAAACTTGTTTTAGGAGCATAAAAAGTGAAAATGCCTCTTTCGGAAAGATTTTCTTCAAAACAAAGTGCTGTAAGCATCAAGTTCTAATGAAAACATCTTGAAACTGTTAAATCAGCCTTCCTTAGACACTTTTTTGAAGAAATCGTTGAAACTATGTTTACTTTCACAAAATCCACTTTTGGCCTCTTCCCAGCCCAAATCCTGCTTTAAGAGCATAAAAAGTGAAAATTCATCTTTCGGAAAGATTTTCTTCAAAACAAAGTGCTGTAAGCATCAACTTCTAATGAAAACATATTGAAACTGTTAAATCAGCCTTCCTGAGACACTTTTTTGAAGAAATCTTTGAAACTATGTTTACTTTCACAAAATCCACTTTTGGCCTCTTCCCAATCCGAAACTTGTTTTAAGATCATAAAAACTGAAAATGCCTCTTTCGGAAAGATTTTCTTCAAAACAAAGTGCTGTAAGCATCAAGTTCTAATGAAAACATCTTGAAACTGTTAAATCAGCCTTCCTGAGACACTTTTTTGAAGAAATCTTTGAAACTATGTTTACTTTCACAAAATCCACTTTTGGCCTCTTCCCAGCCCAAAACTTGTTTAAAGATCATAAAAACTGAAAATGCCTCTTTCGGAAAGGTTTTCTTCAAAAAAAAGTGCTGTAAGCATCAAGTTCTAATGAAAACATCATGAAACTGTTAAATCAGCCTTCCTTAGACACTTTTTTGAAGAAATCTTTGAAACTATGTTTACTTTCACAAAATCCACTTTTGGCCTCTTCCCAGCCCAAAACTTGTTTAAAGATCATAAAAACTGAAAATGCCTCTTTCGGAAAGGTTTTCTTCAAAACAAAGTGCTGTAAGCATCAAGTTCTAATGAAAACATCATGAAACTGTTAAATCAGCCTTCCTTAGACACTTTTTTGAAGAAATCTTTGAAACTATGTTTACTTTCACAAAATCCACTTTTGGCCTCTTCCCAGCCCAAAACTTGTTTTAAGAGCATAAGAAGTGAAAATGTCTCTTTAGGAAAGGTTTTCTTCAAAACAAAGTGCTGTAAGCATCAAGTTCTAATGAAAACATCTTGAAACTGTTAAATCAGCCTTCCTGAGACACTTTTTTGAAGAAATCTTTGAAACTATGTTTACTTTCACAAAATCCACTTTTGGACTCTTCTCAATCCGAAACTTGTTTTAAGATCATAAAAACTGAAAATGCCTCTTTAGGAAAGATTTTCTTCAAAACAAAGTGCTGTAAGCATCAAGTTCTAATGAAAACATCTTGAAACTGTTAAATCAGCCTTCCTGAGACACTTTCTTGAAGAAATCTTTGAAACTATGTTTACTTTCACAAAATCCACTTTTGGCCTCTTCCCAGCCCAAAACTTGTTTAAAGATCATAAAAACTGAAAATGCCTCTTTCGGAAAGGTTTTCTTCAAAACAAAGTGCTGTAAGCATCAAGTTCTAATGAAAACATCATGAAACTGTTAAATCAGCCTTCCTTAGACACTTTTTTGAAGAAATCTTTGAAACTATGTTTACTTTCACAAAATCCACTTTTGGCCTCTTCCCAGCCCAAAACTTGTTTTAAGAGCATAAGAAGTGAAAATGTCTCTTTAGGAAAGGTTTTCTTCAAAACAATGTGCTGTAAGCATCAAGTTCTAATGAGAACATCATGAAACTGTTAAATCAGCCTTCCTTAAACACTTTTTTGAAGAAATCTTTGAAACTATGTTTACTTTCACAAAATCCACTTTTGGCTTCTTTCCAGCCCAAAACTTGTTTTAGGAGCATAAGAAGTGAAAATGTCTCTTTAGGAAAGGTTTTCTTCAAAACAAAGTGCTGTAAGCATCAAGTTCTAATGAAAACATCATGAAACTGTTAAATCAGCCTTCCTTAGACACTTTTATGAAGAAATCTTTGAAACTATGTTTACTTTCACAAAATCCACTTTTGGCCTCTTCCCAGCCCAAATCCTGCTTTAAGAGCATAAAAAGTGAAAATGCCTTCTTCGGAAAGATTTTCTTCAAAACAAAGTGCTGTAAGCATCAAGTTCTAATGAAAACATCTTGAAACTGTTAAATCAGCCTTCCTGAGACACTTTTTTGAAGAAATCTTTGAAACTATGTTTACTTTCACAAAATCCACTTTTGGGCTCTTCCCAGTCCGAAACTTGTTTTAAGATCATAAAAACTGAAAATGCCTCTTTAGGAAAGATTTTCTTCAAAACAAAGTGCTGTAAGCATCAAGTTCTAATGAAAACATCTTGAAACTGTTAAATCAGCCTTCCTGAGACACTTTCTTGAAGAAATCTTTGAAACTATGTTTACTTTCACAAAATCCACTTTTGGCCTCTTCCCAGCCCAAAACTTGTTTTAGGAGCATAAAAAGTGAAAATGCCTCTTTAGGACAGATTTTCTTCAAAAGAAAGTGCTGTAAACATCAAGTTCTAATGAAAACATCATGAAAATGTTTGATCGGCTGTCTTGAGCAACTTTTTTGAAAGGAATCTTTGAAACTATGTTTACTTTCACAAAATCCACTTTTGGCCTCTTCCCAGCCCAAATCCTGCTTTAAGAGCATAAAAAGTGAAAATGCCTCTTTAGGACAGATTTTCTTAAAAACAAAGTGATGTTAACATCAAGTTCTAATGAAAACATCATGAAAATGTTTGATCGGCTGTCTTGAGCAACTTTTTTGAAAGGAATCTTTGAAACTATGGTTACTTTCACAAAATCCACTTTTGGCCTCTTCCCAGGCCGAAACTTGTTTTAAGATCATAAAAAGTGAAAATGCCTCTTTCGGAAAGATTTTCTTCAAAACAAAAGTGCTGTAGGCATCAAGTTCTAATGAAAACATCTTGAAACTGTTAAATCAGCCTTCCTGAGACACTTTCTTGAAGAAATCTTTGAAACTATGTTTACTTTCACAAAATCCACTTTTGGCCTCTTCCCAGCCCAAAACTTGTTTTAAGAGCATAAAAAGTGAAAATGCTCCTTTCGGAAAGATTTTCTTCAAAACAAAGTGATGTAAGCATCAAGTTCTAATGAAAACATCTTGAAACTTTTAAACCAGCCTTCCTGAGACACTTTTTTGAAGAAATCTTTGAAACTATCTTTACTTTCACATAATCCACTTTTGGCCTCTTCCCAGGCCGAAACTTGTTTTAAGATCATAAAAAGTGAAAATGCCTCTTTAGGAAAGATTTTCTTCAAAACAAAGTGCTGTAAGCATCAAGTTCTAATGAAAACATCTTGAAACTCTTAAACCAGCCTTCCTGAGACACTTTTTTGAAGAAATATTTGAAACTATGTTTACTTTGACAAAATCCACTTTTGGCCTCTTCCCAGGCCGAAACTTGTTTTAAGAGCATAAAAAGTGAAAATGCCTCTTTTGGAAAGATTTTCTTCAAAACAAAGTGCTGTAAGCATCAAGTTCTAATGAAAACATCTTGAAACTGTTAAATTAGCCTTCCTGAGACACTTTCTTGAAGAAATCTTTGAAACTATGTTTACTTTGACAAAATCCACTTTTGGCCTCTTCCCAGCCCAAAACTTGTTTTAGGAGCATAAGAAGTGAAAATGTCTCTTTAGGAAAGATTTTCTTTAAAACAAAGTGCTGTGAACATCAAGTTCTAATGAAAACATCATGAAAATGTTTGATCGGCTGTCTTGAGCAACTTTTTTGAAAGGAATCTTTGAAACTATGGTTACTTTCACAAAATCCACTTTTGGCCTCTTCCCAGCCCAAAACTTGTTTTAAGAGCATAAAAAGTGAAAATGCCTCTTTAGGAAAGATTTTCTTCAAAACAAAGTGCTGTAAGCATCAAGTTCTAATGAAAACATCTTGAAACTGTTAAATCAGCCTTCCTGAGACACTTTTTGAAGAAATCGTTGAAACTATGTTTACTTTCACAAAATCCACTTTTGGCCTCTTCCCAGCCCAAATCCTGCTTTAAGAGCATAAAAAGTGAAAATGCCTCTTTCGGAAAGATTTTCTTCAAAACAAAGTGCTGTAAGCATCAAGTTCTAATGAAAACATCTTGAAACTCTTAAACCAGCCTTCCTGAGACACTTTTTTGAAGAAATATTTGAAACTATGTTTACTTTGACAAAATCCACTTTTGGCCTCTTCCCAGGCCGAAACTTGTTTTAAGAGCATAAAAAGTGAAAATGCCTCTTTTGGAAAGATTTTCTTCAAAACAAAGTGCTGTAAGCATCAAGTTCTAATGAAAACATCTTGAAACTGTTAAATCAGCCTTCCTGAGACACTTTTTTGAAGAAATCGTTGAAACTATGTTTACTTTCACAAAATCCACTTTTGGCCTCTTCCCAGCCCAAAACTTGTTTAAAGATCATAAAAACTGAAAATGCCTCTTTCGGAAAGGTTTTCTTCAAAACAAAGTGCTGTAAGCATCAAGTTCTAATGAAAACATCATGAAACTGTTAAATCAGCCTTCCTTAGACACTTTTTTGAAGAAATCTTTGAAACTATGTTTACTTTCACAAAATCCACTTTTGGCCTCTTCCCAGCCCAAAACTTGTTTTAAGAGCATAAGAAGTGAAAATGTCTCTTTAGGAAAGGTTTTCTTCAAAACAAAGTGCTGTAAGCATCAAGTTCTAATGAAAACATCTTGAAACTGTTAAATCAGCCTTCCTGAGACACTTTTTTGAAGAAATCTTTGAAACTATGTTTACTTTCACAAAATCCACTTTTGGCCTCTTCCCAGCCCAAAACTTGTTTAAAGATCATAAAAACTGAAAATGCCTCTTTCGGAAAGGTTTTCTTCAAAACAAAGTGCTGTAAGCATCAAGTTCTAATGAAAACATCATGAAACTGTTAAATCAGCCTTCCTTAGACACTTTTTTGAAGAAATCTTTGAAACTATGTTTACTTTCACAAAATCCACTTTTGGCCTCTTCCCAGCCCAAAACTTGTTTTAAGAGCATAAGAAGTGAAAATGTCTCTTTAGGAAAGGTTTTCTTCAAAACAATGTGCTGTAAGCATCAAGTTCTAATGAGAACATCATGAAACTGTTAAATCAGCCTTCCTTAGACACTTTTTTGAAGAAATCTTTGAAACTATGTTTACTTTCACAAAATCCACTTTTGGCTTCTTTCCAGCCCAAAACTTGTTTTAGGAGCATAAGAAGTGAAAATGTCTCTTTAGGAAAGGTTTTCTTCAAAACAAAGTGCTGTAGGCATCAAGTTCTAATGAAAACATCATGAAACTGTTAAATCAGCCTTCCTGAGACACTTTTTTGAAGAAATCTTTGAAACTATGTTTACTTTCACAAAATCCACTTTTGGCTTCTTTCCAGCCCAAAACTTGTTTTAGGAGCATAAGAAGTGAAAATGTCTCTTTAGGAAAGGTTTTCTTCAAAACAAAGTGCTGTAAGCATCAAGTTCTAATGAAAACATCATGAAACTGTTAAATCAGCCTTCCTTAGACACTTTTATGAAGAAATCTTTGAAACTATGTTTACTTTCACAAAATCCACTTTTGGCCTCTTCCCAGCCCAAAACTTGTTTTAGGAGCATAAAAAGTGAAAATGCCTCTTTCGGAAAGATTTTCTTCAAAACAAAGTGCTGTAAGCATCAAGTTCTTATGAAAACATCTTGAAACTGTTAAATCAACCTTCCTGAGACACTTTTTTGAAGAAATCGTTGAAACTATGTTTACTTTCACAAAATCCACTTTTGGCCTCTTCCCAGTCCGAAACTTGTTTTAAGATCATAAAAACTGAAAATGCCTCTTTAGGAAAGATTTTCTTCAAAACAAAGTGCTGTAAGCATCAAGTTCTAATGAAAACATCTTGAAACTGTTAAATCAGCCTTCCTGAGACACTTTCTTGAAGAAATCTTTGAAACTATGTTTACTTTCACAAAATCCACTTTTGGCCTCTTCCCAGCCCAAAACTTGTTTTAGGAGCATAAAAAGTGAAAATGCCTCTTTAGGACAGATTTTCTTCAAAACAAAGTGCTGTAAACATCAAGTTCTAATGAAAACATCATGAAAATGTTTGATCGGCTGTCTTGAGCAACTTTTTTGAAAGGAATCTTTGAAACTATGTTTACTTTCACAAAATCCACTTTTGGCCTCTTCCCAGCCCAAATCCTGCTTTAAGAGCATAAAAAGTGAAAATGCCTCTTTCGGAAAGATTTTCTTCAAAACAAAGTGCTGTAAGCATCAAGTTCTAATGAAAACATCTTGAAACTGTTAAATCAGCCTTCCTGAGACACTTTTTTGAAGAAATCTTTGAAACTATGTTTACTTTCACAAAATCCACTTTTGGCCTCTTCCCAGTCCGAAACTTGTTTTAAGATCATAAAAACTGAAAATGCCTCTTTAGGAAAGATTTTCTTCAAAACAAAGTGCTGTAAGCATCAAGTTCTAATGAAAACATCTTGAAACTGTTAAATCAGCCTTCCTGAGACACTTTCTTGAAGAAATCTTTGAAACTATGTTTACTTTCACAAAATCCACTTTTGGCCTCTTCCCAGCCCAAAACTTGTTTTAGGAGCATAAAAAGTGAAAATGCCTCTTTAGGACAGATTTTCTTCAAAACAAAGTGCTGTAAACATCAAGTTCTAATGAAAACATCATGAAAATGTTTGATCGGCTGTCTTGAGCAACTTTTTTGAAAGGAATCTTTGAAACTATGTTTACTTTCACAAAATCCACTTTTGGCCTCTTCCCAGCCCAAATCCTGCTTTAAGAGCATAAAAAGTGAAAATGCCTCTTTAGGACAGATTTTCTTAAAAACAAAGTGATGTTAACATCAAGTTCTAATGAAAACATCATGAAAATGTTTGATCGGCTGTCTTGAGCAACTTTTTTGAAAGGAATCTTTGAAACTATGTTTACTTTCACAAAATCCACTTTTGGCCTCTTCCCAGGCCGAAACTTGTTTTAAGATCATAAAAAGTGAAAATGCCTCTTTCGGAAAGATTTTCTTCAAAACAAAAGTGCTGTAGGCATCCAGTTCTAATGAAAACATCTTGAAACTGTTAAATCAGCCTTCCTGAGACACTTTCTTGAAGAAATCTTTGAAACTATGTTTACTTTCACAAAATCCACTTTTGGCCTCTTCCCAGCCCAAAACTTGTTTTAAGAGCATAAAAAGTGAAAATGCTCCTTTCGGAAAGATTTTCTTCAAAACAAAGTGATGTAAGCATCAAGTTCTAATGAAAACATCTTGAAACTTTTAAACCAGCCTTCCTGAGACACTTTTTTGAAGAAATCTTTGAAACTATCTTTACTTTCACATAATCCACTTTTGGCCTCTTCCCAGGCCGAAACTTGTTTTAAGATCATAAAAAGTGAAAATGCAAATTTCGAAAAGATTTTCTTCAAAAGAAAGTGCTGTAAGCATCAAGTTCTAATGAAAACAACTTGAAACTGTTAAATCAGCCTTCCTGAGACACTTTTTTGAAGAAATTTTTGAAACTATGTTTACTTCCACAAAATCCACTTTTGGCCTCTTCCCAGCCCAAAACTTGTTTTAGGAGCATAAAAAGTGAAAATGCCTCTTTCGGAAAGATTTTCTTCAAAACAAAGTGATGTAAGCATGAAGTTCTAATGAAAACATCTTGAAACTGTTAAATCAGCCTTCCTGAGACACTTTTTTGAAGAAATATTTGAAACTATGTTTACTTTCACAAAATCCACTTTTGGCCTCTTCCCAGTCCGAAACTTGTTTTAAGATCATAAAAAGTGAAAATGCCTCTTTAGGAAAGATTTTCATCAAAACAAAGTGCTGTAAGCATCAAGTTCTAATGAAAACATCTTGAAACTCTTAAACCAGCCTTCCTGAGACACTTTTTTGAAGAAATATTTGAAACTATGTTTACTTTGACAAAATCCACTTTTGGCCTCTTCCCAGGCCGAAACTTGTTTTAAGAGCATAAAAAGTGAAAATGCCTCTTTTGGAAAGATTTTCTTCAAAACAAAGTGCTGTAAGCATCAAGTTCTAATGAAAACATCTTGAAACTGTTAAATTAGCCTTCCTGAGACACTTTCTTGAAGAAATCTTTGAAACTATGTTTACTTTGACAAAATCCACGTTTGGCCTCTTCCCAGCCCAAAACTTGTTTTAGGAGCATAAGAAGTGAAAATGTCTCTTTAGGAAAGATTTTCTTTAAAACAAAGTGCTGTGAACATCAAGTTCTAATGAAAACATCATGAAAATGTTTGATCGGCTGTCTTGAGCAACTTTTTTGAAAGGAATCTTTGAAACTATGTTTACTTTCACAAAATCCACTTTTGGCCTCTTCCCAGCCCAAAACTTGTTTTAAGATCATAAAAAGTGAAAATGCCTCTTTCGCAAAGATTTTCTTCAAAACAAAGTGCTGTAAGCATCAAGTTCTAATGAAAACATCTTGAAACTGTTAAATCAGCCTTCCTGAGACACTTTTTTGAAGAAATCTTTGAAACTATGTTTACTTTCACAAAATCCACTTTTGGCCTCTTCCCAGCCCAAAACTTGTTTTAAGAGCATAAGAAGTGAAAATGTCTCTTTAGGAAAGGTTTTCTTCAAAACAAAGTGCTGTAAGCATCAAGTTCTAATGAAAACATCATGAAACTGTTAAATCAGCCTTCCTTAGACACTTTTTTGAAGAAATCTTTGAAACTATGTTTACTTTCACAAAATCCACTTTTGGCCTCTTCGTAGTCCGAAAATTGTTTTAAGAGCATAAAAAGTGAAAATGCCTCTTTCGGAAAGGTTTTCTTCAAAACAAAGTGCTGTAAGCATCAAGTTCTAATGAAAACATCTTGAAACTGTTAAATCAGCCTTCCTTAGACACTTTTTTGAAGAAATATTTGAAACTATGTTTACTTTCACAAAATCCACTTTTGGCCTCTTCCCAGTCCGAAACTTGTTTTAAGATCATAAAAAGTGAAAATGCCTCTTTAGGAAAGATTTTCTTCAAAACAAAGTGCTGTAAGCATCAAGTTCTAATGAAAACATCTTGAAACTCTTAAACCAGCCTTCCTGAGACACTTTTTTGAAGAAATATTTGAAACTATGTTTACTTTCACAAAATCCACTTTTGGCCTCTTCCCAGGCCGAAACTTGTTTTAAGAGCATAAAAAGTGAAAATGCCTCTTTTGGAAAGATTTTCTTCAAAACAAAGTGCTGTAAGCATCAAGTTCTAATGAAAACATCTTGAAACTGTTAAATCAGCCTTCCTGAGACACTTTTTTGAAGAAATCGTTGAAACTATGTTTACTTTCACAAAATCCACTTTTGGCCTCTTCCCAGCCCAAAACTTGTTTAAAGATCATAAAAAGTGAAAATGCCTTTTTCGGAAAGATTTTCTTCAAAACAAAGTGCTGTAAGCATCAAGTTCTAATGAAAACATCTTGAAACTGTTAAATTAGCCTTCCTGAGACACTTTCTTGAAGAAATCTTTGAAACTATGTTTACTTTGACAAAATCCACGTTTGGCCTCTTCCCAGCCCAAAACTTGTTTTAGGAGCATAAGAAGTGAAAATGTCTCTTTAGGAAAGATTTTCTTTAAAACAAAGTGCTGTGAACATCAAGTTCTAATGAAAACATCATGAAAATGTTTGATCGGCTGTCTTGAGCAACTTTTTTGAAAGGAATCTTTGAAACTATGGTTACTTTCACAAAATCCACTTTTGGCCTCTTCCCAGCCCAAAACTTGTTTTAAGAGCATAAAAAGTGAAAATGCCTCTTTAGGAAAGATTTTCTTCAAAACAAAGTGCTGTAAGCATCAAGTTCTAATGAAAACATCTTGAAACTGTTAAATCAGCCTTCCTGAGACACTTTTTTGAAGAAATATTTGAAACTATGTTTACTTTCACAAAATCCACTTTTGGCCTCTTCCCAGCCCAAATCCTGCTTTAAGAGCATAAAAAGTGAAAATGCCTCTTTCGGAAAGATTTTCTTCAAAACAAAGTGCTGTAAGCATCAAGTTCTAATGAAAACATCTTGAAACTGTTAAACCAGCCTTCCTGAGACACTTTTTTGAAGGAATCTTTGAAACTATGTTTACTTTCACAAAATCCACTTTTGGCCTCTTCCCAGCCCAAAACTTGTTTTAAGATCATAAAAAGTGAAAATGCCTCTTTCGCAAAGATTTTCTTCAAAACAAAGTGCTGTAAGCATCAAGTTCTAATGAAAACATCTTGAAACTGTTAAATCAGCCTTCCTGAGACACTTTTTTGAAGAAATCTTTGAAACTATGTTTACTTTCACAAAATCCACTTTTGGCCTCTTCCCAGCCCAAAACTTGTTTTAAGAGCATAAGAAGTGAAAATGTCTCTTTAGGAAAGGTTTTCTTCAAAACAATGTGCTGTAAGCATCAAGTTCTAATGAAAACATCATGAAACTGTTAAATCAGCCTTCCTTAGACACTTTTTTGAAGAAATCTTTGAAACTATGTTTACTTTCACAAAATCCACTTTTGGCCTCTTCCTAGTCCGAAAATTGTTTTAAGAGCATAAAAAGTGAAAATGCCTCTTTCGGAAAGGTTTTCTTCAAAACAAAGTGCTGTAAGCATCAAGTTCTAATGAAAACATCTTGAAACTGTTAAATCAGCCTTCCTTAGACACTTTTTTGAAGAAATATTTGAAACTATGTTTACTTTCACAAAATCCACTTTTGGCCTCTTCCCAGTCCGAAACTTGTTTTAAGATCATAAAAAGTGAAAATGCCTCTTTAGGAAAGATTTTCTTCAAAACAAAGTGCTGTAAGCATCAAGTTCTAATGAAAACATCTTGAAACTCTTAAACCAGCCTTCCTGAGACACTTTTTTGAAGAAATATTTGAAACTATGTTTACTTTCACAAAATCCACTTTTGGCCTCTTCCCAGGCCGAAACTTGTTTTAAGAGCATAAAAAGTGAAAATGCCTCTTTTGGAAAGATTTTCTTCAAAACAAAGTGCTGTAAGCATCAAGTTCTAATGAAAACATCTTGAAACTGTTAAATCAGCCTTCCTGAGACACTTTTTTGAAGAAATCGTTGAAACTATGTTTACTTTCACAAAATCCACTTTTGGCCTCTTCCCAGCCCAAAACTTGTTTAAAGATCATAAAAAGTGAAAATGCCTTTTTCGGAAAGATTTTCTTCAAAACAAAGTGATGTAAGCATGAAGTTCTAATGAAAACATCTTGAAACTGTTAAATCAGCCTTCCTTAGACACTTTTTTGAAGAAATCTTTGAAACTATGTTTACTTTCACAAAATCCACTTTTGGCCTCTTCCCAGCCCAAAACTTGTTTTAAGATCATAAAAAGTGAAAATGCCTTTTTAGGACAGATTTTCTTCAAAACAAAGTGCTGTAAGCATCAAGTTCTAATGAAAACATCTTGAAACTGTTAAATCAGCCTTCCTTAGACACTTTTTTGAAGAAATATTTGAAACTATGTTTACTTTCACAAAATCCACTTTTGGCCTCTTCCCAGTCCGAAACTTGTTTTAAGATCATAAAAAGTGAAAATGCCTCTTTAGGAAAGATTTTCTTCAAAACAAAGTGCTGTAAGCATCAAGTTCTAATGAAAACATCTTGAAACTCTTAAACCAGCCTTCCTGAGACACTTTTTTGAAGAAATATTTGAAACTATGTTTACTTTCACAAAATCCACTTTTGGCCTCTTCCCAGGCCGAAACTTGTTTTAAGAGCATAAAAAGTGAAAATGCCTCTTTTGGAAAGATTTTCTTCAAAACAAAGTGCTGTAAGCATCAAGTTCTAATGAAAACATCTTGAAACTGTTAAATCAGCCTTCCTGAGACACTTTTTTGAAGAAATCGTTGAAACTATGTTTACTTTCACAAAATCCACTTTTGGCCTCTTCCCAGCCCAAAACTTGTTTAAAGATCATAAAAAGTGAAAATGCCTTTTTCGGAAAGATTTTCTTCAAAACAAAGTGATGTAAGCATGAAGTTCTAATGAAAACATCTTGAAACTGTTAAATCAGCCTTCCTTAGACACTTTTTTGAAGAAATCTTTGAAACTATGTTTACTTTCACAAAATCCACTTTTGGCCTCTTCCCAGCCCAAAACTTGTTTTAAGAGCATAAAAAGTGAAAATGCCTTTTTAGGACAGATTTTCTTCAAAACAAAGTGCTGTAAGCATCAAGTTCTAATGAAAACATCTTGAAACTGTTAAACCAGCCTTCCTGAGACACTTTTTTGAAGGAATCTTTGAAACTATGTTTACTTTCACAAAATCCACTTTTGGCCTCTTCCCAGCCCAAAACTTGTTTTAGGAGCATAAAAAGTGAAAATGCCTCTTTAGGACAGATTTTCTTCAAAACAAAGTGCTGTAAACATCAAGTTCTAATGAAAACATCATGAAAATGTTCGATCGGCTGTCTTCAGCAACTTTTTTGAAAGGAATCTTTGAAACTATGTTTACTTTCACAAAATCCACTTTTGGCCTCTTCCCAGCCCAAGACTTTTTTTAATAGCATAAAAAGTGAAAATGCCTCTTTAGGAAAGATTTTCTTCAAAACAATGTGCTGTAAGCATCAAGTTCTAATGAAAACATCATGAAAATGTTCGATCGGCTGTCTTGAGCAACTTTTTTGAAAGAAATCTTTGAAACTATGTTTACTTTCACAAAATCCACTTTTGGCCTCTTCCCAGCCCAAAACTTGTTTTAGGAGCATAAGAAGTGAAAATGTCTCTTTAGGAAAGGTTTTCTTCAAAACAAAGTGCTGTAAGCATCAAGTTCTAATGAAAACATCATGAAACTGTTAAATCAGCCTTCCTTAGACACTTTTATGAAGAAATCTTTGAAACTATGTTTACTTTCGCAAAATCCACTTTTGGCCTCTTCTTTTAAGAGCATAAGAAGATAAATTGTATCTTTAGACAGTAAAGTTTTGAAAGCTTCAGGTATTCATGAAAATGACATGAAGTTGTGAAATCACCTGTCCTGAGACACTTTTTTGAAGAAAATCTTTGAAACTATATTTACTTTCACAGAATCCACTATTGGCTGTTTCCAGCCTGAAACTGCTTTTAAAGAGCATAAAAAGTGAAAATGTGTTTTTAGACAGTAAGTTCTGAAAGCTTCAGGTATTCATGAAAATGACATGAAGCTGTAAAATCAGCTGTCCTGAGACACTTTTTTTAAGAAAATCTTGAAACTATGTTTTCGTTCACAAAATCAACTGTTGGCCTTTTCCCAGCCTGAAACTTCTTTTAAGAGCATAGAAGGCTGAACATGTACCTTAAACCTATAAGTAAGCAATATCATAAAACTGTTAAATCAGCTGTCCTGAGAATCCTTTTTGAAGAAAATCTTTGAAACTATGTTTACTTTCACAGAATCCACTGTTGGCTGTTTCCAGCCTGAAACTTCTTTTAAGAGCATAGAAAGTGAAATTGTATCTTTAGACAGTAAAGTTTTGAAAGCTTCAGGTATTCATGAAAATGACATGAAGCTGTGAAATCACCTGTCCTGAGACACTTTTTTGAAGAAAATCTTTGAAAGTGTGTTTACTTTCACAAAATCCACTTTTGGCCTCTTCCCAGCCTGAAAAATCTTTTAAGAGCATAAAAAGTGAAAATGTATTTTTAGACTGTAAGTTCTGAAAGCTTCAGGTATTCATGAAAATGACATGAAGCTGTAAAATCAGCTGTCCTGAGGCACTTTTTTGGAAGAAAATCTTGAAACTATGTTTACATTCACAAAATCAACTGTTGGCCTCTTCCCAGCCTTAAACTTCTTTTAAGAGCATAAAAGGCTGAACATTTACCTTATTAAACCTATAATTAAGCAATATCATGAAACTGTTAAATCTGCTGTCCTGAGAAACCTTTTTGAAGAAAATCTTTGAAACTATGTTTACTTTCACAGAATCCACTGTTGGCTGTTTCCAGCCTGAAACTTCTTTTAAGAGCATAGAAAGTGAAATTGTATCTTTAGACAGTAAAGTTTTGAAAGCTTCAGGTATTCATGAAAATGACATGAAGTTGTGAAATCACCTGTCCTGAGACACTTTTTTGAAAAAAATCTTTGAAAGTATGTTTATTTTCACAAAATCCACTTTTGGCCTCTTCCCAGCCTGAAAAATCTTTTAAGAGCATAAAAAGTGAATATGTATTTTTAGACAGTAAGTTCTGAAAGCTTCAGGTATTCATGAAAATGACATGAAGCTGTAAAACCAGCTGTCCCGAAACACTTTTTTGAAGAAAATCTTTGAAACTATGTTTTCTTTCACAGAATCCACTGTTGGCCTCTTCCCACCCTGAAAAATCTTTTAAGAGCACAGAAAGTGAAAATGTATTTTTAGACTAAGTTTTGAAAGCAAATGACATGAAGCTGTGAAATCAGCTGTCCTGAGACACTTTTTTTGAAGAAAATCTTGAAACTTTGTTTACGTTCACAAAATCAACTGTTGGCCTCTTCTCCGCCTGAAACTTCTTTTAAGAACATAGAAAGTGAAATTGTATCTTTAGACAGTAAGTTCTGAAAGCTTCAGGTATTCATGAAAATGACATGAAGCTGTAAAACCAGCTGTCCCAAAACACGTTTTTGAAGAAAATCTTTGAAACTATGTTTACTTTCACAGAATCCACTGTTGGCCTCTTCCCAGCCTGAAACTTCTTTTAAGAGCATAAAAAGTGAAAATGTATTTTTAGACAGTAAGTTCTGAAAGCTTCAGGTATTCACGAAAATGACATGAAGCTGTAAAATCAGCTGTCCTGAGACTTTTGTTTGAAGAAAATCTTTGAAACTATGTTTACTTTCACAAAATCCACTTTTGGCCTCTTCCCAGCCTGAACCTTCTTTTAAGAGCATAAAAGGCTGAAATTGTACCTTAAACCAATAAGTAAGCAATATCATGAAACTGTTAAATCAGCTGTCATGAGAAACCTTTTTAAAGAAAATCTTTGAAACTATGTTTACTTTCACAGAATCCAGTGTTGGCCGTTTCCAGCCTGAAACTTCTTTTAAGAGCATAGAAAGTGAAATTGTATCTTTAGACAGTAAAGTTTTGAAAGCTTCAGGTATTCATGAAAATGACATGAAGCTGTAAAATCAGCTGTCCTGAGACACTTTTTTGAAGAAAATCTTTGAAACTGTATCTCTTCATATTTCTAATCTTTCTCATGAAAAGGCTACCAGGCTCACAGGTGTTCGTGCTTCTTCTAATTACTGATGTTTATAAACACACAGACTCACAGACTCTCCAACCGCTGCGTCGTCACCATGGCAACCAGTGACATACGCACGCTCTCTCTCTCTCTCTGTCTGTCTGTCTGTCTGTCTGTCTCTACACACTCAGTATATATATCTGTCCGCCTGCCTGTCTCTCTCTCTCCCAATCAATCAGTCCAACTAACTGTCTGTCTGTCTGTCTGTTTGTCTCTCTCTTTCCCAATCACTCAGTCCATCTATTTGTTTGCCTGCCTGTCTCTCTCTCTCCCTATCACTCAGTCCAACTAACTGTCTGTCTATCTGTCTGTATGTCTCTTTCTCCCAATCACTCAGTCCATCTAACTGTCTTTCTGCCTGTCTCTCTCTCCCAATCATTCAGTCCATCTAACGGTCTGTCTGCCTGTCTCTTTTTCTCCCTTTCTGTGAATGAATCCTGTAATTTAATAACCTCTGTTTGTGTGTTTCATACATTCTGATTCTGTCTCCTCTCCTCCTCTCTCCCCCACCCAGCCCCACTCTTTCCAAATAAAAGCCTCATTGTATTTAAACATTAAGCTCAAAATTAGGCTTTTTTGTTGAACTAATGAATGCTCTTACTAATACTGTGACAACTACTACAACTGCTGCTAATATTTTTAGTATTACTACCACTACTACTACTACTGCTAATACTACTACTACTTTCACTTACACTACAACTGCTACTACTACTACTGCTATTCATGCTACTACCAGTACGACTGCTACTAGTACTGCTATTACTGCTACTTCAAATACTGCCATTACTGCTACTACTACTGCTTCTTCTTCTACTACTACTACTACTATATTAAATACTACGACCACTACTACAGCTATTACTATGACAACTGATACTACTACTTCTACTACTTCTTCTTCTAATTACTAATAATTCTACTAATAATAATACTACAATAATACAACTATAACTTCTATTACAACAAATGTCACTGCTGCTACTGCTAATTTTACTAATACTTCTACTACTAATAATGCTTCTACTACAACTACAAATATCACTACTGCTACTAGTACTTATTCTAATGCTAATACTTTTACTGATAATAATTTAATTGTGGTGGAAAAAAATCCTATACCCGCTTTGCATGAGTCTTTTCATGCTGAAATACATAATACCAAAAACCAGGTTATCTTTTAAGTATTTATTCTCTGCAGAGAAGGTTCAATCATCGCAACAGAATGCGTTCAGTCTCAGTGAGGAAGAACCAAGAAGAAAATGAACAAGCTTTTTTTATACAGAATGAGCAAAGGTTGGGGCCGATGGCCAATGTTACAAACATTTCGGTCTCAGACTTTTGGTCTCAGACTGATGGGAACAACAAGTGAAAACAAACAGCCAGCAACCAAAACAAGCGGCCCAAAGGCCTTGGCATAGAATATTCTCATACAACACAGTTAGTTATCTATGTGAACAGGCAAGGGAGAATCCTTCTTCTGCACAACAGAGACATGGTGAAGTTCAACAAAGTCCAGAGCAAAATTACTTATGCATGAATACAATATACTGAGTAGAAATATATACTACGTAATTACCATTACACAATACTTCTACTACAACTTCTACTACTACTACTACTACTACTACTACTACTACTACTACTACTACAAATATCACTACTGCTACTACTAACACTTATTCTAATGCTAATAGTACTTCTACTACTAACAATACTTCTACTATAATTACAACTTCTACTACTACTACTACAAATATCACTACTGCTGACATTTTTTAAGCCACAGAAACCCTTTGAATATAAAAATGTTCAGCTCTTTCAGAAGAGGTGTGATATTACTTTTCATATTTGTAATCTTTAAACTTTTTTAATTATTAAGCTGTTTGAATTTTTTTTTTAATGGGATATCTATTGAGAAAATCTTCAAATCCTGTTAAACTTCTTCAACTTTCAAAGCCTTCTTCTTTCTCATACTTTCAGCTGCAGACACCATAGTTAGACATTTCAACCAGAAGGGTTTTCAGCAGTGCAGTTTAAATGCTTTCAGGCTTCAACATTTTTCAGACAGGTAGTCTCTCGTTTCTGTATTTTCAGCAATGTTTTTGCAATTCATTTCAGCTTTCAGCATTCCAACGCATTTTCAGCAGGAAATGCATTTTCTTGTTAATTTATTTATTAATTTCTTGCATACGGTTTGCCTTAATTTTTATTTTGAAATATTCTTCTTTCCGGGTTACCTGTTGTGCTCTGCGTCTCATTTTAAAGGATAAAACAAAAAAGGGATTTGCAAAACGTACACGGACCTTCAAGGCCAACACAGACTAGATTTCTCGCACTAATCTGAAAAACAGAAAATGAGGTAATTAGACTACAAACAATAATGATAAAAAATACTAATTCTTGCAGAAACATGATCCCTGTCAGTGTTTTACTATTATATATTGATATTACAAATGTATATTTGTTTGGATCATTATTCCTGCTGCAGATGTTTTAACTCTTTTATTACCACAATGAACTGTTGTTCAGTTTGGGTAGTTAGGAAAGATTTGAAAAATTATAATATGCAAAATAACTAGTAACTAAAGCTGCCAGAAAAATGTAGTGGAGTAAAAAGTACAATATTTCCCTCTGAGATGTAGTGGAGTGGAAGTACAAAGTTGAATAAAATGGAAACACTCAAGTAAAGTAACTTGAATTTGTACATAAGTACAGTACTTAAGCAAACATACTTAGTTACATTCCACCACTGATCATAACATTTACTCTTACCACTCACAGCTTATCAAAACCATACAATTTACTGGTTTTTTTTTTAAAGAGGTGGAATAATATTGATCAGGATTTAGTTCAGTCTATTGTTCCGGCCCTCCTCAACAGTCCCGGTTTGTCATGTGGCCCCTTGGGAAAAATATTTTGCCCAGCCCCGCTTTAAAGGCACTCTGCGTGCGTGCTGCTGACGTTAGAGCCGTCATTCCTGTCGAACAAATGATCTGAACGCTGATTGGCTTGTTTATGGAACGTTAACGCCCTCTTCTGGCAGGTTTCCGCCTATAAGTTAGTGCGGCTCGAGCCACTGGTGGCAAGAGGGGGATCATGTATGTAGCTTTTTAAAATTGTAGACTTAAAATGCCGTTTGTGAAGGTAGTGTAACAGTCAGGTGGATTTCCCACGAGGATATTTCACTTCTTATAGTATGGAGTGAACTCCAACGTATTTTTGTGCCAATGGTAAAGCATAATGGACTAATCCATCTTTGGCACAACCCTCAATTGCCGTAGTTCCGTGACACACGAGAAAAATTATGTAACTTTTGCCGGTTCCGGCTTTCTGTTACCTTCAAAAGCACAGAGACAAAGGGGAAGTTACACCTGTGAGCCGCGTGTAAGAAGGACATTCTCAAGTTTTGGGTTCTTATAAATGGCTCGGTTTCTTCAGTAGAGGTGAAAGGACAGCAGCACCGTTCCGGAACTAACAGTTCTTTCTCCGTTACACTCGGTACAGTCAGGAATGAATCCAGCTCGTCGCTGTTCGGCTTTTCTGAGCCAGCTGTGTGTGTCCTCACGAGGGGGGCCGACAGCCAGGACACCGGCAGTGGTCTCAGCCTCGGCGGGAACACGGTGCTGTCACTCCGGTGTCGGACGAGGAGGAGGAGGGGGAGTCAAAGGGACCTGTCCCCAGCGGAAGTCGAACGGGACACCCCTCACAAGGACAGCACCAGGTACTTCACTCTTCAGTGTTTCATCCGGTATTCACCGACAGTGATGCTGTCGCTGCGACGTTCAAAAACAAGTATCTGTCATAGCTCAAACTGTGGTAATAACACCTACTCCTCTATCATTACATCTTTTGGTAAAATAAGTGTGAAATATTGACACAAGCTGAGTCTTTTAATTTTTGTTTAGCAACAATGCCAATTATCATTACCACAATGATTCAAAAATATTTGGCATTGTTTTGGGCAACTTTTTTGACAGTGATAGAAGAAGAAGAACATTTCTCCTTGGCTCCTCACTGTATTTAAAGGCTGGTTGGTTAGGTGGTCATTGATGTTGAAACAGTCAGCTTTCCTCTCTACACAGGGCCCCAACGACCCGTGCCCCATATTTATTATTATTGTTATTTATTATGGCCCTTGTAGAAGCTAATGAGCTCAAATGGCTTTAAAAAAGAAATCCATAAAACATAATAAGTAGACTAAATCGCAATATACAAGCAGATAAGATAAGACATTTATTTATCCTACACTGTGAAAATTCCATTATGTTTGTTTTCTGTTATGTTGTGTTGTATTGTTAATGTTTGAGTGCGTCTCGTTCCAACAACTTCAAACACAGATAGTTTTTTTTACAATGTAACATTATCAGAGATCGGCGACTAGAAAAGCATAAATGAAGTCCTGATCACATATTTTACTGAATATTGACGGATAACAATCATCAATAAAACTTTATTTCGCACTGTGATGGTTAATGTTAAACTGTGTAATTAATCCAGGGTTCAAATGGGTGCAGAAACGTGAGGGGGGGATCAGTACGGATTGCTTTTAAAGCATTTCCCAACATTTACCCATTCTAACACACATTCATACGCTGATGTTAGAGGCTGCCATACAAGATGCCACCTGCTCCTGAGGATCTTATCTAATTGCAAACCGATGGCGCAGCCTTCTGGAGTCATTTGGGGTTCAGTATCTTGCCCAAGGACACTGTGACATGCAGACTGGACCTTGTCCACTCATCTTATAGTCCACTCATCTTCCTCCGTCTTCTGAAACACAGTCTATATCCACTGTACTGTTTGGTGTACAGTGGATCTGTAGAGAACAGAATTTGGAACAGATTGTGTCTATACCACTTTACGGCAAGCCGTCCGGTTGCGACAACAACCTGATGCACAAACTGGTTGAATTCTCATTTAACCAGTCATTTATAGCTAGCTGCTCCCAGCTTAGTGGTCAGAGATGGTGAGCAGCCATGCTGTTGCGTGCAGTGGTGTGGACACATGCAGCCACTTAAGTCTCCAAAGAACCAATCAGTGTAGCAGCGAGGTTATTCTCCTGTAAGAGATAAGCCGCTCTTCTGAGTTTTGTAATAAGTCTTTTAACTGTTTAACTGATAGCACGGTAAAACAGTTAATTATTAACATCTCTTCTGCAATGCTCTGCTTGTTTCAGGAAAACACAAAGTTGAATATTAAAATGTCAATAACAACATTATCTTGTATAATTAGTCTGTTACAGTCAAAAATGGAGGCGCATCTGATGAAAATAAAAGATGTATCAAAGTTAGAACTGTAATGGTATTATTAATTGGTGCTCAGTATCGGCAAGTACCCAAATGTAAGTACTTTTGCTTGGGCTAAAATTCAGTTTGCTATTATAAGATAAAAAGCAACATATTCACATTTGAGATGCTGCAGAAAGCACATTTGTGGTCTTTTTTTCACTCGATTAAAACTGTCATTTGATCATGAAAATGTATGCTGTTTAATTTTCTGTTGATCGACTTATTAAGGAATTGATTTAACGTTTCAGCTCTAATTCAAACAGAAGAAAACCTCACATTAAACATACATAAAAACACAAATTTCATCAGCCATGGTGTCTATACTTAGGCACTTCTATTTATTCCTTCTCTGAAACTGAGATACAGGATGTTCTCCATGTTCTTAAGCAGTACCTCTGTCTGGTAATCTGTTCAAGCAGCCTGCAAACTATGACACTGCACTTCTTAACTAGCATGACTTAACGCACATCATTGACCTTGTTGCAGATCAGTGCAGCTCCACGTGTAAACAATCATCTTGCATTACGAGGTCTCTTCCTCGTAATGCAATATAAAGCGGCAGCAGACACTATACAGACACAGACAGCTGATTTAGGTCAAGGGTTAAAGTAATGGAATGGTTTGATATTGTTTTATTAAATATTATTTATAACGGCAATAACAAAATGTTGGGGCAGCTGTTTAAGTTGATAAGGCGAACTTAGCAATCCAGCTGCTACAGAGCAACACTAGCATTCATTTGGAGTCGTGTTCTCTGATGAAGTTGTTTGGTCTGTAGCAGCTCCTCAGAGACATATCTGTCACCAGGACTGTCCTTGACAGGAAGGAATTCTTAGTCGACTAACTCTTTTGTCCATTAATCGATTACTTGATTTAATCAACGAATCTGTATAAGTGAGTTTCTCCACAAAGAATCACACAAAAGCATCTCTTTCAGTCTTGTGTTTACCAGAGATATGCTCATCAGTTTCTTAGAAAAAAATTATTCAGCATGAAAAAGCCTAGTTTACACCACCCGACCGATTCTCCATTTCCCCAAGAAAGACACCAGATCTCACCAATTGGAACCAATTGGTGCTCCATCCCTCCTCAATGCTTGCTCGTCCATTTGAACTCTACAAAAACGGTCTATTTTTTATGCAGTCTGATGCACCAAAGTTGGTCCCTAGACCCAGTGGAAAATCAAACAATAGTAAAGCGGGTGGAAACGGGCTGTGTTGTGAACACTTGCCATAGACAACATCAACAAGCATGGCTGAAAACAGCTGCCGAAACCCAACCAGAAGTATGTCAGTGCTTGGCTTTTACATTCGACAGGCAGTATTTACTGTAAAAAAAAAGACTGTCTAAAGGAAGCCTAATTTTTAATGAAATATTGGCCTTCAAATTGTGCAGGTGAAACGTGAGCCAGTCAGGAACCGTGGTTTGAGTCAAAGTCTTAAAGCAGGTCTAACCAGGTCAAAGGGTTGTCTATTTAAGTTATCGTCACAAGGAAATGGGTCAAGTCTCTCCTTTCATAACTGTGTACTGTGCACATGCATGAACATACTCACATGGCCAGGGTCAGCAAAACGGGGCCTTGAGTTAGCCTTTGTAATGGAGGCTAAAACTCTTAATCTAACATGCAGGTCTTTACCATTTGTAATGGGATTGGGGGTCAGGGTGAGTTACATAATCACCAAGACATGGATCAAGGGAGTGCATACTATATGTGTACATCAATCCATCAGGCCCATTATCTTCCACTCAAAAGTGAGATCCTTTGAGTTAGCTGGCAGTGTCGACACAACAGCACTCAAACTAAAACATACAACTGATCTGATGACTGAAGTTACCGAGCCCCCAGGAAGAGAGCCAGGCTTTGATGCAAAGTTTACATAGTGGCCAAACAACTACAACTTCCGGGTCAGTCCCACTATGCCTTTCCCCCCCATATACTTATATGGGGAAATTATATTGGGAAAGGGATCATTTATTTTGAGGTGAATCAACTTCCCAGTATGAACACATGAATATCCATGATTTAAATCATTAGGTCCTAAAAGTTTAAACATGCACTGATAGCTGAATCCAGAGTTCTTTTTCTTCCTCCGTTCATCTGAATGGGAATGAAGAAGGAAACGCTAGTTGGCTTGCTCCATGGGCTGTGAATGTGGAAGATTGACAGAATATTTAAATTCTGAATTCTATTTGGAAGTAAAACTTTTTGTTTTATGCCCCACTGAGCAGTTTTAATAGGAATGACCCGGACCGGCCTCCAACACTGGATCCAGTACCTTTCATACATGTATATGTATGAATATATATATATATATATATATATATATATATATATATATATATATATATATATATATATATATATACACACAATCAATCAAATATACAATCATATATATTTAATAAAAGCCTTCATTAATTTTTCACCCCGTACCACTTAATCTAATAGGACACTCTGGTAATTCAGTGAGTTGTCATGTGTTTGTACAGCAGAGGAGACGTTGACCTGGAATTTGATCCTTCTGCGTAACCAGCAGCACCCAGCACAGTCTGGCTTATTATTCAACAGCAGCCGAACTCAGTCCTGGAATTGAACTTCAGCCACCACATGCTTTCTTTCTTTGGCATGGAGAAAACGCCACAGTTTGAGTGCAAAATGAGAGCAATACTGGTGCTGTGATTTGTAGGTTTTCTACTAAATTAATACAGATACAAGTCACTTTGTTAGCAACACTTGGTACTTGAGCTGCTGTGGCTGTTACTGTGGCTTGTTCTACCCAGAGTGTGGTGAATGAATTATACCGTTCACATGTTTTTATTCTGTCTGACGCCTGTCTGAACTTGTTATCTGCTTTTTAGCCCAGTACGCTTCAAGTGTTTCTGCTCATTCCGTTTTAACCTGTATGAAGTATCCCAGCATGCATTTCACATCAGCCCACATCTGAGAGGGCAAGTAAGTAAACATTTAGGTTGCAAATAATTATTTGGTATTTTTTAGAGATGTGAGGACCCGTGGGTCAAAACCATCTTGGCAAGTCTTTAGGTAATTTACTGGAGGCACTGATGTCTCTGTAGCAATTTAAACACAAATGCCATAATAGACGGTAGATAAATATTAAAGCTAGGGACTTGTCCTTCCTTCCTTAGTTGTCACACTAATATTGCTTTTGGCAGTACTTTGGTTGAGTTGGGTGAAGTGTTCTGTCAGTTAGTCTTGTTCATGAGATATATAAAAACATTTTTTTTAAAGGATCAATACTTTAAAAAAACAAACAAAAAAACAACAACAGCTGGTCACTGTAGTTTTTATCAAACAGGAGGAAATGGTGCTTTTGAAGGGGACTATTTTGAGTGGTGGATTAATCCACATTTGGTGCTCTAGTGAGTATTTGTGGCAGCAGGACGGTGTGTGTAGGGATGGAGTCCAAATAAACTACAGTTGGTGGTGATGAAGAAACAGCAGTGAGGCTCACTAAAGTGTTTTAATGGAGCTCCATGGAACAGAGGAAGAAGACAGACACACTGTACTTGTTACGAGAACAAGTATTTTCACAGGAGGAGACATCCAGAATGTTTTCCGTGGACTGGCTGTTGAAGCAGGGCCCTCTTGCCTTCTTTCCCAGTGGTGATGAATGTAGAATGAACACACAAAGAGAATGTGGCAATTCATTGTTGACCGACATTCCAGTTTACTGCGTTGACTCCCTGGCTTGCCTTTGCTGCGTTGGCTCAAATTCTGTTACTTGAGGCAGAAGGGAGAGCGTTCTTGAATAGGCCAGTTCCTGGCTGAGTCACCCTCCTCTCTGTGACTGTTTCATGAGAGTCACACTGTCCTTCCAGAGCCACATCCAGCACAATGTCTGCTCGCACTCCCACCAGAAGAGCAAGTAATGAGAGGACAGCGTTAGGTGGATAACCAGACTGAAGACTGTGTATATATGTGTGTGTGTGTGTGTGTGTGTGTGTGTGTGTGTGTGTGTGTGTGTGTGTGTGTGTGTGTGTGTGTGTGTGTGTGTGTGTGTGTGTGTGTGTGTGTGTGTGTGTGTGTGTGAGAGAGAGTGTGTGTCCTTCATCCATTTTGGTTCATTCAAGTGGTGTTGTGTTTTTTGGTGTTGTGTTTTTTTTACAAGTCACCAGCAGTTAAATCAAATCTGTAATTATTATTATGACTGTTTATATTATCATTGTGGAATTGATCAGCATCCAGACTTTTGGGATCCACCTACGTATGAAGTTAAAGTATGAGGATGTTATTAAGCCGGATGAGGTTATTTCCTGCATAGTGAATTACGAGGTCGTCCTGCCTCCTGCTCTTGACAAAACTCTTGACGGGTGCATTGCACCAATGTGCTTGCGTTGTATCATAACCAGTGGACCAGGAAATGAGCTGCCAGAACTGCCAAAGAGGAGTAACAGAGCCGTCTGGGTTTGGCTACAGCAAAGTGGGAGCCAAGACACACAGACAGAAAGGAAAAGAATCGCTGAAGAAAACAGTTCATTATTAGTCTTCTACTCTGATGCTTTATTAAAGCGTAATATTGACAGCTGTCATACACATGACAATGTGTGCGTATCTGTCTACAACCGTGAAATGTTTCAAATAGTTTTACGAGATATTTAGTCTATCAATATTCATGGTAATTTTCTCAGTCTCAAACACAGCTTAACCATGTCATGTGAAATTCCACGTGTGCGTGTGTGTGCGCACATGATCAGGATGATACCAGCTCTGCCTCATTTGAGCCGAGAAAAATCCTGCATTGTTTGCTACAGGTGACGTTAGCCTGACATGACAAAGAGACACTGCTTGTGGTGTAGTTGACAGTGTTGGAGTGGAGTGGAGCTGAGCCGATTGTCTGGTCATAGTTATGGACACAGTTAGCGTTGTGTTGTTTTGCACTGTGTTTTAATGAGAGGTTAGTAGTCAAGCTATAGAGTGTTTCTAGGGATGACTGAGTCAGTAGGCTGAAGGACAATTTAACTGGAATATCTTCATTTTGAATGGAATGCCATGAAACCCCTCGCGCTGTAAGTGATGAGTTCGATGTTCCAAATATTTTAAAGTGGTTTCTCTATGGCTTACTTTGGACTTTCAGTTGTGAAAAAATTGGCTAATGTTAGCATGCTAACATGCTAAACTAAGATGGCAACCATGGTGAACACTACAGTCTGAAAATAAGCATGTTAGCATTGTCATTGTAAACTAGCCTTCGCATAGCTCAAAGCAAGTAGAGCCTCTTTAGCTTAGTTTATACTCGCGCCAGAAAATTATGTCATCACGACTTAAAAATCATTTGAGCATAAATCTTTCAGCCAAATCAAATAGAGAGTGAGTGTGGCTCAGTGGTGGAGCAGGGTCATCATTCAGTCAGAGGATCGGCGAGTGATTGCTGAATGATTAAGCCCTAAAGTAATAGTTTCATTGATGAAAATTGTTGGTTGCAGCCCAGTACAGTTGTACTTCTACTGACTCACAGATGGAACAGTAGAGTGTTGGTACATTTACATTAAAGGAGACATACTTGTATTTTGGGTTTCTACATGCTTTAATGACCAAAAGGACTCACCACTTTCCTCATACGGTCTGTTGCTGTGGACTCCGTCTAAAACAGTCCGGGTTGAGGGCCTGTCTCTTTCAGGCCCCCTCTCCTGAAAAGCCAAGTTGTGGCCCCTCATATCACAGAAAACTGAGCATGCTCACTGACCCTAAATCAGTTAGTGAACTAACCAGGTTAAGAGAACAACCCACACTCTGTCTCGTTCTCTTCCCTCCATCCTCAGCCAGAGCTCACATAGTGTGTGTGTGTGTGTGTGTGTGTGTGTGTGTGTGTGTGTGTGTGTGTGTGTGTGTGTGTGTGTGTGTGTGTGTGTGTGACAACATGCCTATTCTTATTAAAAACACCACCTACTTATTCAATGGCAAAGTCCTCATCCACATCCTACACACTCTCTCTCCGTCCTCTCTCTCCCTTTCTTATTCCTGTTTTTGCTCAGTCAACATCTCTCATCACCGTGGAGATCAAGCTGATGAACAAACCTCATTGGTCCTCGTGTTTCTCCCTCCCTCCATGTCTGGAGGGAGGAAGACAAAGAAGCAGGGAAGCTTCTGACCAGACATGGGTGAGACATGTCTACTACCAGTGGCAAACCGTGCATTTTACACATGGGCCTTCTGTGCTGTCCTACTAGACTTGAGCCATCTCCTAATAAGCTCATTATGATGCCACAGCTATGGTTATTTGTTTCTAGGGTGTAATAATACACGTATTCGTATTAAACCGTTCGGTACAAGGCTTAAGAACCGAACAATACGTTTGAAAAATATTTGTATATTCTGTATTTGGAAAATACAGAAGCTTAAATTGTGGGAAATATAATGTTCTATTTCATCCTTACTGACCGCCAGAGGCAGTGTTTAACACTGGATATCTTCTGTCTCGCGCATGCGCAGGTTGAGTCTTTATATCAACAAAGTCACCTGTGACCTCGGATGACCCCCGTCGTCTATAAGTTCCGGTGTCATCCTGAGATCAGTCCTTTTTCATCTTCTCACTACGCAGGCTAGCTACCATGGTAGTAGAAGCTTAAAGCGAAAATTATTTGTCTATGATCAAGAAATATTAGAGTTTGTCGCGGTAGCCTTGTGACCACCGATCGGAGTTGCGGATCTTCGCCCTCCAAAGGCTACGACAAGCTGTCCCTCTTAGGAGGAAACGGCGTGTTTTGCCGTTCGGCCCCGGACTCAGTCTGATACGGGCCACCTAAATCGCAAAGACAACAATCGGTGAGATCGATTAACATTGTTTCTATAACCATTGTTCGTTTTTTCCACGGTCGGCAGAGCGCTTCCGCTCTAGCTAATCCAGTGGTGGTGTGCTAGTGGGAGCGTAGAGTTACGCTGTAACTCTACAATACGGCATCCCTTCACAGTTAACGGAGCGTCCTCACTCCGGCTAACTTGATGCTAACTAGACTAAGCTATCAAAGTTAGCAGAGTGCTCTCGCTCAGGCTAACTGGTGGGACACCAATATCTGCAGCAAATATCCTAGTGAAGAGAGTGTCCTCGCTCCCCTCTCACTGTAGGGACTGTTCTTTCCTTTTTTGGCCTGTTTTTCCCAGTAGCAGAGGGCTCTCGCTCAGGCTAACTGGTGGGACACCAATATCTGCGACGACTGTCCGAGTGGAAAGTGTCCTCACTCCCCTCTCACTGACTGTCCCCTGCCTGTTCTCGTCAGCAGAGTGCTCCCACTCAAACTGACTTAACAGCCCACACCAACTAGTGGGACAAGGGTTACTCCAGAATTGCGGCCATGTCTAACTCTCCCGGCTGTAGGACCTGTATGGCTCCTCTTCAGCCGGAGGACGGCCATGACCTCTGCCCCTCTTGCCTTGGCCTCGAGCATCTGAGGGAGGGCCTCTCGGAGAACTCATGCATGAACTGTGGCATCATGCCTCGAGTAGTAAGGGCTGCTAGGCTCGCCGAGGTGGAACACCTGATGGATGAGGGCGACCTCCCCCTGTCAGGACAGCTGAATCCAGCCCAACCTACCCATTCCAAACGCTGGGCCACAGACGCTGCAGGGGCTCCCTCCAAGAGGGCTAAGCCCAGCAGGCTGTCTTCTAGAGTGGATCTGCTGACTGCTGAGCTTGCTCAAATGAAGTTGCTTCTCCTGACCCTCCACCCTAGTGCAGGGGGGTCTGAAGCACCAGATCCATCCACGGCTGAGCTTGGTCCAGAAGAGGACGTTAACTCACTGGCAGTGTCAGCCAATCTCTTTACTGAGTACAGTGAAGGGCGGCCCTCCCATGCTCCGGGGCCTGGCTCCCGTTCTTCAGCTCAGAGTTCTTCAGAGGGGGCAGTCGATAGCTCCATGGGGTCTATCATTTGCATGGCACTAGCACGCCTGCAGTTAGATACACAGCAGCCGGAACCTCCGCCTGCGAGTGCCTCCATCAGGGGCGTTCCCGCCCCCACCACCTTCTCTGTTCCTTCCTCCGAAGAATATCTGAGGGAGCTGCATGCATGCTGGAGAGACACCGGGACTCTGTCCCGTCTTACATCGGATGGACGAACCCTGGCGGCCATGCAGGACGCGGCAAAATTTCGCCTTGATTTGGCCAAAATTTGGCAACTCCCTCTCCCACGTCATGCTTGCCCTCTCAGCTTCTCTGCAGCAGGCTACTTTCGACGCTTCTGCCACCAAGCCTCAGTGATGCTTCACTGCAGGCGTTTGCGCTTATGTCAAGGGAACTTGGACACCTGATGTCCACCCTGGTCCAGACTCACCGCCAGGTTTGGCTTGCGCAGGCTCCCCTGTCGGAGACATGTAGGAGGACCCTCCGTACTGTCCCAGTAGAACGTGGTGAGCTGTTCGGGGCATCTGCTATACAGGCGCTTCAGCGGACCGTTGAAGCTAGCCAGACCAGGCAGCAGTTCTCTGGCCTTCGCAGAGACATGCCCGCACCCCGCAGACCTAGGGGTCCCACTTCGGCCCCCCGAGGCCGTGCTCAGCCCCCAGCTCACACCAGTAGCCATCACAGACCTCAGCGTCCCGCTGGGAGGCCGGCTCGCTACCCAGACAACCCTACTTACGTCCCCCCCAGACAACCTCCGAACTTGGGGACTAACAGTCGCCCCCCCAGAGCCTCCAGAGGCAGGGGGGCCAGGAGATGATGTCTCCGGGCCGGCCGTCGTTTTTTTCTCTCAGCAGCAGATCAGCTACTGGGCAGCTCATGCTTCAGACCCCTGGGTGGTGTCCACCCTAACCCAGGGGTACAAGCTTCAATTCCGACGCCGGCCCCCAGCCTCCAACCGGGTCAAAATGACCAGCATCACAGACCCGGCAAAATCCCTAGCCCTTTACCAGGAGTTAGCCGTGCTCCTGGCCAAGGGTGCAATCGAGAGGGTGGACCCCCTGTCACAACCCGGGGGGTTGTACTCAACTTACTTTCTTGTAAAAAAGAAAGGCAGCGGACTGCGCCCAGTCCTAGACCTGAGGGGACTCAACAACTTCCTGAAGGTATTACCATTTCACATGCTGAGCACAGCAGACGTCCTTCGGGCTGTTTCCAGGGGAGAGTGGTTCACGTCTGTCGACCTGAAGGATGCCTATTTCCACGTTCCCATTGTACCTCACCACAGGCAGTTTCTTCGTTTCGCCTTTCAAGGCCGTCCAGGGTGCTCCCATTCGGACTCTCCCTCTCCCCACGGGTGTTCACAAGGTGAGTTGCTGCTGCCCTTTCCCCCCTGCAATCACAGGGCATGAAAATACTGCCGTACTTGGACGATTGACTGATCTGTGCACCATCCCGTCTTCAGGCAGCACAGGACACTGCTCGCCTCCTCTCTCACGTGGCCCGGTGGGGCCTCAAGGTGAACATGGAAAAGAGCTCCCTGACCCCTTCCCAGAGCATAACCTTCATTGGTGTGGCCCTGGATGCAGCCACTATGAGTGCCTGTCTGTCACCCCAGCGTGTGGACGACATCCTCCACAGTCTCTCCTCCTTCCGAGGGGGCAGGCGGTTGCCCTACATTCTTTTTCTCTGCCTATTGGGCAAACTGACAGCTGCCTCAGCTGTCGTTCCCTTAGGTTTGCTGTCACTGCGCCCCCTGCAGAGATGGTTGAACAGCCTTCACTTGGACGCCAAGTGGCACAGACACAGGGCAATAGTAGTAGGAAAACAGTGCCTACTCGCTCTATCCCCATGGAGGGAGAGAGCATATCTTGCAAACGGTGTCCCCATGGGCTCGGTCCCATTCCGCCGAGAGGTGGTCACAACAGATGCCTGCCTCTCAGGATGGGGTGCAGTGTGGCAGAACAGGACTACTTGAGGGCAGTGGTCTGCTCAAGATCGCATGGAGCATGTCAATGTTCTAGAGCTACGGGCTCAAACATTTTCTGCCAAACTTGAGGGGAAAGCATGTGCTTGTCCGGTCAGACAACACCTCTGCTATGTTCCACATAAACCATCAAGGGGGTACCAGATCCCTAAAGTTACTACGGGTATCCCGTGCCCTTCTGACTTGGGCTGCACCTCGCCTTACCAGCCTTCGGGCAATGTACCTGCCAGGAGAGCGGAACCAGGTCGCAGATTTCCTGTCCCGTCACAAGCCTCCACCGGGGGAGTGGCGGCTTCATCCACACGTGGTACAGAACATCTGGGGTCTCTTCGGCAGAGCAGAGGTGGATCTCTTTGCCTCGGAGACGTCGACCCACTGTCCCCACTGGTTCTCCCTCACGGAGAGGACCAGTCCTCTGGGTCAGGATGCCCTGGCTCACACATGGCCAGAAGGGCTTTTTTATGCCTTTCCACCATTCCCTCTGATTTTGCCAACGCTTCTCAGAGTTCTTCAACAGGGCCACAGACTCTTGCTAGTGGCCCCCCTGTGGCCAGCCAGGACTTGGTTCTCCCTACTGCACAGACTCTGCTGCAGGACACCCTGGTGCCTCCCTGACAGGATCCTCTGAGCTTATGTGGAAGCCACCGTGTGCATACGGCGGTCGGAGCAGCTCTTTGTCTGTTATGGTGGGTCTAAGAAGGGCTGTGCTCTTTCAAAACAGCGCCTGTCCCACTGGATAGTGGAGGCCATTGCCTATGCATACAAGGCAAGCGACCGTGCTCTCCCATCTGGAGTGAAGGGCCACTCTACCAGGAGTGTCTCCACGTCATGGGCAGCCCTGAGAGGTGTGCCTGTGGAGGATATATGTGCTGCGGCCTCATGGGCATCTCCGAGCACATTTACCAAACACTACAGAGTCAACGTTGCCACCCCTCACCCACTGGGGAGGGTTCTTTGGCCAAGTTCCTCTGCCTGAGCTATATAAGGTAGGTACTTGTGCTTCCTCATGACTCTGTCCTCTGGCGGTCAGTAAGGATGAAATAGAACGAAAGTTACGAATGTAACTACGGTTCTATGAATCCTGGATGACTGCCAGAGTTCTTGGTCACTCGGAATCCCGTGAGCTTGCGAGAAGATTTCGTAAGGCTGATCTCAGGATGACACCGGAACTTATAGACGACGGGGGTCATCCGAGGTCACAGGTGACTTTGTTGATATAAAGACTCGACCTGCACATGCGCGAGACAGTCTGGCGGTCATCCAGGATTCATAGAACCGTAGTTACATTCGTAACTTTCGTTTTCGGTAGACTGCGCTCACATAACAGACAACAGGCTTTGTGACCTCTGAACCCGGAACAATAACAAAAAACAGCTGAGGCTGCGGCACCGCACATGTCTTCAGGGGGGCTAGGCTAACTAGCTTAGCAGCAAAACAACAGCCTGATTCAATTGTCCGGACAATAACCCTGCGCATGATAGGATTTTTCATAATTAACGGACAATACATATAGTCCAAATCAATGTAATTAACACAATGAGAAGAAAAACTCACAAGAACCAGTCACATATATTTATATGACAACAAAGCAACAAATCAATCCAGCAACACTGCGGCGCTAGAGCACGAACCATTCATATTATTCATAAAAACAACACGATAGACAAATGAACACAGTAGAAACGCTACTGCAGATGTAAAGACGCAAAATCAGTTCACTTACCACAGCTGCTCTTCACTTAAAAAGTCCACTCAGGTCTCTCCAAAGGTTTTCAAAAGCATGTAGCTTGTGCATGTCCTGTTTTGGTTAGCATAGCGTAGCTCCAAACAGCTCCAAACACCAAGAGCTCAGTTGCAAATGAAACGCATTCTTAGCCATACAATGTGCAACGCTTCTCCACTGCTGTCAGCCAGAAATACCGTTCGTACAAATCCTTTTCCATGCTGGGTCAGGGCTGCTAGCTGTGGGCTTGACAGACCCTTTGATAAGATGTCCAGCTTTTCTGGAAATGTCCTTCTCCAGAAATCCATTTAAAAAGACTAAAAATGTCATGTCAATGTCATAACATCTTACATATGTTTCAACTTGAACTCTTACTAAACACTAAGATCTGCTAGATAGTTTTCTGTTTGACAAAAGTCACGCTGGCCCACTGACCAATCACGGCGCACCTTAATGCTGACATACTTAGCAGGCTACCTAGACAGCTCTGGCACGTCAAAGAATACGCCCAACATGTCAAACTAAAGATCTGATTGGTTGAAGACGATGACAATCAGCAATATCGTCCCCATATACTTTAATCTGCAAGGTCTACCTAGAGGACCTCGGGCCTCTCTCCTTACATAGAGACATAGAGGCTGAATCTGATTGGATAAGAGCTCTACTTAAAACAAGCTGCAGTGGAAGCAGCACTGCAGGCTGGAAGCAGAGCAACTGAAGAAGACAGAAGCTGTGCAATGAGAAAATAAGCTAATGGGGGGAAAAAATATAATACTTGTAGTGTATTTGTGAAAAATTATTAAATTATAAAATAGCTATAACTTTGTGATTCTGTTAAGGCCAGCAGAGAAGGCTTAGCTGGCCCTGGCGGCCCACCACTAGTAACACACCAGTAACACAGTTACTGAGAGGGACTGGAGCAGCAGATAGGAGACAGGGTGAGACATGCCTACTACACACAGTTACTGAGAGGGACTGGAGCAGCAGACAGAAGACAGGCAGCCAGCTATCCACGATGATTCCACTGGGACTGCTGGCAAAGTGAGTGAAAGCAGAAGGAAGGTAGCCAGTATCCAGCAGTAAGGTTGGGGTTAGGACCTGATAACATGTGCTGAGCATTAAATGGGTGAGCATTAGCATTGAGCTTTATATGCAACAATGTAACGAAGTCCCTTTGACCGTCAACTGTTTATTTTACTGGGCTATCATTAAATCTATTCTTAAATCTTCAAAACATGACAACAAGCTACTTCTCAGTTATAGGGGGATCATTCTTATTAGCTGATAAATTGTATTCTTCACTTTTACATGGCAGATTTGTCAACCACCTTGACGGGACCGGTTTGCTTGTGGACGGGCAAAACTGATTTAGAAAAGCTAGAACATGTATTGATCATATATATGTAGTCACTTCCATTATACGTGAAAGTGTTCAGGAGAATAGGTCTACGTTTGTTTGATTGATTTCCAAAAGGCATTTGATTGGATTATTAATAGGGAACTTCTTCAATATAGGTTTAAGTTAATAAATACATAACTGGTTGGTTTTCCCAACAATTTTGTGTGAAGTAAGGAGATGTTTTGTCTCCAACATTGTTTTCCATTTATTGTAATGATTCATTTCTTCAAATGAAAGCTTCTAATTTGGGGGTTAAAGTTGATGAGTTGATGGTGGGCGTATTATTATATGCGGATGGCGTAGTTCTACTTGCTGAACAGGAATGAGATCTGCAGATTATGCTGAACATTGTTGCGGAGTGGTGCTGTGAATGAAGGCTAGTGGTAAATGGAGGCAAATCAGTAAATTTTAGACAAAATCATTTGAGACGAGTGAAGGTTGTGAAGATGTCTGATCAGAGAGTAAAAACACATGTCATTGGGACATTTTGCAATGCCATCCCTGGGCTAAGAGTTTGAAATCTATGTGTCATTAATTTTACAGAACAGGTATTCAGGAGATTAGGACCAAACTGTTCCTCATGCCTACAGAAAAATGCTCATTTGACAAAGAAAGAAACACTAGATTCCAATAAGAAGCAAGTTCCTTTTCTCCATGTGGAGACCAGGGAAAATCAATACAAACACAGTTGGCCTGGGTAGCCTACAGATTCTAATGGGTACCACAGGCAGTGTCTGAAAGCATTCAGATAGTTCCTGATAGAAATATGAACTTCTCTCATTTTATCTAAGCAATTTTGCTTGGTTGCATTTGTTGAAAGAACAAAAAGGGATTTTGTAGACCACCCTTTATATCCCGAACAACAGAAAGTAATCCAAAGAAAAGCACCAACAGTCAGATATCATATTGGCTCCTGAACAGTGAGGACTTCTTTGTGGTACTCGGCACTATGGGCCTACTGTACTACATTGATACAGACACTGGCTGTGTGGGCCATGTCTTGGCCTTAAATTTAATTCTGGGTCATGTGAAAGAGTCTTTCTGAAACCTTTGAGTAAAGGTTGAGGCTGGGTTTCCCCAAGTTGTGCAAGTTGTGTATCTTCAACTAGTTTTTCCATTTGTCTCCCTGTTGTTCCGTAGCTACCCTATAGTCTCACTACACTACATGTACAGGTGCAGACAGCAGACCGTTTCACACTGGTTTTAAGGTCGGAGAGCTTTCGGTCGAGGTATTGGGCTGGACGTAGTTTGGTTCACTTGGATATGGTCGAGACCTCAATCTAAAGCTCATCTTGTGTCGTCTCACCCAAGCAGACTTACTAATGTGTCACAAACAAAAGACGCAGCGGACGGATAAAACGCAACACCATAGAATACGAGCATCTTTAGAGATGTCACTAGAACAGCAAAGTAAAAAAACAAGTGTCGTAGATACTGGAGACAGAAGAGCATGTATGATGCTCTGTTTAACATTTTACCACATAGCCAAAGATTGAGTTCCCAGCTAGCCGTTGAGGTAGAGGGTGATGTGATTTTGTTGAACAGACCAGGTCCAGGCTGAGACCAGTCTATTGAAAGTCTGTACCTTCTCTACCAGCACTCAGCCATCAGTGAGTGGTCTGAACAAATGATTAGTGTGTATGTTCTGTGACTGCCAAAGCCACCATAAAGCAACACAACCTTTGTGCTGACTGTTGGCATGTCTTCATTAATGTTGGCAGTGGAGATGTACGCTCTCTCAGTTCAGTGGTTCTCATGCTACTCGTCTTCCTGCCCGGTTGGCCTAGTGGGGTAAAGGTTGTTTTTGACACCAGAGAGACTCCGGTTGATCTTTCTAATCAATCCCATTTCCTTTCTCTCACTCTCAAAGCCTCATGGGTAGTGTGACACAATATGAAAATGGCACAGAGAAGAATCAAAGCAGGGTCTCCAGAAACTCTACCTACAAAAAGCCCATTTAATGATCACACATGTGTTTCCCTTCACCAGTTTGTCCAATGGGTGGCAGCGGTAGCAGGTTGTTTGGTACGTTGTCCCAGTCGTTGAACAGCGCCCCCTTGGACCAGTCGGACCCGTACCCAGAGGAGAACCCAGACCAGGACGTGGTTGAGAGTGACCCGGACCAGCTGCTCAGAGAGTGTGAAGAGGCCCTGCAGAAGCGTCCGACCAGGCCACATCGAGACCTGGTCCGTCCCAGCGGCATGGCGCCCTGCCACCACAAGCTCAACCCCCCCATACGGATCATGCAGTGGAATATACTGGCACAAGGTAGACATCTGTGGATAAAGCACACGTGTGATCTGTGAGGACTTCAGTGACATATAGACATGTAGAGGTTATTTAACCATGCTAGCAGCTCCGCTGTTTGTAAGTCTGTCGGTCAGTCCAGACTGAAATGTCTCTACTGTACGGACTGAGATTCATTCATGGTCCCCAGAGGGTAAATCCAGCTGACTTAGGTGATCCCTTTGAAGTGAAATATCTTGACGGCTATTTGATGTATTGCCATTAGCTTTGGTTCAGACATTCATGTTCCTCTCAGGATGAATTGTAATCACTTGGTTATTATGCTAATTATGCTGACAAACTAAATTAAGATGTACTACGAGTTAGTTGAAAGCACTGCTGTGCTTGATGATGATGATGAATGAATGAAGTATAAAAATGAATCTCTCTCTCTAGCTCTCGGTGAGGGGAAGGACGGGTTCATCCGCTGTCCACTGGACGCCCTCAACTGGCAGGAGAGGAAGTATCTGATCCTGGAGGAGATCCTCACCTACCGCCCAGACATCCTGTGCCTGCAGGAAGTAGACCACTACTATGACACGTTTCAGCCAATCATGGCCAGCCTTGGCTACCAATGCAGCTTCTTGGCCAAGCCCTGGTCTCCCTGTCTGGATGTAGAGCAGAATAACGGCCCCGACGGCTGCGCTCTGTTTTACCGCCGCTCGCGCTTCTCCCTCCAGGCCACGGCTCACCTGCGGCTGTCGGCCATGATGCTGCCCACCAACCAGGTAGCCATCGTCCAGACGCTGAAGTGCCGGGGAACGGGCCGACGGCTGTGCGTTGCCGTCACCCACCTGAAAGCTCGTAGCAGCTGGGAGAGACTGAGGAGTGCTCAGGGTGCCGACTTGCTGCAGAGTTTGCGCAGCATAACATCCCAATGTGGCGGCAGCAGCCAGAAGGAGGTGGAGTCGGGCAGCGTCCCTCTGGTAGTGTGTGGGGACTTTAATGCGGAGCCCTCAGAGGACGTCTACCGGCGGTTCAGCTCCTCCGCTCTCGGCCTGAACTCTGCTTACAAGCTGCTGAGCTCCGACGGACAGACGGAGCCGGCCTATACCACGTGGAAGATCCGCCTCTCCGGAGAGAGCTGCAGCACCCTGGACTACATTTGGTATACCCATGATGCTTTGAGTGTGCAGCGCCTGCTGGACATCCCCACAGAGGAGCAGATCGGCCCAGACCGCCTCCCCTCCTACCACTACCCCTCTGACCATCTATCACTGCTCTGTGACGTCAGCTTCAGGGAGGAGCCCCATAGGTTGATGTAGGCTGCCAATCACAGCAGCCCTGGCCCTCTTGGGTGAGGGAGAAGACTTGAAACAATAGTCCACCTCGACTGCAGACCAGAGAGAGGAGAGTGAACGGGACATCATCTGCCGGATGGAGGGAAATCTGATTAGATTGTGAATAATTTGCGATCATGAGATACGAACAACTTTCTGTACTGTTGCTATTTAATGATATTTCAACGTAGAATATTAGAAGATCATCACTTTTGATGGAAAAACTACTTGCAGTTTTAGCAATAACTGAGATTTGATCCACTGACTTGTGTTGAGGAGCCTGTCGGTTCCTCTTTAACCCAACTGCAGCTGAAATGGCAGCAATGAGCTTCATCTGCTGAACTTTGACCTCTGCAAACCAACTGACTGTTATTACATTAATTTATTCCATTATTCTCTGTACTTTCTATCTTTTGGTTAAACAACAATCAACAATTTATCCTATAATTATTTTGCATTAAAGTAATTTTTGACAGTTCTGCAGTGTTGTTACTGTGACTACAATGAGGAGAAATGTTATTCTTGCAAGTTATTCTTGCTGACATCCTAGCTGGTAGAGGTCACTGTTTGAAGAGTTCTGTTGTTCATTTGTTTCAGCATGTTATCAACTCAAGACTGCACTTTAATTATGACAATAAACATAAAAGAATAACATATAAAGTCTACATTAAGATATTAAAGTTACTACAGGGAATTTAAATGTTGTGCTGGTTTTGGCAGCCCCTGCAGCAGGAACGGTGGAGCAGCGAGAAGGAGCCAGACTCCTGGCTCTCATCTGGCTCTGTCCTCGAAGGGCTGGTTGCTGCTGGAGTCTGAGCTGAAGGAGTTTCAGGTGAACCTGCGGGATTTCATCAAGTCAGAGTATAGTATATAAAAATAAAAATAAATAGTCATTCAATGACATATAGTATGCCAAAACATCACATAAAAGGCACAGTATGGAAAACAAATCATAGTCATAGTATAGTTTGTCATTTAAAAAAAAGTCATTAAACTTCACAGTATAGTACGTTGAATAAAACGCAGTGTGGTATGTCGAAAAAGTAGTAAGAATGTCATATGTCAAAAAAGGTCATTGTATAGTATGTTCAAAATAGTCAATATAAAGTGAAGATCCCAAAGTCAAAGATTAGTATGTCAAAAAAGTCCTAAAATTGCTATAGTATGATGAAAAAAAGTGATGAAACAGTCACAGTATTTCATGTCAAAAAAAGTCATAAAAACATAGTATGTCTGAAAAGGTGCAAGAGTCAAGTATAAGTACAAAAATGCACAGTAATGTGTCAAATGTGTCATTTCATGAAAGGTCACATTATGGCATGTCAAAAAAAGTGTTTTTATTCCAAACAAAGTTATAAAAATTGATAGTATAGCTGTTTAAATAAAGTCATAAGTTACAGTATATGTGTGGTATGTTTAAAAAGTAATCAAAATGTTGAAAAAGGTCATTGTAATACTACAATGACCTTTTTCAACATTTTGATTACTTTTACTTTTTTGATTAGATTTTAAGTTAAAAAAGTCAGTCAAAACGGGGATAGCATACATTTCTTTTAAGAATCTGTCAATAAAAAGTCAAAGCGTAGAACGTCAAAATTAGTCATTAAAAAAAATCTAAATATAGTTTGTAAAAAAAAAAGTATAGTAATTTGGAAAAAAGTCATGTCAAAAAAAGTAATTAAAACATTTTAGTATAGAATGTTGAAAACAGTCATATTAAATAACTTCTTAAAAGGACATTATGTAGTATGATTAAAAGTCATAGTATAGTATGTGGTAAAAGGTAGTATAAAGTCCAAAAAGTCATGTCAAAAGTTGTAAAAAAGTAATTCAATATACATAGTATTGTGTTAGAAAAAAGTCATTAAAAAGGCTTAAAATAATGTAAAAAAAATCATAGTATAGCATGTCAAAAAAGTGATAGTATAATAAAACAAAAACCGTCATTGTGCAGTATGTCGAAAAAAATCATTAAAAAATCTGTTGTATATAAATGTAAGAGCCATTTTGTTGTTTTGTTTTTGGTCACTACAATACATATACATGAAACAAATCTAAATATAGTATGTCAAAGTATACTAGGTCGGAAAAAGTCACATTTTATGTCAAAAAAGTAATTCAAACATTTTAGTATAGTACGTTGAAAACAGTGTGGTAAAAGTCATACTAAAGTATGTCCAATTATAAGTCAAAGTATACAAAACATTTTTTAGTAAAAAAAAGTCTCTCAAAAATGTCATTAAATATACACAGTATAGTATGTCAAAAACATATTGTGTGTTGGATAAGTCATACAAAAGTCATAGTATAGTATGTTGAAAAAAGTCATTAAAAAAAGTCATAGCATCTCAGCCCACTCATACACTTCCACCCTCTGCTAACCTCCTCACTCCCACAGCAGGGAACGCGTACTGAACCCAGGGTGAAGGGCCCCCCCGCCCTCTGGATCTCTCTTCCCACTCAGTCTTCCACCATTTGCATTTGTTTACTTAAAGGGGTGAGCATGGGATGCTGTACTAACGACTTAGCTACAGTAGCTTCTGACGAGGATTGTGCTCAGCATTTCCACACTCAAATTCAATTTGAGTGGCTAGACCGAGACGCAGCTGTAGAAATCCTTTTAAAAAACACAATACAAACCAACTCTAAGATGTGGTTTGGATCCGGTTTGCATAGATCGCATCTCATGTGTTTCTTTGCCGTCAGGACTTTCTGAGATCAATCTGGATATGAAGAAAGAAGCGGGCAGTAATAATTGCTGACCAGCTGTATTGTACACTAACCATACAAAGCTATTAGCAGCAGCACAGCACCTCTCTGACTTTAAGCACTTTAAAAACACTAAAACTGCCACTAAATAATCACCTAGCGTTTAATTTTTCAGATGGCTGAAAAAGACAACTTCTCAATTCACATTTGTCATTTTTTTATAATACATATTTCAGTAAAATCTACTTCAATACAATGATAGTAAAAGGAAAAAAATAGTATATTATCCTTCCGATGTGGAGCACATCATTTAGTTCTTTTATCTTTCACTCCCTTTGTATGAACTGTAAAAAACAGCGCTCTGCAGACAAACCGTTAGAATGAAATAGAAGAGGAAACAAAGACATGAATTCAAAGGACTGGACTGATGCATACCTGCTGAGTATCAAAAAAAAGCTTTTTACATTTCTGTTTACAAGTCTCGTCATATTACGTTTGATTACAAAAACGAGTTTTTTCCATTTACAATCTAAGGCTGCCCATGTCTCCTGAGCTCCGAAAGGTCTGTGTGTGCATCCGTGTCCCTTTAATCCTTTGTGGGGCTTCACCAGCTCCATAGTCTGAGCCAATCAGAGAACAGCTCTGCTCTGTGACTAAGGTGGGGGGGATGTGTCCTGCACTTCCTCAGCAGTGTCAACAGTCACTTCCTGTACCCCACCAGAGGGCCCCTGGAGCACTCAGGAAGAAGTGCTTTCTGCTGATTCTGCTGGTGGAGCCTCGTCTGCTGCTGCTTCGGGCTGACTGCTGGGGGGCTTGGAGGGCTGGGTGGGGGTTTTGGTTGGGGCAGGGTGAGGTTGGGTGATGGGTACGGAGAGCTGCGGCAGCGGCTGGGCCACCGCCGCCGGCTTAGCCAGGATGAGGTGCGGCGTCGGCCGGCCTGCCGTCAGCTGAATGGTGGAGGCAGCAGCGGCCTGTTTGGCGGCGCCGAGCACCGACTGCGTTGCCACAGGCTTAGCCTGGAAGAGCTGCGCAATCTGGCCCGACGGGTTGGCCTGCATCAGCGTGGCGAGCTGGCTGGCTGGGATGGTGATGATGGTGATCTTCTCCCCCATTTTGGAGCCGGCGGGCAGCATGGTGGGCAGAGCTTGGATGATCAGCTTGGGGGGAGCGCCGGCAGAGGCGTTGGCTACCGTTACCGGGACTCCCGCGGCAGTGGTGAGGATGGAGGAGGAGTTCAACGTCACCTGACCCAGTGAGTTGGTCATGACGACTGGCATGGCTCGGATGGACCTGCAGGGAGAAGAACAGGGAGTGATATTGATTACACATCTGCTCAGCTTTAGCACTTCACTTCCAGGGTCTCTGTACTGTTCATGCTCGTCACACCTAACTGGGACACTTGACCAGATCAGAAGCATTGTTCATGTCATCAGTGACACCACTGCTTTTCCTATGACAACAATGTCAATAACATAACTGACATATTTGGAGGTTACGGCCACTTACAGTATGTTGTAACCTGCATATTTTACATGTAATGTGACTCGGGTGGTGTTCACACTGGTTTCACAAACTACCATTCAAATGTTAATATGATCCCTTTCATACGAGCACTGACAGGGAGCAGAGACCTGTTGGCGGCGTTGCTGGGGATGACGGTGACGTAGGTTTGTTGGGGCTGCGTGGCAGCGGGAGCGTTGGTGCCCAGGCTGGCCGTGCCGTGCTGGTGATCAGGTAGCTGGCCAGACACCACGCCCTCGCTGTCCTCCACCTCCTCTCCGTCCTCCTCGTCATCGATCACTCGGATGTTCTTGGGCATTTCTTTGAACTGGTAAGCCAGTCGCTGTCCCTCCACTTTCGCCAGGATGCCACGCTGGTAGTAGTACCTGCACACACACACAGGCAACATCAGAGCTATGCTGTCAGACAGGACAGAGATGGACTCTGCTCTGGACTACTAAAGGATCGGGTGTTTGCGAAGAGGACAGGCTGACCTCAGGGCTCTCCCCATGGTCTCGTAGTTCATGTCGGGCTTGTTCTTGTGTTTCCCCCACAGTTTAGACACAGCCTTGGAGTCGACCAGCTTGAAGATGCCCTTCTCCCTCTGCATCCACTTGATGTACCTGGGACAGGTGTTCTTATCCTGCAGCAGCTCCAGCAGGAATTCCCACAGATAGGTGGTGTTGCCTTGGGGGAAACAGAGCACACCAACATGAAATACAGAAGCTCTGAATCATACAGTTAGCTTCACAAGTTGCTATGCAACATAGATTTATATAACCAGCACACAGACTAAATGTCTATGTCATGCTGGGTTCTGTTTTGGTCCTTACCTTGAAACAGCTATGTGTCCTATAACAAGTACGATTAAAGGGAGAAATGGCGCAAAGTAAAAATGTAAAGACTCTACCGAATACATTGAATATTAATGGCTTAATGATGTGCTAAAACACAAAGTTCTAGGTCATTTAAAAAATAAAAACTATATCCTCAGACGTCTTTCTTCAAGAGCTTCATTTAAAAGCTGGGTTAAATACAATATCTTTGAGTCTCCCTTCACATCCAGTAGGGGACGTTTTGGAGTAGTAAAAGTAGTCAAGATATTGTCAGATATACTCCACAACAATCACACTGGCTTTATACAAAACAGACATCTTAAATTCCATATGAGAACCTGTATATCAATAACAATATGCCAAGAAGCACAATGATGACACAGACTGTTTCACAACTAGTTCAAAGTTCCTCAGTCACTTTAAGTGGGATTAAAAAGGGGAATTTAAAAAAAATAAAATAAAAAAAAATGTATCTGATATTATTCCTTCATCTTTCACTACACTTTAGTGAGCAGGGTGATCTGGATAGAAGTAAAACATTGTGTACTTGAGCATCACTAACCTTTGCCCTCCCTCGGCCTCTTCTTGATCCCCAGGTCAAAGGAGCCGTTGGAAGCGGGCTGGTTGGTCTTGGGTTTGCGTCCACCTGCACCCATCACACATATGAGTGGGTCAATGTAAGCCTTTACGCACGATATCATTATCTCATGTCCAAACATGCTTGATACCTTTACCGCCCTACATCACTGACTTATCTGTTGCACTTATCTAGTATAGCTCAAATAGAGAACCCGGGAAAAAGGGGGAAAAAAGAACCTGTGTAGCCTCCAGCACACATCCTTGACATTAAGCCTTGGAGATGTGTTGTAGTGACACTGACCTCCTCTCTTCCTCTTGACAGCGGGCTCACAGTCAGGAGGGATGGGGAAGGACTCCTCCTCTATGGGTCCGCACTCTGTAGACACCTCCACCACCGTCTCCATCATCACATCCTCTGCTGTCAAACAAAACACATATTCACATATCAGCTATAGCCTCATGGCTGCAAACCGGTTCCTCACAGGAAAAGACAAAGGGCCGGACAGACTCCATAACAGACACACATTTTATATTCAATTCAATTGTTGACCCTCATTGTTTCAGAAACTCTGAAACAATCTGGGGTGATTGGGTCACTTTCATGCTTCTCTGGAAATCTCATGTCACAATTATCCTGGACAAAATAATAGGGATTAACCATATTATCCCAATAATGATCAAAACTCATAAAATGGCACTAGAACAATCAATTTAACTTACATTGAGTGAAGACAAATATTTGTACCACATGGTACAAATGTCCACACATAAATAAAAGATGAATAAAAAAAACAGTGTGATGCTGTTCTTTCTTACATGAGAATTCCTGGATTGTATACTATGCAGCATTTTCCTAAAAATACTTTACCCAGGCCCTCTGATGTGTTTTCTCTTTCCTTCTTATTTTCTGGGCGTCGGCCTTTGGTCAGTGGGTGTGAAGCCCCCGGCCAATAAAAGCTCAGGGTGTTTGTTCACACTGCTGTCTCTCTCTGCTCTCTGTCTGTTTCATGGACGTATAAAGAGCTGCAGGTCTGTGTGTCCATTTAACCGGAGCGCACAGCACTACCTCACTCAGGGCAGCCGTCAATAAGTTGTATTTTTCATATGACTTATTTTTTTGTCCAGTGCTTTAAGAGCTTGTTTAAAGGCTAGAGCCTGGCCTAGTATAATGCAAAATGAACTGAGTAGTATGTAGTAGGCAGTTTGGAATGCAGCCCACGGGTTAATATGCTCTCTTGTTTTGCAGCTGTACCTGTACTATTTATGCTTTCAATCACTCTGAATCATTTTGATGAAGTGGGGGATCGTTTTCTTTGCTGTTCTGTCTTTTTCTACACTAAGAATCTAGGTGGCAATGTGTCGAGTGTAAATTGAATATTCCACTTAAACTTTGAACACATTGTAACATGAAAAGCCTCAGCTGTACTTTAATGAAAAGCATCAATTCTGGTGTAATTAAACACCGCTGGCACAGCCTACGGGAGCACTTTGAAGTCCCAGCTTCTGTTGTTTTTACCGTTTCAGTAATGATTGGTATATATTCAAAAGCATTTGTATTGACATTTTAGGAAAAACAAATATACTGTGATATAAACCATTACCGACCTTGATTTAAAATCAAACCCTGAAATAATAAATCTGGGCTATACGCCTAGCCCTAGGCCACCTTTTTAGCATTTTTTATAAAAATATTCAATGTTTCCCAGTGTTAAAAAGCCGCGGACATCATTTATGAAATATAGCATTAACCTTAACAATAGAGGAGGAAGCGCTGACGTGCGTTTACCTGTGTTGCGTTCATTGTGCAGTCCTCCAGGAGACTCCATGTGGAGAAGAGCTTCGGCTGCTTCGAAGGTTTTGTCGAAACACACCATGTCATGACCGGACATCTCTACTGAGAAGAGGAGCAGAGAGAGGCTGTCGGTGAACAGACACTACAAGACTCCTCAAAGATCCTGTCTGTGGTTACATTCACAAAAGTACAGCGCTGCTACCGCAACCATTTTCAAATGTTCACTTTGGGTCATGTCTGTCTGTTCCTCTGTTCACGTTCCCAGCAATCTGGTGTAAATAGTAAGACGTTGATGCTCCCAGTAGAGGCATACCTGCAAACTCATAAGACACCGAAACCCTGTAGGGGGGGTATGTATGTTACTGTATGGCTTTATATTAATGGACTTCCACTGTTACTGTAAAGCTGTTATAATTGTAGCCTATCTTCTATTTGCAATTAATATGCATTTAATCCAGGTCAATTATTTAATTTAAAATGATAATCTACTCTGGCTAAGGTAGCTTATCAAGAGTAAAATAATAGCTGTGACTTAACTGCAAGCTTCCAATCTATACATACCTCTGCATTAGCAACCCGCTGAAATGAAGGTACAGGCACCTTAACACTATCTCTCACTCATTACTTCAGGGTCCTTGGGAGCAACTTGGGACTGTTAGTACATTGGTTGTGGTCATTACAGTGAACACCTTTATCCAGGCCCAGCTCCACTTACATCTCAGCCCTGCATCAAGCTGCGCTACACAAACAGCATCCTCTACCTTAAGTTCTTTGACCACATCAGATTATCAGTATCTGGGCCTCATGTTTCGTGGTCACAAAAGTTATTATGACCACAAAATCGCCTCATTCTACTTTGAGTTAAAAAAACAACCTGCGACCAGATCCGCCGGTGTTCCGGTTTAACATTAATGAGTGACCGCGTGAACTGAACCGGAACACAGGGGGGTTGCATGTTTCATCACGTTACGTTTTTTCCTCCTAAACCGCAACAATGACAAATGTTAACAGTCAACAAAGTTTTGCATGCAGTGGATGTTAGCCTTACGTTAGCCTTAACCCAGAAAGTCTGAACTGTAACGGAACATAACGGAACATAAACTGTAACGGAGGGAATAAAGACGCTGTAGACATCTTAACGCTGATTGGCCAAGACTTGACACGTCACATCAAAGATGTTTTATTGCAAAGATCACGACATCACCTTTTCTCCTTGTCTCACTCCAATCTAAAAAACACTGGCTGGCCAGTTGACCCCCCCCCCCCCCCCCCAAAAAAAAACAAACAAACAAACCCTCTACGGATCTACACAATTCACGTGGATGACATATTTTGATTCAAAGCGGCGAATTTCGCCGAAAAGCGACAAGTTTGCAGGTATGAGAGAGCAGTCTGCTGCAGTCATACACAACAGCAGCTCGCTATAGAGAATAGGTACCATCAATGTAGATCAATATGAACGACACAGAGCTTGTGAATCTGCCCCTTTTGATTTACAGAATATGATTTCACAGGGAAACATTGTCAGAAGAAGTAAATATTCAGACGAAGACTGTGAGATGTGTATATAATAAAATATATATTATTGTTACTAAAAAGGAGAGGACGATTGAGTCTTTTTTCTATTTGTATTCACTCTGAACAATCTGTACCAGCATCAGAAAGCTACAAGAGGAAACACAAGCATCCAGTAACGGTCCTTGCTGTCCCCATGTGGTACCTCATTGGCAGGTAGGGCTGTGACTAATAACTGGAAAGGGAGGGAAAATTAAAGTGTGCTCCAAACGGAAGTGGAGTTACTGAACAGCCTTTGTTAACCTCACCTTGTTCTCTCTAACAATTAGATCGGTAGAATGACACTAACTCCCTGTTGAAATAATTTCCACCACGACTATCTATTGATTAGGGGTGCCACGGAATACAAACCTCACGGTGTGGTTCGGATCACGGTTCTTGAATCACGGTTCGGATAATTTTTCGGATCAGCAACGAAAAGGGGAAGGGACAAATATAATTTGCTTTCCATTTATTAATTAAAGAACTTCAAAAACACTTAAAGCAAATCACTTTGTTTACTTTACGTCAAGTTGTGTCATTCAAATACACTGCAATAGACTTGGAATGTTTACCATTACTGTGAAATGGTCTACAACTTTACATTTTTTTCAAAAGGTGTGGTGACTGGGATATTGTTATTGGGCCTGTCTAGCTTCCACTCTACAGATTCTGTCAGCACCTGCGCCAGGTGTGTGTCTGTATGACTCTCACAGAGGGGGCGTGTCTGCAGCACCGGACTATGAATCTCCACTCCACCGAGATGAAGTGAGCGGTCAGTCTTTTCATTTTCATAGAGGAACGATCTTCACACTGAAGTGGGTGCGTGAGGGGATTTCGTAGCGTGGCTCAAGCACTTTAACTAGATTTTGAAATCCTTTTGTTTTCCACAACGGAGTGTCCCCCTTCACTGACAGACCGGGATGGTGGCGCTTCATATGTGTGGACATGTCCGACGTATTGTTGTTATCGTATGTTTTTTTCGTTAAACAACGCCTACATACAGTAAAGGTTTCCTCCACTACCCTTATCCCATCATTATAAGTTACAGGGGAGACAAAATGCTCCCAAACTTGGTACTTAAATGATGCCGGGAGCTTCTCAAGTTCCTCTGTTCGCCATGACTTTTACTGTTAAATGCTTTTAACACGCTCCATTCACGTGAACACACTATTGCTTTATATCTGTTCACTGACACTTTGCATTGATAATCAGGGACTTGTTACTTGAAAAGGAACAGCAGCAGTAAAACTTTATTACACACTATGATGTGTAATATCATCACTGTAAAAAAAAAAAAGAAAAAAAAAAGAAAAAGTTGATCTGTGATACGAACCCGGAGGTGTGATCCGAACCAAATCACGGATCAATCCGTGATCCGTTACACCACTACTATTGATCCATTTACTTTTTTAGAAGTCCGACTTAAAATTCTGAGAAGTCCTTACCGGTCTCGGCTACCTCTGTCACCACCTCCTGCTCCTCGGCCACATCCTGCATCAGGTACGTCTCGTCATCGTAGACCAGGACCTGTGCTGAGTAGCACTCCTCCACCTGGGCACTCGGCACCTCCTCCACGATCACCGCTGGACAGCCCTCCTCCTGCAGCAACACACCCTCCTCCTCCTCCTCCAACACATCTTCCTCCACCTCCTCGCCGCCTTCCACAATCACGGCCTCTATTTCCTGCTGAACCACCTCCTCTTCTTCCTCCTCCTCCTCAGTGTGCTGCTGCTCACACTGAACAGTTTGGAAAGATGTGAGAAAAGTGAGATTTTTTTTTAGTAAGGGTTAGGGTTAAAGCTGTTTACATGCCGAATGAAAATGTATATTTCTGTTTACATGTAGCGTTTACGTGTACATGTCCAAAGAATGCCCATAAAAGCTAAATAATATTGCGTATCCCACATGTCTTAATCGGAAAATGCTCCGTTTGGAATAAACCCTAAATCAGAATATCCAACATGATGTTTACAGGACCCAGATCAACTTCAGAATATTGCCATATTGGGAGTAATAGTAAAATATTAGTATGCATGTAAATAGTCAGTGTTATATAATACAGGATAAAAATCTGACAGCCATCAAAACCATCTGAAGGGGTGACATTTGTTTGTTGACAGCTGTTGTGGGGATGAAGAAGGCTTACCTGCTGGGGCTCCTCCACCACCGTGACGTACTCCACTATGTTCCCTCCACCATCTGACACCACCACAGAGGTCATCACTCATTCCTACCAAAACAAACAAGTATACAGGGTCAGGATGGAGAAGATGAGTGTGTGTGTTCATGTGAAAGCCCCACGGATCCTATCATGATTTAGTAAGAAATACATGTAATTCAGGATCCAGAAAATCACAGAAGAAAAACCGTACCGTTGGCAAAATGCCAGCACGACTAATTTTACAACCGCGTCCATCACCTCAGACACCGCTGAGCCTTTCCACCACACGGGCTCATGTTTACTTCCTGCGCGGGTCCGTAGCTACAACTACTGTACAAACTCTGCGGCTAACGCGTCGGCTAACGTCAACACTCGACTTACTTAGCGAACAAAACTTAAATTAGCTAACGTTAAGTTACTTCTGCTCGCGTTATGCACTTTTGTCGCGTAACGTCACACACTTCGTTCCATAAGAATAAATAAACAGCGCATTCTCCTGTAAAAGATGGTATCACCCACCACCAAATAACATAGCAATGGCTAGCTAGCATTAAGTTTAACGAACAAGCACGAAACAGTTGACGTTAGCATACGGCTAGCAAACATTGACACCGCACTTAGCATTTAGTACACTGTCACTGACTGACCGAGTGGCCCAATTAAGACGTCTGTATTGGGAGTTGTGCTCTATCTGAGCTCGCTGGTGTGTTTTTGCAATGAGTTTCCTCCCCCTTACCGTGTTTTGCTTTTGCTTGTCAGAAGAAAAGCTCCGCGGCTATCGCTAGCTGGGCCTAACGTTAGCCGAGCTGTCAAGGCCAAAACGCTTACTTTGCTCGCATAAAACAAGTGTTTGCACGTCCTCCGTCCCTCAAAATCACTTTTGTAGATACCTGTCGCCTTCCTGCCCCGGGATCTAAAGAGTGGACGCGGACGCAAGCCTTGAAGTCGTGTTTTGATTCTAGCTCGTTTCTTGCTATCCTGTAGCTTTCCGGCGCGTCGCCTCTTCGCTGCAGCGGATATCCAGGCGGGTCAGAGCATGGCCCGCCGTGACGTCACCACGACAAAACCCCAACAATGGGCGCAACCTCCTATGTGCTTTTTTTTTTTCATCCCGTGGAACAAAAATCACAAATTTACTCTGAAAATATATGTTGTGTAATTACACAAACAGTCATACCAATAAATTAATAAGTAAAATAAGAAATCAAATAATTGTATAGGCACATGAAAGCTCATATGAATTAGCCTGCTGTGATTATTAAAGGATCGGTTCACAATTTTTCAAATCCGTCTGATAACAACAGTCAGGTGCCCAAATGAACATTGTTAACGTGTTTACGTGCCATAATCATTCCCCCTACTCTTGCAGGCCTTTCTAATGTGCCTCTAATTTAAGAGATGAGGGACAACATCCGCAGTCCATTCCAAAATACATCCAAAAGTTAATCTAAGTCTATAGGCAGTCAGTATAATTTTCAAAAAAATGCTTAACATTTGTATGAAATAGTTATAATTGGCCGACCTGGGGGGATCTTCCCCGGGGAATGTTTTCAATCAACCTGCTCTATTTTGATAGATACGCAGCAGGGTTTGACAGTCTGCCCTGCTTGTCCTGGTTCTGGTTCTCCCCTGCCTCCCTTCCCTCCAGCGAGATCCATCCCTTCAGCAGCAGGGATCGGAGGAGCAGCGAGGCTAAGCTCTTCTCCTGGCCAGAGGAGGAGCCGCTGATGGTGGGCGCCGAGCTCTCCTCCTCCCGTCGGAGCTTTCGACTGCAAGGTCGAAGGCGACAGTGAAACCGGATCTGTCTGTCCATGGTGGGCTGATCTCTTCTGGAGGATCTGAGCCTGTCCTTGGTGGGCTGGTCTCTGCTGGAGGCCCCGCTGGATTCTGACCTGAAGGAGTTTCCAGTGAACCTGTACAATTTCATCTGATTTCAAGCATGAAGAATAACTATATAGCTATAGCTGATGGTCTCCTTTACTTATGTAGGTCATATAACGGCATCAGTATGTAATTGAGGCTGTTTCATTACCAGTTAAAAGTTCCTCACAGTAACTTTGAAGGAACAGTGTTTGAAATTTAGTGGCATCTAGTGGTGAGTTGCAGATTACAACCAACTAAATACCCCTCAGCTCACCCCTCTCTTTCCAAGTGTGTAGACCGACGGTGTCCTTCAGGTAGAGATGGGCACTTTTAGGATAGTATTACTGCTAGGAGCTACTCTTGTCAATACTCGGTTCGTCTTCATTACTACATAATTATTATAAAAACATATCATTTTAAAAAATAAATTCAGAGCAGAATTTTCTTTTTTTTTAATATTAGATATAACTAAATACTGTTTTTAGAGCAGCAACAGTCATGTTTACAGCAGCAAAGTCACTTCTAAAGTCAAGAATATCTTACTGGAAACAAATGTAAAAAGGGAATAAAATAAATAACGTTCCTGAGTAAAGTTTATAATAAATGAAGAACATGAGTCAGTCCTCCTGTCCTCTTCTCTCCTTCCTCTGTCCTTCTGTCCTCTGCTGATTCACTGCCTGCAGGTACCGCTAGAGAGAGGAGGAGCTGCTTTGTCTCAGGCAGCAGATACGTTTACAAGAACAAACTAAGATAAACAGTTAGACTACAGACACATAGCTTTTGTTTAAAAAAAAAAAAAAGCTTTAGCCGAGCTAGTGTGCCGTAAACACAGCGGTGGTGGATAAGAGACTGCGGACAGAGCAGCTTAAATTAGGTTTTTCTTTCGCTTACATGTTCATGCTTGTTAAACAGATTTATTGACAAAGACTTTTTACTCCCGAAAGTTTTACAAGCGGGGTTGTAGTCTTCACTTCAGTCTCCACCGTGGCCCGTCAGCTGACTGACATTGTGTGTGTGTGTGTGTAGTTACATTACATTACATTACAGTCATTTAGCAGACGCTTTTATCCAAAGCGACTTACAATAAGTGCATTCAACATTGGTAGTCAAAAGAACTACTAGTCACCAGAAGTCATATGTACATAGTTGGAGGAGTTGGAGGAGTTTAGCACCAACAGAGAGAGCACAGGAGATGAGCGCTGCAGGGTGACAATGTATTACACCAAAACATTTAAAATGACTAATAAAAGCACCAGTAACCCATTATCATTACTTTGAACTTTAATATTTTAGCACAGGGGCTGCAAGTATTTTTTGTGACTTTACAGCACACACACTTATGTTAACTTAGGTTAAGTCAAGCAGTCAAAAATTGGCAAAAAATGTCAGCACAAAAATCATGTTTAAGCCCACTTTATTAAGCAAAAAAACAAGAAATACTGTATTATGTGAAACAGTCACAGTTTCAGTCATTTGCTAAGTCAAAGGCATCCACTCACGTTCTACTACAAAAACCTTTCTGCGAGCAACGAAGACCGACAAATAATTATCTGAATCTCATTTCCATAAATGATTCCATTTCAAATACCGTACACAAAGCGAACACAGCCAGAAGTTCAATAGTAGAGGTGAGAAAATCTGAAAGTGGAATTCCCAGACGATAGGACCACAACAGCTGCTGTTAAAGCATTTCACACAGGAGACTTTACTTCAGACATTACGAAACACCTCCAAAACACACACATTTCATGTCACACCTGCATATCTGTTGATTACTGTTCATACTTGCTGCAAAGCCATTAAATCACACATCTACACAGATCTGACTGCTAGAACGAAGACAAGAAAAGCAAAGAGTGAAAGAACACGATGCGGCTTATTGAACTCCCTGAACCCACAGCCTAGACAACAAAAAAAAACAGTGTTACTTATCAAATCTAGATCAATGACTGAGGCGGAGATGTGGATAAAAGGGGTACAAGAAGGATTTTGGCTAAGTTTAATAGACATTGCAACTTAATAGCAGGAAAATGTCCCATATATTTCATACATTCACTGTATAATAATTAGAAAAGTGTAGTGAAATCAACAAACACCTGTATTTTTTTGTTTTATAAGATGAATTTGGGTGATCAAATGACATCTTTTGTAAAAAATAACGATGCATATTGAAGTCAGTGGCTTAGCAACTGTGTTGTTGGCTTAGGAACTGTAACCTCTGTGTGACTGCGTCAAGAAGAGGTCAGTAGTTTCATTTGTAAGGACTGAAAACACGAGGAACGGTGAGGTAGCTTCTGTCCAAAGGGGCCGTTGAGCCAGGGTGTTCAAGGTGTTTCTTTATAACAATAGTACAGCAGGTGTTTTCCAGTTGTTCAGAATGCTGATGAAGTAAAACACAACCCCCCCTTGCTTCTCTAAAATGTATAACTAGTTTCTGTTAGTTTTCTGAAGCAGTAAACACTGACTGTAACTGAACAGTGAGGCTAAAAAAAGATACACCAGAGATCTGTTCAACTATTGACTGGACTCATCTGGCACTATGGAGTCAAGACATGCAAGTCAGTGTAGAGTGTCACAGTAATGGGCTCATATCGGTTTGATGGCTCCACATATGGTTGATGGCATTGAACACTGTGCAGTATGTGTATCTTTACACTGGAACAACATATTATCCCTTGCAGTGTTTTTTTATGGTTAAAAGGGAGTAAGGGGAAAGTGTTGGAGAAAGGCACATCCATCTTCTTCTGCAGGATAGAAAGTCATCATTCAGGAAGCTGTTTACTGTGATGGAGGACAGAAGCAAAGAAGTCAATAGTAGTGTACACTGTCTGTAGCCATATGAACACCAATATATGTATATATATAATATATTCCAATATTATTTTATTATTATTAATAATAATAATTATTTATTTATTTTTAAAAAACACATAGAAATGTGGACGTTAAGGGTGGGGATGTTCCACAGCATGCTCTAACTACCATGGTAGAAATTAATCATAGACTCAGTACCTTATTTGGAACTACTGCATTTGCATCCTAAGAAGGCGTCGCCTACCCTGAGTAGCAGAGTTTAAAAACCCATGTTAAGAGATTTTTTTAAAATCACTATATATAATTAATGAAACATACTGATGACGAAATGTGGTCTCTTAAACCCTTTCTCAAAACACTGCTACACTGAAACCAAGATTAGGACAGAAAAATACTGATAAATACTGATCAGTCAAAAAACAAAGTTATCTGGTACCTCAGGGGCGTCGTCGTCATCGTCTGGAGCTGGTATGATTCTACCAGTCATGGACCCCACTCCAAGCACCTTGGGCGATTTATCAGCTTTAGGTGTTCCTTCCAAGACCACAACAATGTACTCTCTCTTTGGACCTTCTGCCAGGGTCTCAGCAGCTGCTTCTTCCACCACCACAGGGCTTGCTACTTCTGCAGCAGGGGTTGCCGCAACCTCTTCCTCAACTGTGGTGGTGACTGGTTCTTCAGCAAGAGCTGTGGTAACATCAGGTTCTACTGGCACCAAGGCTTCCTCAACCACTGGTGCAGCCTCCATTGGTGCAGGGGCCTCTTCTGCTGGTGCAACCTCTACTGGTGCTGAGACCTCTTCGACAACTGGTGCAACCTCTACTGGTGCTGGGGCCTCTTCGACAACTGGTGCAACCTCTACTGGTGCTGGGGCCTCTTTGACAACTGGTGCAACCTCTTTTGGTGCTGGGGCCTCTTTGACAACTGGTGCAACCTCTTCTGGTGCTGGGGCCTCTTCGACAACTGGTGCAACCTCTTCTGGTGCTGGGACCTCTTCGACAACTGGTGCAACCTCTAATGGTGCTGGGGCCTCTTCGACAACTGGTGCAACCTCTACTGGTGCTGGGGCCTCTTCGACAACTGGTGCAACCTCTACTGGTGCAGGGGCTTCTTCAGCAGGTGCAGCCTCTACCGGTGCAGGTACCTCTTCTGTGGGTGCAGCTTCTACTGGGACAACGGCCTCTTCTGCTGGTTTAGTAGCCTCCTCAACTGGTGCCACGGACTCATTGATGTCTTCAACAGCTGTTGCCACCTCTTCCTTTACTTCAGTGATCTTTGGTACGTCTAGAGCAGAGGCAGCTGCCAGCGGCACTGAAACACAAAATCCATCCATGCAAACATCATTGATGCTGAAGTTATATATTATTCCCACATTAAGGTAACTCAACTTGTGGTGTTTAACAAAATCCAGTGACAGCAAATCTATCTGGTGGATTGCAACAACGTGCAGGTGCAATGTCAACGCCTAGCAGTAGAAGGAGATTAACCAAAGGTGCAACAGAAAAGCAGTGTTAGTCGCTAAGGGCGTCGATGTAGTGCCATAAACCAATGAAGATCTTCCATATCGGAATAGGAATAGATGATAAATATCAACACGCACATACGCACGTGCACCGTGATTTCTTTCACTTTTCCCCAAAACATGCAGCGGTGCTGATATACAATATCTGTGAAGAGACTGGGAATTTTCAACAACACAAATGGAACATACTTTAGGTCATCGTGCACATATCAAACTGTGCAGAAGGTAAGTGTTGTGTCTTGACGAATACAGAGGTCACAGTGCATCTCTGACACAGTGTAGTAAAGTAGAGTTGGGCGCAGAAATCAGTGAGAAGAAAATGCAATGCATATGAAAAGGCATTTATTAAGTGAGCATTTCAATCAAGCTGAAATGCTCACTTAATAAATGAAAAGAGCGACATCTGCAAGTTTCATGGAGACCAACATTCAATGCGAGAGACTTTAAACTGGAATGGATAGCTAGAAAAGATTCTTACTTACTAATACAAATTAGGATTAAAAGACCAATTCAGACAAATTAAAGACGGCAGTAAACCTTTCCGCTTTGATAAAGGTTTTATTGTGTGGCTTGATGAGTTACCCTAAAATGTTCACAGTGCTCATTAACCAGTTATAAGTCAAATAAAATAATGATCACATATGGGTTAAATCACTCAGTGACTAATGAGTTTCACATTACACTGAAGATAAAAAGAGCACACTGCAGAGTTTGTACAGAGCCATCTCCTTTTGCTGTAGGGTATACACAACTGCTCTTTGACACATGGCGAGAAAGTACAACAGTACAGAGATTTTTTATGAAATACAGTGTTTGGTCAAATCTCGTGATATAGCATAAGGCCCTTCGTAACAAAAAGATATCAATAATTTAACAGTATTTGAGGGCTGTTCCTGCCGATTCTGTGTTCACAGTGATCACATTTATTTCACCCATAACTGCATAAGAGTCACATAAAGACCTCTTTGCCACTTTGTAAATGTTTCACTGTGGTGCACAGCTGTAAACCAAGAGGGACCTGCTGAGAAGAGGGCTCCGTTGTAATCTGAACAAATATAGACATCGCATACGGTGATCTACGCTGCACACCAAAAGAAATCTTACAAGAAGAAACGCTTAATTTGCTGCGCCCGATACCCACTCCAATAAATATGAGAGAAAATAATATACAGCTTTAGGAAAACAATAGAGGATGATGAACAAGAGGTGAACTCAGGCACCCAAGGAGAAGCAACTCCCCTCTAGTGGTTCTAGACAGTGAGCTACCAGTGTTACTGTTCTCAGTGGCTCTTAATTGAAAGTGGTTTAGAGATAGTCAAGGTTGTGTCTGGTAGTGTGTGTGTGTGTGGATCTTCAGGCCTCAGAGGCAGCTGCCTCCTCCTCCACCACCTCAGGTGAAGAAGTCGTACCGTTGCTGTCGGGCTCCTCTGCGACGGCGGTGGCTGGCTCTGCGGCAGCCTGGGCTATCTCCTGGACAGCTTCGGCCATGTGAGCCACTTCTTCCGCAACCGTCTCCACTTCCTGCGCGGCCTCAGCGACCACCTCCGCGGCCTCTGCGACCTCCTCCGCCGCCTCTGCGACCTCCTCCGCCACCTCCTCCGCCACCTCGGCAACCACCTCGGCTACAGTCTCTGCCTCGCCATCAGCGGCAGCCTCCTCTTCGCCGACCTCAGCCTCTCCGCCGGCCTCCTCAGCTGCCACTTCCTCCTCCTCCTCCTCCTCCTCTCCAGCTGGAACACAAGAAGCAGAAGGAGCGCATTAGCCAGAGCATTATATTCCATTACATTAAAGTCATTTAGCAGACGCTTTTATCCAAAGCGACCACTACCACATTCTTCTATCGACTACAGTGAGCAGTCACCCCTCCTCAACGATATCAAATCAGCGGTGCAGCTGCTATGTGCTTTCTACAGACACAGACGCTGCATGTTAGAAGATAAACCAACATTTTAAAAAGCGGCAATATACAAGATTAATATTATATTATCAGCAGCTGGGTTTCCATCCAAGGTGTGTTGAACTACACAACGGAGAGGGCAGACTCAAATGTAGTAGGGCTGTCACTCTATATTCGAAATTCAAACCACCCTTACAACAGTGGGATAAAAATATCAATATCTGACCGGTAACAATCTTACGGTGGAAAAACACCTCACAGTTTTATGCCTCGTGTTGCAGTTTATCCATGTCCGTCCAAAATATCATCCCTTCATAATTTTTATACTTTTAAACATGTAGAATTGTCATAATTAGAATAGCTAGCACATGAATTCTTGAGTTACGTACAAAAACGTGTTTTGTGATGTCACCGTGACCTTTGACCACCAAATTCTTATCAAGATGAACCATGTGAGTGCAAGTGGACGTTTGTGCCAAATTTAAAGACATTTTCACACAAAAAAAAGGTGTTTCTGAGATATGGTGTTCATGAGAACGGACCGGACGGACATAAGGTTCAACAATGCAGAGCGAGGGTTCGTGGCTTTCTTTGGAATAGTTGCATATTAGTTTCTCATTCATTCAAACTTCATATTTTTCTTTTGAAGTGACAGCTCTACAATGTAGATGACAACAAGACGTGTGCTAAATATCTTTGTCAAAGATAAAGCGTCTTTAAATTGTCAGGTGCTTTCAGATAGTGAGCGTTGTTTTTTTATGTAAACACAACAGCAGATGTGCCACTCTCCTGAACTCGCACAGCTCTTAGCTGCTGCATTCAAGGTTCATGGCCGGGGGGTTTACACGGGTCTTTTCAATGCAAACTGTTGTCATCCGGTCATGCCAGGACGCTTTGACTGTCAAGCCTGTGCGCTCAGAGATCAGGATCGGACCAGCCAGACCGCATGCCGAGGTGGCCTGTGTTGTGTCCACATGCTGTCCACACCTCAGTGGTCTCAGTGAGGTGTGGACAGTATGTGGACACAACACAGACAATTTATTAAATGTAGGTCTCCATCATCGTCCCCCCACACAGGAGTTCATCTCCTGTGGAGAGCAATGGGAAGAGAGGACAACCAGGCTGGAGCACAGCCTGCTCTCTGAGTCCTGGTAAGTTACCAATGATGAAGATGATTTTGCCGCTTTAAAATAAAAACAGGGGACTTTTATTGTGGAAAAAAGACAGGAAACTACTACTACAGGAAAAAGCAAAAAAAACAACATTCTACCGTTTTACAGCTGCTCCTTTGACCGCAAAATATATCCGATGGCCATCATTGAGGTTGCGTTAAATGTCAACACACATGTGGGGACACCGCTGAGCTCCGTTCTGGTGCGTCCGATCACAAGAGGTGCATTGAAAAGACAAGTGTAACCTTGTTAGACTAAGTGTATATCAACTGTGTAAAAAATTAGATGGACAGGGAGCTGGATGGAAAAATAGCTACCAGCAGGCTGATCCAGAAGCACCTCTTCTAGACAAGCCACTTCAAAAATATACCACTGCCTCAGTGAATACTTCTGGAGAAAAACAACAAAGAGGCGACACATTCACAACATTAAACTGCATGCAAACTCAAAGACAGGGAGGAGCATGACATAGACAACGAGAGGAGAGGGGGAAGGGAAAGGGGAAGGAGAGGAGTGCGGGTCAAGGTGCAGGGTAGAAGGGGGTCAAGTTGAATCTTGGTTCTTACCATCCAATTAACAAACTATGTGCTATCTGGAGCTCCGACAGCAAGTCTGACAGCACAGACAGCCCAAGTAGGTTGAGCATCTTTAATCTTTAAACGGAGACATCATCCACCATTTCATCCACATTGACCATCAGCAGAAACACACAAGTTGTGGGAGACTGGCCCAGGAGTCCACTTTGACTCGATCAACACTTGAGCGTTGACTATAGTGATTGACAATAGCCTTCTGGTACGTTAGAATTTCATGCTATGGGTAAAATGCTCAAGACTTGAGCATACATGGGGGGTGACTAGCTCACTAGGCTAAGAGGGTTGTCTGGGAACCAGAGGGTCGGCAGTTCAATCCTTGGCTGGGACGTTAGCTGAGTCGAAGTGTCCTTGAGCAAGACACTGTCCCCCTAACTGCTCCCTGGGCTCCCTGGGCGCCTGTCATGGGCAGCCCACTGCTCCCTGCTACAGGGATGGGTCAAATGCAGAGAAGAATTTAAAAGAGTGTAATAAATTAAATTAAAATTAAATACAACATGGAGGAGATGCTAGTTCCTACTGTCCTTTCTTTTGAAAAGTGCAGGCATCTCCCGCTGAATGTAACAATACCAACCTCTGCTCCTCCATCACCGTATGGTACGCTGCAGCCGCTGCAGGTTAATGTTATGGCCATCGGTGTGCATCATTTCAGTGTTAATGTTTCAAAAAATACAATAACAACATTATTGTCTCTACCTGGTGCAAGCCTGAAGGGGATCATGCGTTGAGTTATATTATAATATTTATTTTTTTAGAATATATATTATATATTTTGGGGACATTTATGACTGTATGGTTGCAGTGATTCACAATTATGCAAAGCCTGTTTCATAGGATCATTGACTACTGTTAACGGGCCGTGAGGTGCTGCAAGTCATCAACAGCTGCTTCAGTTTAGAGTTTTATTTCCACTTGCAATTCAGAATTGTTCCCATCCAGATTTGCATGCCAAGGTAAGACGATGGTGGTTTGTATTCATTCAATTTAGACTTTACAGCAGTGGACGTCCAGACACCTCTATACTGAGTCTACGTTTCTAGTATTTTTCTTCCTTTTAGAAAACTATGGAAAGATGAACCCCATAACTAGAAAAGCTCAATCCAAGAGCATCATCAAAGGAGGCGACTTGCAACCATTTAATCCACTATAAATGTTGTCATTTCATTGTAATGCTACTTTCATACTGAAAACACGACCGCTATAAAAAGGTTTCCCAAATCTCAATGAATAACAATTTATTTTTTATGATTTTTGAAGTGGCTCCTTGAGGCTGCAAATACAGTGGATAAATAATGGCTCACCACAGATAAATCTACAGTACATGTTCACCAAATGTCTCCTTCAAACCCACAGTGGTTTTGAGTAGTGATGAAGTCCATTGACTAAAGAAAAATCCATTAATATGGTTTCAGACACTTCTGTCGAGTCCATTTATCCTCTTCACAGTGTTGTACATTAACATTTATCAGCAAGCGGGGTAAAAAAAAAAAGAATGAAGGAAGGTGCACGGAATCAATATCCTTCACAGACTTGTCCCGAGGTTTGAGGCTGAGTGGAGCACTCTTTCTTTCTTATCAGTACAGGAGGGGAAGGGAGGGAGAAGAGAGGGATTTTTCCCTTTTCAGATCCAAAGAATCCAGTTCTAGGACGGATCTCCATGCGGCCACAGAGGACCTTAGCTTTACCATTACACTGAAAAGAGCAAAGACACAAAGAATTAGAGAAATGGGAGGAAGGAATCTTGCTCTCTCAAAAGAGCCCAGTTCAATTTACACAAGGTCATTTTCAAACTAAAAATCAACCACAGAAGCGGTGTGTAGTTGGCAAAAAAAAATGGGTATGAGCTGCTACCAAGATGCACTGGTGAGGTTGATGGCGAGCGCTCTAATGAGAACAAGCTGGCAAGCAAACTAAACAGTTTGTCTCACTTGGAGCAGAGATATCTATTAAATAACGAAGAAAGATCTGAAGCCTCTTCGAAACGCAGAGAAGTAGGAGGGAGACAATGAAGAGAGAGAAATGAGGGATTGAGTGGTATCAAAGGAAGAGACTGATGGAGACTGAGAACCAATCCCAATGTACCCCCTAAGGCCTTAAACCCTAAACCCTCAAGGACTTAACTGATGTCAGCTGGTAAATGAAATGGTGTAAATACAAATGAAACAACTTTGCGGCAACATATCACATTACCGTGACAATATAAAAAAATATTATGTACAAATGTGGGTACTAATTTTACATTTCTTACTCCCTCATTTGAATGTCTTCCAGGCTCTTTCCTCACAAGATGAGAGGTCATTTCAAATAATCTATTTACATATTTTTGACAAAACAGCTTTAATGACAAAATCTTGAATCCTTAATGTTTCTGCGTAAATGTAATATGACAGGCTGAACACCCATGTGGTGTCCTCTTTGTTTAACATTTCTTACGTCTTCATGCTTCCACTGGTAACCCCGTGTTTAACGTCATATTGCTATGAATTGTGGGTAATTCCCTTGAGCAAAGTCAGCAGAAATGTGGACTAGCGGAAAGTGTTCATAAACGGCTCAAAATGTCAGAAAGAGTCCTAAAACATCCGATGATTTTACAGTGAGACAGCACTAAACCCTTGAGGACTTAGCGGGAGCGCGGCTCAAAATCTGTGCAAGTAGAGATTGGGATTGGGCCTAAGCCTTTTGGCCAGTAGGATAAGAATTCTGGAGAGTTGAGACTGGGGTCACATGGGAGGACGGATTTGTCAAAATTGGATTGGCTGAGTATAGCCAAGCTCTATGAGGACTAGGATATGTTAAAGAGGAGTTGCAAATATGGGCACCGGCAAAGCTTAGCTCCTCAGGATACACTAAATGATTGCTGTTAATGTATTTATGTTCCCTTTTTTAACAAATCACAGAACCTCAGTTCCACCCCCTCCCCATTTTAAAAACCTGTTCTGCTAACCTTCCTTTGTTCCATTCTTTTCTTATATTGTGCAAATTGAGTTCATCAGTAGAATCTATTATTTAACCTATATTGATTGATATCTTTATTTTCGTGTCATGAACATAACGTGTCCAACCCTCATGGGTTTATAAGACACCAAAATTACAGCTGCAGTGGACAAACATTTCATTGAGTTTCATTCAATTACAAAATCACAGGTTTCTTCACCGCTCGGTCTTAAACTAAAAATGATGCCTTTTCTCCCAAATAAAATCTGCTACAAAAAAAAGGTTCCTTTCCTGAAGCACAAACTCAAGTTTTTCCATAGTCATCCAGCCAAAAGAAATCTACATGAGTGTCATTTTACTAAAGAGTACATCCCTCATGTCCCCCGTAGATAGGACAGTAAAACAAAAAGTGCACCTCATTCTCAATTTCACCTAGCTCACCCAACAAACCTCTATTTGTGTGATCGTCTAGAGCCAAATATTAACCAAATGTGTGTAAAATGAGACCCTTTTCACTGATGGAAGACAAATAAGTCAACCATGAATATTGGCTTTAGCTCTTTAGTCTGCAGCTCGGTTGGCATTGACGTAGATGGAATGACTACCGTCACAATCATTTCCGTTTTAGGTGTGGCCATTTTAATTTCAGTGTAAATCATTGACTAATTCTCGCCGTCGGTGGGCTAATCTTGGAACCATGAGTGTTAAAACAAATACACAGTGATTAGTGCGATCATGAACTTTCATTGCAACCAACGTTGGAGTCAGGATAGTAAAAGTACCCCAGAGAAGAGACACCCAATCAAGCCCACAACCGACATCCCCTTGAACTCAAGACAGCATTTTAGTGAGCATTCAGAAAGTGTTCAGGCAGTGTTAATGAATGGAATGCTGACGGTCTGTGACAACGTGACTTACCCTCTTCTTCGTCCCGGCCTGCAAGCAAACAGAAACATCATTCATGTCATAGAATCAAGCCACAGCAACAGTAGCTGAGCAGTGAGGAAACGCAGTTTCAGCAAAGGTGGCTTTGTTTCTTTAACGTCGTTAACTTTTCTCTTTACAATCAGGCAGACAGTTTACATTCTGTTACAGCTTAAGAACAATGATTTTTGATATGCATTTCAATCAATTGGTTTCTGTATAAACACGCTAGTTATGCCATTTGTTTTCTTAGGTTTTCACTGTTATTAACAGTGAAATGGAGATTAAATTTGAAAATCCAACACTATTGTTATTTATCACACAGGATTTGTCCTATGGGGAGCAACAAATGTATTAAGTTAACTTTGGTAAGTTATACTTTTTGTGTTGAAAATTTGGTTTGAAGGTGGACAAAAGATTCCTCAAAAGCAAAAAATGCAGTTCTACAACCCCTAAAACTGCATTTGTCAAGGTGATCGTTTCTTACTGTATGTGATGGATAGACTTTATCTCCTATGCATTAGTGTCTGTGCAGTGATTGTGCTGCTGCTGACAACACACTGTCAATTGGTATATTTGATCCATTCATACTTGTCAAATGGATCACGTGAACTTATCTCATCCACATTAGGATGGATGAGATAAGTGGGCATGGGCAGTTAAGATTATGCTAGCCAGAACAAATAAGAAGCAGACTATCAGGGATTACAAACACTAATATGATATTCAAACAAAATACACACAGTCGTGTGTACTGGACCAGAGGATGTTTATTTTGAGAGGAAATTAGTCATGCGTGTGTCTCTACCAACAGACCGATCTGGGCCGCTACGTGACTGAGACTGTCCCACAATCCTTTGCTTGGGGTGAACGCAGTCCGTTTGCACAAAGTGAGGCAGAGCAGTTCAGTGTGAATTAAAGAACCACGCTACATGTTTGCTAGATGGTGTTATGAATAGAGCATAGGGCCTATGTCCTTAGTGAAGTGGAGCTTCACGCTTACTCTTTGGCATACACTATTAAGTGCTAGATCAGAGTTGTGATAAGTCAAAGTACAACATTTGTACACTAAGGACACATCTCTATGTTTTATTAATTTGCTTGAATTATTCTCATCATTGTTTAAGTGCAAATCCAACACAGAAAGACCTTTAGCCCCCTGTAATATACCTTGAATTACATTCTGACAGAACAATCTGCCATCAAGCAATGCAACAGTTAAAGTCTACTCCACCAAAAGGACCAGACATCTTACCAATGCTCATTTCTGTTCTAGAACAACTTAATGTTGTCATCCTTTGAGTATGTGGTAAAATAATACTGATTAAAATGGATTTATGTTTCAATTAAAGACAATGCAGCGTATTTAAATTGACGATGGCTCCGCACTCATCCTGCTCAGCGACTTCAACATCCAGACCGATAAGTTAGAGTCTCTTCTTTCCTTCCTCTCCTCCTTTGACCTTTACCACTCCTCTTCTCCTCCTACCCACAAGGCCGGCAACCAGCTGGATCTTATCTTCACTAGACACTGTTCTGCTACTAACCTCTCTGTCACTCCCCTCCAGCTCTCTGACCACTATTTCATGTCCTACTCCCTATCCTCTCCCCCCTTACTTCCTCCACCTAACCCACATGGTTTCTACCCGTAGTCATCTCCGCACCCTCTCCACCGCTGATCTTTCCTCTTCTGTTACCTCTGCCCTCCCTGACCCTGAATCCTTCTCTCTCCTATCCCCTGATACTGCTACTGATTTTCTCCTCTCCACCCTTTCCTCTTCCTTGGACAACCTCTGTCCCTTCACCTCCAAGCCTGCACGGCCAACTCCACCTGCCCCATGGCTGTCGGACTCAGGGCGTACTGATAGACAAAACCTAAGAGAGGCTGAGTGTAAATGGAGAAAAAGCAAACTTCCAGAGGACCTTCTTAACTTCCAATCTCTTCATTACACTTTTTCCTCCTCTCCATCTACTGCTAAAGCTGCTTTCCTCCGCTCTAAAATCCTAACCTCTGCTTCCAAACCTAAAAAACTCTTCAAAACTTTGTCTTCACTCCTCCAACCCCCACCCCCTCCTCCTACTTCCTCCCTTCTCCCTGATGATTTTGCCAACTTCTTTGACAAGAAGGTAAACGATATCAGATCCTCCTTCTCTCAGCCCCCCTCGCCCTCTCTACCCTCTCCAGGTCTTCCCCCTCAGCTCTCCCTCCCCTCTCCATGCCCCATCTTACCCTGTCGAGGTCATCAACCATGTTACATCTAACCGCCCCACCACATGCTCCCTTGACCCGATCCCCTCCCTTCTTCTTCAGTCTATTGTGACTGAACTCCGTCCTTTCCTCACCCACCTCATCAACACATCTCTTGTTTCAGGATGCTTTCCCACAGCTTTCAAGACTGCCAGAGTCACTCACCTTCTGAAGAAACCATCACCCCCCCCCACCCCCCACCCAACGGCACCCTCCGCCCCCCCTTGAAGGTCGAGTTAATTAATTTTGTTTAAATTTATTTTCTATATAGCGCCAGATCACAACAGAAGTCATTTAAGGTTCCCTTTCCCATAGAACAGGTCTACACCTTGTTCTTTTATTCATTCATTCCATCTCACAGGAATCTGTGGCAGACAACAAATAATAATAATAACAAACCATCACAAACTCAATGTGCTTAATTAAAAAGTTGATCAGGAATTAGTTAGCTTTAGAGCTTTAAATCGATATAATTTGCCAACATGGAAAAAGTTTTAACATAGAACCTAATATGGTTATGATCTGGTCTTGGATCAACAATAGTGTAGAGTGGCGGAAAAAACTTTGAAAAAGTGGCAGGTGAGGAATACTTACTTTTAGGGGGCCATGGTTTAGGTACCCACTCATTCTTGGGTCTGGCATTGATTTCTGCAATGCGGTCGTTGAACCTGGCGCTGTCTGTGCTCACAGTGCTGTATGCCTGTGGGAGGAGGAAAAAAGTGTGAAACTGATCTTTTCCAGTTCATGAAATGAAAGGATTTAAATTGTCATTTTAGAAGATTGGCTCATTTGTTGCACTTAAACATTTTGTTGAGGACACAATGCCAACGTTGTTAAGTGCAGGTTAGCATCGTCGTAGTATCATGATGATCAAATGATGAACTGATGAAAAACAATACAACTTACGTATGACACAGCGCCAACAAAGGCTCCACCACACAGCAGGGTGTAGACTATGTTCTCCCCAGACCCACCAGGAACTGATGACATCGGTCGCCGTTGCACAACTGGGAAGGATTAAAAGGTCACATGTTAAGCTCTGAATGAACCACATGACAGGAGGCTGGTATAGCGCCTTTCTAGTCTTCCAACCAGTGCGGTACAGTGTCCCCGCTCGTTACACCTAAAAAAAACAAAACGCTGAAAACTAATAAAGCTTGTCTTGTGTCAACTGAGACGACATTTACTGCCGCATCAAAACGTTCTCACTCCCAACGCGTCAAATGCCGACACTTCTTTGGTGCTCCTACTCCTTGTGACGCTCTACGTTCTCACTCGCTAAAAGATCTTTCACCAGGAGGAATCCCCGGTGAGAAGTCCAAACTGCACTAAATTTGTGTGGCGTGAACTCGGCAGAAGATCATCCGTCTCCACAAACTATCATCCGTTGAGTGTTACATTACATTACAGTCATTTAGCAGACGCTTTTATCCAAAGCAACTTACAATAAGTGCATTCAACATTGGTAATCAAAAGAACTACTAGTCACCAGAAGTCATAAGTACATTTCCTTTTCCAAACAAGCATCTAAGAGCATGAAGCAGAGCATAACTCAGAGCCAAAGTACAGTGCGGAAACAAGAAAAACAGTTAGTGCTATAAGTAATACCAATACAATAAGTGCAACAAGCTAGTATGAATACAATAAGTGCTAAGTGGAAGGCTCAGGGTAGCACTTCCTGAAGAGGTGTTTGATGGTTCATTATTTTCTGCTTAGAACGAAACCATCTGAAAAATATTTTTTTACATGTCATTTAGAGCACGGTGTTTCTTTCTCTCTTCTACCGCTCGCCCTCTCAACTCGCTCATGTCCTCTCTCTGTCCCCAGAACTTTATTTCAACCCTGGTCTCTGCAGGTTGCAACACTAGTAACGGATTATTGTCGATCCGTACAGATCCCCCCTCACGATTCTGCTTGCATGTGAACCGCGGATTAATTACACAGTTTAAGGTTAACCATCACAGTGTGAAATAAAGTTTTACTGACGATCGTCATCTGTCAATATTCATTAAAATATGTTATCAGGACATCATTTATACTTTCTGTTCACCGATCTCTGATAATATTACATTGTAAACAATTAATCCGCGTTTAAACTGGTGAGAAAACTTGAATAAATCCAGTTGTTTGGAGGAGACGTTTTCACAACAATATAAATAGATATTAGAGATGAACTATGACTTGTTTATAATACCTCTAACAGCTTATATAACATAATTAAGATTAGAATTGACATTTGTTATAATCCATAAAAATACAATTATTAATTAATTTCCTTATCATTTGAATTGTGTGTTTTTATTAAGAAAAAAAAAACACTATAGATGATTATGACAAAGTAAAATGATAACATTTAGAATCTTTGATAGTTTAAACTCACTTTAGAGTGATTGAAATCATTTTTTGGACTGTGACAAAAAAAATGTAAACCTTGTAGACCAGTTGCTGTAATCAAACAACAGAGGGATCTGTTTCAGCCGATATGGATCATCAATGATCAGTAATTAGTATCGGCAGCAAAAGAATGTGATCAGTGATCTCTAAAAGTTGTATTTGCTCCCTTTTTTCTTTTGTGCTGATCTGATTCGTTATCAGATCCGTGACTCCGATCCGTACCGTGAATTTTATGATCCTTTGCACCACTAGACAGAACACAGAGGATACGAGAGAATGATAAAACTCACATCCATTGATCACATCGGCTGCTTTGCCTCCATGTGTCCTCACTGTTGATGACACTTGACTCATAGCAGCTTTCAAAAAGATCCCACAGGTCAGGATAACAATAATGGTTGGTCAGTTTCAGTCAGTGGACCCTCCTTAGAAGGTCCATTCTGAGTCCACAGAATTCAACAGACCCATCGTAATTTTGATTGACAGAAGCGTTAGCCAGTAAGGATTAAAACCGTGGCGCGTCGCCTGAAACGTGCGTAAAGATTCCCCGAAAATAAAATCCCTTCCCCCACGACGCATAGTTAGACAGACCCTTGTTTCTACACGGGGACATTTCAGAGACACACCGGAAACACGTAGAAATATTGTTGATGGAATTAAGCGGAGATTTACAGCAGAACAACGAAAAGGTAAGGAGCTTTGGATGATTTTGAAGGATATTGCGCATTGTGCTTCTGGTGTTTGTTTGCTCACAGCCTTGTGATGGTTTACCGGAGAGACGATCTGATGGTAGTTCTGGAATCTATGTCGAATGCTCTTGTTTTTTGCTATCTCGGTTGTCTATGCTAACCGTTAGCTTTGTGATGCTAACTCAGAGAAGAGTGAGTTATGGCTAGAAATACGTGATATTGTGATAAATCTTTTATTTGCATATAATAGTTGTGTAGAATGGTGTTTGGAGTTTGTAAAAATGTCTTAGATTGTTTGTTTTACCCAGATTTTTTTTTTTTGTTGGTATATAACATGTACATATTCATAAATTGTACACATGCATAAATGGACTTTTTTCGACGGTAAATGCTACAGCAGACCCGAATTTGGGTCCGTCGGGCTTAACAGGTTTTAACAGCTGGAGAGACTTTTGAGAAGTTTGTGTCTGTTCACATGATCACTGTACTTAACAATAGTAATAATACTAATAACTAATAAAGACACACAGTAATCATCACTGTAGAGGTGTTTTCTCTCTCTAGTCTGTAACCTCTTTAACAAACGGTGTCCTGTTTATGAGCGCAGGATCAATTTCTACCTGCAGAATGCGTTTGTACATTTTGAAATTCAGATTGTCACGTCATTATTAATTAACCCAAAATATGATTATGGTTTCTCTTGAATACTGGAATAAATGTATTGTATAAATGTAAATTTAAATGATAAAACTCATCAAACCCTCAGAAATGATCAGCCTCACATGACTGAATGAAATGACAATAAATTATGTAAAAAGCTCTCTCTGACTTTAATTGTATCCATAATAAAAGTTATTGAGGGAAATATCAGATCATGAAAAGACAAATCTTTCTAATAAATGAAGAAAGTTGTTTGAAGTCCTTTTGTTGTTCAGTCTACAATGAACATATATTTAAACCAGACGGTGAATCAGAAAACATATCAAATATAAACTAGAGTTTAATCTGTGATCTGTCTTCACTCTTGTATTAAACTCCAGTCAGTCAGTCCGATCGGCTGCAGCGTCCAATCACATAACTGATGAACAATGAGGGGCCGTGTCGGCCGTTAAAACACTTCCTGGAAGCCTGTTCTCGTGGTTCCTCGCTCATGGCACCTCCTCCATCCCTCCTCCATCCTCGCTTCTCCGAGCTAAATAAGAGCTTTTGGACGGCCATCATTATGGCGGTGCAGAACAACTTCCGGTTCAAGCGAGGATTGAAGAGCGAGGAAATGACAATTTAGAGACTTGGGAAGTACCCTGATAGTTTCTACCTGAGAGGGAAACAGAGGGTGGGGTGCTACGCTACTAGGACAAGAGAGTCAGTTGAGAGGGGGTTACCAGCTGTAATCATATGAGCCACGTGAGCAAACCAGTGGGAGAACATGCACTAAAAAGGCGCGCACGGCTGGACGGCTATGTGAACAAAGAGATCTGACAACAACACCCACAGAGGGAGAGAGACCAAACTGCCCCCGGGGGGGGGGGGGGGGGGGGGGGGGGGGGAGCCGAGATGGAAGCTAAGCTAACCCAGCTAGGACACCAAGCATCATGATGTAAACACAGTCAAAGTTGATGGACAATATTTTTCCTTATGTTGGATTGTTAATGGGAAGATGTCGGTCATTGTTTTTGTTGCTGCTGTTTACATAGTTTATGATGCTAATTAAAAAGTTGCACTACAGGAATGCACTACTTTTTTAGTTTTGTTTGTCATGTTTGTTGTGTTGCAAATGGGCTATAACTGAATTTTGTTGTGCATCCCTGTGTTGCATGATGACAATAAATGATCCTTGAATCCTTGAACAGATAGCAGCAGTGGCCACACAATATTCAAACAAGAAAATTTGATGATGCAATGCAAATATATGGCTGTACGTGAGTGAGAAAGTGGAGACACTCCCAATATATCACCAACAGCAGTGATGACAGAAGTTTAGCTGAATAACGCCATCTAAAATTAGAAGATGAAGATCTGACTACATATCTTACCATACCAACACATAGGACCACCAAAGGACAATGTTAAAGATCTCTCAACATCAAATAGCCTACTCATGGCCAGCAACGAATGGTGCATTTGTCATCTGTTGAGCAACCTCATTATTTTATACATTGTACATGCAATCCAAAAGTTTGTTTTATTCAAAATATTGGCTGACGTGCCCTTAAAATAAGGTTTTTAATACACATTTAAGTATGCATTTGAAAAGGCTAGGGTTCAACGAGCCAGCAGACTCGTCATGTCCACGCAAGGCAATGTCACGGTTGTCTGTACACACCGTTAAGCTGAGATGCAACGTTCGTTGTTCCCAGAAAGCATAACTTAAGGGCATTATCCACATGTGTTGCACAACTCTGGTGTTTTACCTTTTGAAAGATGTTTCAAGTCTTTAAATCCACCTGCTGTCCAAACAGTTTTCATATCCGAAAAGAAGACATTTTTTAATGCTAGAAGTTAAACAAGTTGTCCTTTTGAACAACTCGTGGTTGAATTATCTTTTCCTTCTTGAGATATGATCAAATCCCAAACGTTTTATTTCCAATTTTTGCTCAAGGTGTAAAAAGCTAAATCGTACTGTAGTTAGATAATCCACACGAGTCATCACGACTATTGTAACGTTAATGTAAGTACAATATCACGTGTACACCCTTGCAGCCCTTAATGTGCAAAGGACCCTGGCCATCAGGCCCCACTCACGGTCCGAAAGTTTACATGAAACGCATGCACACTTGCGCATATGGTTTGTTGGTCCAGAGCTGTATACAAGTGCAGTAGGGCCGGATCTGCCCCACCAAACGGAAACGGGCACAAAGACACACAAGTTACACACACAACAAAGCAATATGTTTCTAGAGACGAGATTTCATTCAGAATATGATGTCAATTTGCAAACATTTTATGAAGTAGACAAAGATGATTTGCCATTATTGTGTCTGAAATAGAGAAAAGCCTATAACTTCTTGTACAACAGCGCCCTCTGGTGGGGGCTGTGCCCCGCGGACCCTTAATGCAAAGATCGCAGATGGATAGTATGAAGGTAGATTTGTGTCTTTATTACGCAAACAAAAAAATATGTTTTGAAAGCAAATTTCTCGCACTGCAATCAAAAATCAAGTTTGTAAGTGAAAACATATAAACTGAGAATAAATTATTTGTTAGTTTTGCTTATGAAACTATAATTTTTGGTTGCAAAACAAAAACCTTTGCTTTCAAAACCAAAAGCTACGGTTTCAAAACCAAAAGCTACGGTTTCAAAACCAAAACGTAAAGCTACAAGTTGAGTTTGGACGTAGTGGGCGGGGCATACGCTGCTGAATGAGCCAGGAGTTTCTATTGGTTGGTTTGACTTACGTTACATGCACGCAGAAAGTGAAGCTTCATGTCAACAACACCTCATGTCGTTCTTTATAAAAAGAGACTCTACGACACTAACAACATGAAAACAAAGTGAAGTGCTACCACATTTAAAATAATTGTAACAAAACAGAGCAATATAATGTCAACTTACCTCCATGCCACTCATCACAGTAACCTCTACAGTGGAAGTAGATGCCGGGATCCAAGTCGAACCCACCAATAGAAACTCCTGGCTCATTCAGCAGCATATGCCCCACCCACTACATCCAAACTCAACTCGTAGCTTTACGTTTTGGTTTTGGTTTTGAAACCGTAGCTTTTCGTTTTGAAACCGTAGCTTTTCGTTTTGAAAGCAAAGGTTTTTGTTTTGCAACCAAAAATTAGTTTCATAAGCAAAACTAACAAATAATTTATTCTCAGTTTATATATTTTCACTTACAAACTTGATTTTTGATTGCAGTGCGAGAAATTTGCTTTCAAAACGTATTTTTTTGTTTCCGTAATAAAGACACAAATCTACCTTCATAGATAGCAGTTGTTCCCTACTGTATTAATGCTCAGAATAGCTTGAATAGTTCAGGGGAACAGTGCCAGGGTTAATTGGCACAGCTGTAACCAGTTGCCAATTATCCCTCATTTATTTTATTTGTTTATTTATTTTGCAGGGACAATGCACACCAATCAACAGTAAAACTGTAGGTGAGCCAGAGTTAGTCAGAGAGGCTAGTTTTCATCTGCTGTCCCCGGCCAGATGTTCGAAGGCTGCCTAAAACTTACAAAATTTCAAATAAAATGGAATTGAAATTCATAGATAGACAGTAACGTATAGACAAAACTAATACACATATAAGCAAAAGAAAAGTGTACGACACTAGAGCAGAGCAGAACAAACCCACCTACAGTACAAGCACATATATAACACTGAGACACATAACACACATCAAAAATGGAAAATAGTAACACTGAACAAGACAAGTGCACATATTGTGCCATTCCTTAAGGCTATGTTTGAATGTTTTGTATGTCCCTTTAGCAGTAGCAGGCTGGGGCTCTGGTGGCCGGTGGGACACAGAGGAAGAGGAACACCAGCCCACGACGGTTGATGCACACTGGCCTGTGTGCGCTCCAAGGAGCCGGGCTGCAGGAGGTAGTGCACGGCAGTGTAAACTTTTGGTTTAAGTTTGTAAATAAAATACGTTCGAGTAAACCTGAACTGCTGAAGATGGTGTTGTGTGTTGAGGAGGACCAGCGAGTAGCACAGAGTCGGCTACAGTCATTAACTAGTTGTAGTAGATAGTTTGGCTGTATGGAAGTGGGTTATAGTACTTATCCATAGCCAGTGTACAGGGACTTTGTCATGTCCAGTGTTGAGGGTGTTAAACTCTTCATATTCTCAGGAACTAATCCAGCGTCCAGTGTTGAGGGGGTTAAACTTTTTGTGTTCTCAGGAACTAATCCAGCGTCCAAGGCTCTGACACAACACCCTGTTATTTATACCGGCTAATCGGCTAAACTCTAAGCAAGGTTGGAGTTGGTGGGGGGGGTAAGGTGGCCAGTGGGGGTGCAGGTCAAGACGTCGGGAGGATTAGACCATGATACCGTCCTCTTGTTAAGTGGTAAAGTGTCTTGCTTAATAAGAACACATCGACATGAACTTGCGGGTATTGAACTGCCGATCCTCAGATTGAAGGACACCCCTATCTGCTGGTGCTCTATCATTAGGCCTACATTTTCACTCACTTAACCTTAAGTAGTTTCCAATGTTTCCATGTGTCACCCATGGTTACGTAAGGTCATTATCAGCGATGGAGAGAGAAGCTACTGCCACTGCCACTGGCGTCAAAGAGCTTACGTCAGCCGCACTCTTTACATTAGACCGCAGTCACACAGCATCACGTGACCGACAGCGGCTACCATGTTTCCACGCCACCCGCAGCTCGTGAAGGTCACACACGAACGTATACATGACGTTCAGTTTTCAAACGGTATGAACTTCCCAGATAAGAGAAGAAAAGAGAGAGCGAGCGCGTGCCCGCGTTCATTCGGACGCGTGTGGTCGGTGAGGCCAGAATTACACCGGTATAACGCGTAACATGTCATTTAATGAAAATGGGCCAACGGACACAAGCTGAGAAGCGGCAGGATGACCGCTACGGGTTTGACCTGCAGTCTGCTGCTCTATTTAACACTCTGGCAGTGGATAGAAGAGTTAACTGTCATTATGAAATACTCCAACCGGGGCTCAAAGTATATCCATATGTCTCGAGACGCACACTTTAAATAAGAAAAATAAAGTACACCACAAACGTCTTATAGCCCAGCTTCAGCCCCCCAAAACAATAAATGCTCGAGTTGACCTTCACATCCTATGGGTAGCCATTGCCATTCTCCAGCTTGGTGGGGGAATGCAGCTATGCAGAAACATTCGCACGAGGACAACGTGTACTATTCCACACACTTCCGTCAGGAGGCGACGGAGGACGTGAGAAAACGTCACATTTAAAAGCGCAAGTGTTGCGTTAAAGAGAACGGTTGATAATACGAGAAATTCAGATTTTGTGTTTAGCTAATTGTCCCAGTGATGAACACTCACCATCCCGGGGCAACCTGTAGGCTGCTCTCCGCGCCAGAGGTCCACACCTCTGCCAGGCCGCTCTGCAGGAAAACATCGCTGCTCTCCAGGCTACGGTGGGGGGGAAGCAGAAATGCTGCAGGTTCAGCAAGTGCTGGATGAATGAATGGCTGCTTTGGTTCTGGTCTGGTCAGAAAAACGTGTGCGAGGAGGAGGCGGAGGGCACACTTGCTTTCTGTTGCGCAATGTGGTTGTGCGTCGCTATTGTATGAAGGGTGCTTAATGCCACAGAACGAGGAAGGTGAGGTGTATGAGAAGTCATTCGCACCCCCGGAAGAGGTTCAACATTTGATAGTGGCTAAAGAGACAACGGACCATCTCTGATAATATTACATTGTAAACAACTAATCCATGTTTAAATTGACAGGAGAGCTAGTAACATTAGCAGCACCACTAACGGCTAACAAACAAAGGTTCCATTCAGTTACATTATGATGCTCTCTTCAGTGAAAATGAATATTGGACAAAGGTAAATTATAACTTTATTAAGATGTGTTCACATGTAATCTCATAAAATGTAGTGCTGGTGAGAAATTTGAATACACATAGATGTTTGAAGGAGATGTTTTCACAATAACATTGATAGATATTAGAGATGAATTATGACCTGTCTACACTAGCTCTAAGCAGCTTATAATACATCATTAAAACTACTAATGACTAGATTTGTTTGAATCAATAAAATACTATTGTGTGTTTTCATGAAGAAGAAAAAAACACTATAAATTACTATTCCGAAGTAAAAGGATAACATTTGGTACTGACTTGAAAATGGTTGAAAGGAAAAAAATAAATAGTCTGCAGCCTTGTAGACCAGCTGCTATAATCAAACAACAAAGAGGTCTGTATCCACCAATCTACGGATCAATAATGATTGGCATTTAGTATAGGCGGCAAAAAAACAGGATCAGGCATATCTAATATCTAAGGCATATCTTTTTCTTTTGTGCTGATCCGTTCTGTGATCCGATTCGTGACTCTGATCTGTGATCTGATCTGATCCGTGAGTTTTATGATCCGTTGCACCACTAAAAATAAACACAAGAAGACAATCGGAAATAAATCAAGGTGTACATTTTATGGAATTCGTCATCAACCCTCTTAAAAGCAGCATGTGGGGGTTACCATGTCCAAATAACTTTCTCTCACGACGACCACTGTGATCCTCGACGCCACAAGCACACCACATGCTCAAAACCTGTCTGATATTTAAGATGAGACTGGGAAATACCATTACAAAGTGTAGAACGTTTTACTCACGCTATATCCACCTTTATGACTGCACTTCTGAACTGTTTTTTAAAAATCTCCCACCAAAGCGTGTCAATTTACAGCACTCCTCCCTGCTGCTGTTTCTTATAATGGCATCGATCACCCTCCATACATCATGGTGACTCTCATCCGCTCCACCCCTCTGAACTGGAAGAGTCACGTTAGGAGAAGCACAGAAGGTCGAGTCGCACACAAAATGATTTTTTTTTTTTTATGCAATTAAACTTTTTTTTCAAGCTTGCTCATTCCTGTACTGCTTTTACAGGCTCTGTTTTTAGGCACAAAATGTTACTGTGGATTTTACTTCACATTTTACTTAAGTGTTGTCCTCCATGTTAGCTACTGTATGACCCTTTATAACTCTACAAACTAATATACACATGTAATTTGAAAGAGAACAGTTTGGAGATAGTAGGCAGTCGTGCTCGCTCACTGTCTCTCTCACTCTCTCTCTCTCTCTCTCTCTCTCTCTCTCTCTCTCTCTCTCTCTCTCTCTCTGAATGTAGGTGTCTTCTTAAAGCTGGTTTACAATTTACCTGGACCTGTTGTCTTGTGTAAACCGAGAACGGATGTGTAAACAATAACAAATAAAAACATATTATATAGTGTAAATGTTGCTTCCGCGAGCAGAGATATTCTGCGCGGAGTGATGTAAAAGCGCTCGCCAAAGTACGTGCACAGCTGTTTGATTTGCACGCGCGGGACCTCTACATACAAGCGCATGGATCTAATTTGTGCTCGCGGATTTTGACACTGATTTGCCTTCATAGGCTGCCTTCGTGCTTATGTTGGAAGTTAGGTAGGCGGCGATGAGAAATGCTCGCTGTGTGAAAGCAGCACAGCTATAAGTCGCCGTGGCTAACGTTAAGGTTAGCGTCAAGGTGCGTTCACACTAAACGCGGCGCAGAAAAATAAGATGGATGAAATAAGACTTCAGTTTTTGTTGCTGCTGTTTACATTCCTCCTGATGCAAATTCCAAAAAATGTACAGAAATGTTCTACTGTTTTTGTTTAGCTTTGTTTGTTGTGTTGCACATGGGATACAATTGCATTTTTTGTACATCCCTGTGTTGATTAACTGAGTTAGCCGGATAATTTTCAGGATAAGATTATATAAATCACGCTTTTCGGTTCCACGAAGCAAGTTTGGCAAAATCACCATAGCAACACATCCATAAAATTGAACCTGCTCCAGCGCAGGTTAACTTAAGTTAGCTGGATAAGCTTGCCTCTCCCCCGGAAAAAAAATGTCAGCTCCCTTCCTCTATCCGCGATATTAGTTAGATTAGCATTTTATAGGGAGAGAGTTCTTCGAGATCGCCAAGATCCGTTATCACATCATGATGACTTCCTATATGAGCGCTATCGGTTTTTTATTTACAAGACCTTCTCGAGCCATACATTGCGAACACCACACGCCGCAGCCGAGCATTGACTGTCTCACAGACTGTATGCATAGCCTTGCGCTTTTTTGCGAGTGGTACATTTTTGGAGAGACAGCGAGATCCTCCTTGTGGCACTGGCACCTCAGTGTCACTTCAGCGGCAAGCGTCAGTCAGGTGCCACAACTGTGGCAGTCGTTCGGCGCTCGTTCGGCAGTCGTTCGGCGCTCGTTCGGCGCTCGTTCGGCAGTCATTCGGCAGTCGTTCGGCGCTCGTTCGGCGCTCGTTCGTTCGGCACTCGTTCGGCACTCGTTAATTAGCTGCCGAGCTGAGCGGGTGGAGCCACATTTCCTGACAACACTCATTGTTGTCACGATAGGATTTTGATTAAACTATATTACGAACTGTATTGCATCAAACAATAAACAGATTAATCGAAAAGTAGTAGAAGATTATTATTGGATAATAATTAATGGATAAATTAATATTAAATCGCATGTAGTCAACTATTGTTGCTAGCATACTCCCATCGGCCCACGTTTATTTATTTATATTTATTTATTTTTTCTTCTAATGTTACCTTGGTGTGTGCTTGCACCATAGACTAACAGTTGACTTGCATACGGTCATTCTATTGCCTTCACTTTTATTTTGACATTTGTTTACTTCCGGACTACCTCTGCGTCGCTCTTCAAAAGAAAAAAACAAATAATCCATAAAACAGACTATCAAAACGTACACGGACCAGGGGGGCAACAATCCTCTGACGCCTACTGCTCTGACTACTGGCGACACTCCTGTGACAACTGTTGGCACTGGCAGCTTGTGGCACATAATGACACCTACATATAAGCAGAGGAAGAGTGAAAATATTACTTCTTTTTTTTTAATGATTCGAAAATTTAGGCATAACCACTTGTCAGGGGCACTCTGTAGATGCTTGGATGTCACGAAAAAGTGAAAAACAAACAAAAAAGAGTGAAAAACGTATTAGTTATTGATTATTGCAGCTGGTAATCTTTGACTATTAAGGCCTAATAATAAAGATAGTAAAGATTGTATTTTTATTTCAAATCGGTCTAAATCATGACGTTGATGGCGGAAGTATTTAAATAAAGTAAAAGTTTAACCTGGTTGCTCACAGGCATACCGTTATAAGCCAGCTACATAGATTGACTTATTCGGACCGTTACTGAGTTACATTTCCCATCCGATTTCAATGGGTGCTGTTTATATTCAGGGGTTTATGATCTACGTGTTAGAAAACAAGTTTTTTCTCCAGTTAATTAGAATCTACTATGATGATAAAACTGATTTAAGGCAGCTGACCTATCGTAACAACAATGGGTGCTCTCAGGAAATGTGGCTCAGCTCGGCAGCTTATTGACGGGTGCCGAACGAGTGTCGCTCGCTTGCCACAGTTGTGCCGCCTGACTGACGCTTGCCGCTGAAGGGCCACTGACTAGTCACTGAGATGCCACAGTCCTGACGCCTGACTAACACTTACCACAGACTAGCCACTGCGGTGCCAGTGCCACAAGGAGGATCTCGGCCTTGCACCATTTTTGTACAGTCTGCGATGCGGAGAACATTGGGAAAGCCGCTGCATGCCGTGCTGTTCGTAAAGTTTATTTGGCACTTAAGAAACTTATGGATGTGTTAATTACATTACCATGGCACATATTGAATTGACTCACCATTCTGAATAATATTTTTGTGCTTAGTTTTTACTTGCTCCCATGTCGTCTTGATGGCTGGGTTGAAAGCACTCATAATTATATGACAGTGTTATTAGTATTATCATATTATTATTTATATTATATTATATAGTATTATTATATTAGCTTATCATTATTGTAGAAAATGATTAAGGTGGACTCATGATAAGAATAGAGAGAATCACACACAATTTATTTTCACTGCTCCAATTGATTGAATTTCTGATTATGAATAATACATACATACATACTGATCCACCCATACACAGATTCACACATATTCAAACTCCTACTTCTATATGGTAATCTACACATACATGTATTTACACATAGTACATGATACATAAGCACATACAGTACATATATCCTCATAAGTATCTACTAATTCGTATCAATTAGATACTCTTTGGGCTTGTTTTTATCTACTTATTCTGAAAGAGTTGAGATCATTATTACTCATTCAATGATGCATTCCATTAAGCCTACTGCCAGCAGGCACATTTAAAGAAATATAATCTGATTGATTGGGGTGATGAGGCACTTAAAATTAGCCTATACATTTTCCAAACACTTACGCATTTAACTTGTCTGCAATATTTTGCCATGCTTCTTGTCTAGCCCTCGCAGCAGTGGCGGTGTTAGATTTTGCCATGATTATGGTCTTGAAATCCTCATATGCGTTCATGATCATCTCCTGCTCGTCAGCAGAGAAAAAAGAGGCTCTTTCTTTGACATTCTACGGTTAGAAAATCATGGTTTCGGTGATCGACGCTTCCCCCTTTTGAAGTAGGACAGGCATGCGCAATTATCCTGATAACTGAAGTCTGGTTCAAATTAACGAGATTGTTTGAGCGCGGATCAGCCTTTGATGAACTACGATAGCCTGACTTCAATCATCGGGTTCATTTACGCTGGCTAATAGGACATTTGATCGACTTAGTTGAACAACGTACGAGGAACGGGGCCCGGCTCTCGATAATGTTTCCTATTATAATCTGCACTTCTGCAGGTTGCCTTGACAACAATTCCAGACCGTCTTAAAAACGGGTTTGAAGAACCAGAAAAAAATCCAGACTTCTGTCAAATCATCAACATTCTAATCTGAATAACTCGGTTATCCACGTACAAAGAATGAGGTCCTGTCCAAGGTTTACAAAACATTATGTATATTGTTAAGAAAACTTTGAATTTATGTGAACAAAATGAACATCACTCGTGTATATTTCACATGTTAGATTTTTTATTTTACACAGAATTTACAGCAGTGGAAATATAAAGAAGCGGACAAACAGGTGCATCCCATAGAAAGGACCTGACGACCTCCTAAACAGGACAAGAAATGACAAGAGTATCATGTCTAAATGTGTTCATCTATTTGTAGAATATACATCTTCACACTGGATAGCAAAATACCAATAATGCTATATGGCATCAGATCATACATAGGCATCAAGGCACAACATAATGGTATACTGCACGTTGATTATAGTAATATCTAAACAAACAAAACCCTCACATACCAGCGTGCTGGGTTATTCCAGGCCATTCCTCACTTTGTACTCGTGTACATCCGTACTGTGCTGCTTGAAGAGCTGCGGGTGGAAGACGGATACCACAAGTCGTTTAAACGCACCAAGTATTAGAACATTCGACACAACAATACATTAGAACATTCTTCATATTCACATTCTCATTATATTCAACTACATTGCATAATCTATCGCCATCTGGAATTAAATAAAAGGAAATCTTAACAATATAAGATAACCAATCTTCAATGTAAGATTTCTCTTTTAAACTACATTAATCAAATCAAGGAATGCTCCTTTTACAATGAGAATATCACACCAAATGCCATTAGGAAATATTTCATTATTGCTGCAAAAATTAAAATTAAGCAAACTGTTTTCTTTGTCCTGATCTACTACGCATCACTGAAAATCTAAAATGTGACATACGTTTTATTTTTTAAATAAAACATTGCTGCCCTCTCCGGGGAAAATGCACTTTGAGGTACAGTAAATGCTGAATAGTTTACCTGATACAGATGATAAGGAAAAAAAGTATTTTATCTTGCCAAAAGACAGGCCTAAACATTTCTGAATATGTCAGTTTGGTCTCCTTTCAAAGAGACAGGCATAAACGCAATGGGCAAAAAGAACCCCATGTGTGAATTAAACACAGAACTCTGACAACAAATGATCAGTTATTATAGATGATAAATTCATTTTTGAGAGAAACATTATGTGGTCATTTACCAGGCCCCAAAGGAGAGCAGATGTTCCAAAGGCAAGGCCCACTCTCAACCAGTTGGGATTAGCACTGTCAGGCTTGGAGCTTGTGAATACAGACCTGGATCCAACTGCAAAAAGAAGAAGAAAACACCACAATATCAAAAAACAAGCACACTGACTTTGGCAGTCAGTACTTGAAACAGCCATGAAGGGTAGCATCAAGATCATGGTTAAAGGAATGGACCCTTGCAAACCTAGAAGTAATTACTTGACAGCATGTATTTGAATTAGTTTTTTTTCCAAGAAGCAGGGCAGAAATAAATCGCACAAATCCTGAAAGAAGTTTGGTGTGAAATTCGAATACCTCTTCATACATGAGCGAAAGGTATAACGTGGATACAGATTGGATGACAATGCTTCCTGTTAACTAAACCAAACATAATATATTCGCCACTGCTGGGTAAACAATTTGGAAACCACCAACGTTAAATTAAAAAACACTGGCTTATAATGCGTAACTTAATGGGGGAGAAACCCGCCTGTGTGACTGCAGTGCTACATCAAGCTAAGCTAAGGTCAGGCTTCCAAATACACATACGTCACAACGTTCACGCTGTGAACAGCGAGACAAAAAAACGCATCTTTCAAAATCATATCCGTGAACGCATTACGACTATGTCCCAATCTTACCTTTACTGACGAAAGCAGCTCCAGAGAATAGCCTGTTGAAAGTCATTTTAGCTTTAGAGCAGCTCCTTTCATCCGATCTGACACTCCGCAATCGATTAAACGTCCTGGAAGACTTGAGTAGATGATCCCAGGATCACCGATAAATCGCTAGAACACTTATGAGAAAAACTAACAAACTAATAACATTTTACATTTTAAACTCAACAAATGTCTGGATTTTACTATTTTAAAGCGATTGCATCTTCATTGACATCACCCAGTTTTGCAATTTAGCTTGCAACTTTCAATACATCCACAGTGCACTGGAAACAGTACTACTGCCACATTCCACCTGCTAACCATAACAAATGTTGTATTTTGTAATATAACCGGATACATGTGATTGTGTCCGGTATATATGTACAGTTAAACATGTTATTCTTGTCAAAAGGCCATTAAGTGACACACAGCCACATACAGCCCCGCTTGTCCGTGTTTGACACGCAGACTCAGAGCAGCCTGACCCAGAGGAGAAGCACCATCGGCCATTTTGCTCGGAAGGGGGCCTCGGCGTCAACACGTGAGACGTTGGAGACTTACATAGTCCAGGATATCTGAACCCAAAGAGGATACTATTCATGTGTAACTCGACAGAGGCGTAGGAAGCCAGCACAATGCCCACAATCACTTTACCGCCGAAGGAGAATGCCCTCTTCAAGAGAATATTGGTAGGCTAAATGCCTGAGAAAGCGTTAGCTTGCTGGCTAATGCTAGTTTGCCATGTAGCCGTCAGTTGTAGCAGCCAGAGCAAGTAGCTAGGAAGTCGCTACTGAATTAACCCAAGTATTTCAGTCCACCAAACGCATTGTGATGTTCACGTCTCTGTTATTAACGAGTGGTTGTAACAGTGCAACTAAGGAAACAGCAATTACTTGGCTAACAACCAGTCGTGTGGTGTTGTAGGGCCATAAAACACAAGTAAAGTACAACAGTAACAGAGCTGCTCGGCATGTGACAGCAATACACAGCGTAGCGTTAAGTTAGGATAGTTGAGGGTGAGTGTCACGTTTTTTAAAACGTATTTGTCTGCAATGTCAATAAAGTTGTATCAACATTGTTCTTCAATATGCGGCCAATATAGTTCTCTCAGTTGCTGTTCATTCAGTGCTACAACAGTCTCGCTGACTGGACTATTTCTGCTGGTTTTCTGGAACACTGGTTTGCATTCAGCACGTACAATACTGTAAATGTGTTTGTGCACTTGAACCCGACTCTGCATTGCAGTCTGTTGTCCCTCAGACGCCTGGTGTAAAGTTTGCTCTGTCTGTTGCTGCAGAGATGCTACGAACACAAGCAGTACAGAAACGGCCTGAAGTTCTGCAAGCAGATCCTGAACAACCCCAAGTTTGCTGAACATGGAGGTAAGACACAAGCTGCCTGACAAGATTTATGACGTACAGAATGGATGACTGTGTAACTTATGTTTCTGCACGTTCACTTAAAAAGAACACAACCTCCCTTCCCCTCTTGACAGTTGTACACACATTTAAATAAATGTGGGTTTAGGTGAAAAAGCCAGTCATAGCAACTTAAAGTAAGAAAAAAAGTTTGTGTACAAACGCGTCAGCTGTGGGTCAGAGGTAGAACAGGTCTACCGCTAATCTGAATATTGGCGGTTCGATTCCCTGCTCCTCCAGGCTGCATGTCAAAGGATCTGTGCCATCGGTGTGTGAGTGATTAGACACTGCTGAGCAGATGGCACCTTGTATGGCAGCCTCTATCGGTGTGTGAATGTGTGTGTGATTACGTTGACATATAGTGTTAAAGCGCTCTGAGTTGTTGGAAGATTAGAGAGACGCTTTATAAGTACAAGTCCATCTAACGTTGATCATTAATGGCAAACAAATTGGAACAATAAAGCAAAAACATTGACACAGCAGTCTTTTCAGAGTTTGATTGTAGATTTTTTTTACACAGATACAAGTACTTATTGATATTTCTGTAACATAACAAACTGACATTCCTTAAATTAGCTTTTTTTTAAAGAAACATGACCAATATATGTGCTGAGTGGATCATTTTCCAGTCCTCTCTGATGGATAAACTATGTATTGACATGACTGTTTCAATGTGTTGTTACTGATTAGCTGATGTGTGCAGTGTTACTGATCTTGTTGTAATGTAAGCCATGCTGTTTTCCATTGGGAGTTTTTAGTGGTTTAGTAGAGGTTTTAAGAGGTGTACCTGTTATGCTGTTGTATTTTTTTCTCAACAGTGCCTCATACTTTATTACTCATGCCTGTTCCATTTATCTGGCAAGCTAACTTTTTAAATACTGTGAAGTAAACCGTGATGTTAATAAACCTGTAAACAATCTTTTGTGTAATCATTAGCTGTGTTCCCATTCACATATTTTTCATACAAACAATGTTTTTACGCTTACTTGAGGTGTTTTTTTTCCATTTGTGGAAAAAGAGTTGATGGATTAAACAGATAATGGAAACGCCGAATATATTCTGACGTAGTGAACATATTAACTCTTATAACTGATCAGCTGTTTCTGCTGTTTGCATTTTCCACGAATATTCCCATATGCTTGTCTTCAGATAGCCAAAGCTAATAGCTAATACTCTACTTCTACTTTGTTTACTGGCAGATGACAGCCATGCGTAAAGCATAGCCTAAGGCGGCCAACTACTGAGTAAACCATGCTGTAGCTGAGTTTATTTGTCCCAAACCAGTTGATGGAAATGCACCTGATTTGCATTTCCTGTTTTTAAATTTCAAAAGTTTGCCTAAAATTCCCTTTAATAATTCACTTCTTCAATTTAACGAAACACGGCTTGTGTCACTCTTGACAATTCATGTCCCCGGATGTCTCATCCCACCCCTACTTTGTGTTCCAGAGACGCTGGCAATGAAGGGTTTAACCCTCAACTGTCTGGGCAAGAAGGAGGAGGCCTATGAGCTGGTGAGACGAGGCCTTCGCAACGACCTCAAGAGCCACGTCTGTATCCTTTCACATCAGCCCCTCAGGACAGCCAGGTTTCATCAATTTGATGAAAACTGCAATTTGATGAAACCCGCAGAGTGGAGGTAGAGGAAAGACCATCGGAGAGACCCGTAACGTTGTTCTGAAACACATGGCGGAGGAAGAGAAATCAGTACGACCTAAGTCATCCAAGGTGTGGGAGCATTTCACACTAAAAAAATCGAAAAAGTGTGTTAATTGCAAGCTATGCAAAAGCGACATGGCACGGCACTGGAGCACCACGGTGATGATTCAGCACCTAAAACGTAAACATGTTTGAGTCCTTGATGAGGAGGAAGGGAGTTCATCAGCAGGTTAGTCACTACAGAATCCTACTGTTGTTCCATTTTGAAGTGAGGAACGTAATGTCCCTTCAGTAGCTCTCCTGGTGCTGCTGTTTACTCGTTATCCTGCTTGACAAGCATGACAAGTTAGCGTTAGCTCGTTAATAACAGTAGTAAAGCAGGGGTGGTATAGTTTGCAAGACTAAAGACACGTTTTTATTCACTCGCCTTTTCCCCGCCGATTCATCGATTAATCGATTATTAAAATAATCGTTAGTTGCAGCCCTTTCTGTGTGTGTTTTTATTTCCTGAACTCGCCCCTCCTCCAGGCTGGCATGTGTACGGCCTGCTGCAGCGCTCCGATAAAAAGTACGACGAGGCCATCAAATGTTACCGCAACGCTCTGAAGTGGGACAAGGACAACCTGCAGATACTGAGAGACCTCTCCCTCCTGCAGATTCAGATGAGAGACCTGGAGGGATACAGGGTGAGTATTGCAGGCGAGAGATTGTGCAGGGTCATACTGTCACCCACGGTCCTGCAAAATTAAGACTGGGGAGAGGATGACAGAGCACTTCAAGTCAATGTTGGACAGGATTATAAAACCTACATTTTATTGCCTTCAGTTTGCTTTGCTATGACGTTCTTCTCTCTCCCCAGGAGACCCGGTACCAGCTGCTGCAGCTCCGTCCAGCTCAACGGGCCTCGTGGATTGGATACGCTGTAGCATATCACCTGTTGGAGGACTTTGAGATGGCTGCCAAGATCGTTGAGGAGTTTCGCAAAACGCAACAGGTAGGCCAGAGCTATAGACGACTCAACAGAACTATACACGTTTCTGTACAAATATTATACGTGTTTAATAGACCCACTCTAACAAGACTACATTAACATTATAGGGCAGGGGTCTCTAATAGGCGCTGTCCTATCCGGATCCGGACGTATAACTGTTGGATAATTGAGAATTATCCATTTTGGCGGAGCGCTTCTATTTTAACCTGCACAGCTTTTCTAGCCTTTGCGGCACTCGGTCAGCAGTCCAATACACCAACCAATTACATGCATTGTAAATCATCTTACGTGATGCTACTCAGTCAATCGGATATATGTATTCTGAAACACATCGTGAGCCGAGTGACACACAGACAGGGGAGAGAAGTGGAGAGGGAGCGAGAGAAGTGGGAGAAGTAAGTCGGAGAAACAGTTTCACATGGCATGCTCTAAAAAGAGAGAAGTGGACCGCGAAAACAGAGCTTTTAACATAGAATAGACGGACTCTTATTTGTTCATTCTTCCTGGTGGCGCTACAAAACCACTCTGTCTCATATGTTCAGATACCGTGACCATTATTAAAAGCACCAATGTGAAACGCCACTACAAGACCAAACATACATCTTTAGACCAAACATACTCACTCCACTCTAAACTGAGGGCAAGATGTTAAGATGTGTAAAGATTGTTTATTATTAAGTTGACTGAGACCGTTATGATGTGAAATGGATTCAAAAGAGAAGAAAAAAGTTAACTCTTTGGAATTTTGGAATAGGGGTTAAGGTGGGGAAAGGAGATATTCACCGTGGTCCTCAGTAATTTGACTTATTGTTATAGAGAGCTCCAGGATATGGTCTGTAACAGACATTGACATTCCACAGTACCAAGCCAAAAGAGAAAGCCAAAGGGGGGCGGAGGAGCGTTGCAGGGGATAGACATCAGGCAAAGATACTGTGTTTTGTATTTGAGTCAAAAATCATACTCTCTTTAGTCAACACACAACAAAACGTATATCAGAAATTAATAGGGAAATATGACAAGAAAGTTTATGCCGGCTGAGATGGGAAAGAAGGAGTGTATCGATAAAAGTGAAATGCGATAAAGTTCAATGGAAATCATGAACAAGGAATTGTAGACTTCAATGTCCACTGAAACTTGTGCTTCAGTGTCATCTTCTTCTCGTGGTTTTATGACTGGAGAATTGGTGCCACCTACCGTTATTTCAATGAACCAACTCCTAATAATCGCTTTATGGTAGTGAATGGTGACAAGTATTTCTTGACATTTTCTTTTGCTGATTTTCTCTAAATTCGGTTGAAATCAGCTCGGCACAGAAGAAGAACTATGTAGGTTGTTATTTTCTATGACTCATGCAGTGTTTCCCATTCATTCCCTAGAGTCTAGGTTGGCCCACCACAGCTTTGACTCTATTACAGTCTGCACAAACTGAACATCACAATCAAAGTGATTCATAAATACATCATGAACTGAACGTCATGAAGACATAAGTTGGAAATGGCTTTAAAGTAGTAGTACTATAGTAGTGGTGGTATAGAAATAGTAGCTTTGAAAGACAAGTTGAAGTAAAATGTTATGACATGCTTTTTCTGCTGTCGGCTACTTTTTTCATGCGCCATTTTTAATAAACCAGTTATTTGTCACTGAAATAAGACTGGGCAATATATCAATATTATATGGAGGCTACATATCGTCTCAGATTTTGGAATTAGTAATAAGGGCATCAGTGTGGTCTCTTCCTGCTTTTAGAGGCTGCATTACTGCAAAGTGATGTCATTTCCTACAATATCTTACAATATGGATTAAAAGCTTTTTGGTTGGTAATTTAATAATTAGTAAGATAACATCCTGATGTCTGATTGGATGGATTACAGAGTTGGAAGATCTTCTATTTATTTACAATGTGCTGTGCTTGTGACTGGCCCAGGATTACTTCTGTTGTGCATCCTGTTATATTGTCAAATGCCATTTAATGTTTGTGCATATTTTGTCAATATTTAATTTCATAAATACGTAGTGACATGGGTGTAACAGTTGAGTTAGTAACATTTCTTGTCATCCTGTGCGCCCATCTTTTGTCGGTTAAGAGAGACATATTCAAGAGCTTTGGCAGGGAGAATTCAACTTTAAATGCTTTGATATAGAATCAGCTGTTCAGCAGGACCAAAAAGTTTAGCCCACATTTTGTAGTTTTTATGGAATTGAGAAAAGCCTTCTGGAAAAATGATCTCTGATATAGTCTACATTGATAACTGTAATTTAAAGTCTGTCAAGCATTGTCAATAATTGTTTGAGCCTTTGCCTTTGTTTAGAAGTTTTTGTGTGGACAAAGATTTTTTTGTCAAAGGTATTTATCTATTTCTTTTTTACGGAGGGGGAAAATATCCATTTTCAAGACTATCTGTATACTTGTAGACAAGGCTCCGAGTCCTGGTGTTCAACTTCTCATGTCTAGCAATGATCCTCTCTGTAGTTTCCACCAAAAAAAAAAAAAAAATCCAACATTGGAACACAAAGTGTGTGTGTGTGTGTGTGTGTGTGTGTGTGTGTGTGTGTGTGTGTATGTCCGTCCCCCCAGACATCTCCAGACAAGGTGGACTACGAGTACAGTGAACTGCTGCTGTATCAGAACCATGTTCTGATGGAGGCCGGCCTGCACAAAGAGGCCCTCGAGCACCTCAACAACTATGAGAAACAGATCTGCGACAAACTGGCCGTGGAGGAAACGAGAGGTGGGTTGATACCGACGGCGGTCACTTTGTTGGTGTGTTCATGCAGAGGAACTAGAGAGGTTCTGTCGGTTCTCCAGCTCTCTCTGGACAGAACGTGTGACAGAGCTAACAGAATTGAAGTTGGCTAAGGAGCACTTTTTATATTTCAGTACCGCTTCATAATTTAGACTGAATAACTTGTGTAATAAAACTATTAATAGTTTTAGTTAATGTTGAAAGTTTGTTGTGTGTGTGTAGGAGAGCTGCTGCTGAAGCTGGAGAGGCCTGATGAGGCTTCTGAGGTCTACAGAAGTCTCCAGGAGAGGAACCCTGAGAACTGGGCCTACTACCAGGGCCTGGAAAAGGCCTTAAAGCCAGGTGAACACTATCCTTGGGCGGTCCACGCGATATGGTGGATTGACTATTTCTACTGTAGCTATTCAAGAGGCCTGTACCAGAACCAAAATGATCTCAGAGTAACCAGTTAAGGGCGTATCCATTTAGAGATCCCTCACTACCCACTGACCGTATCACCGCGCAGAAAGAAGCATGCATCTATACTTAAAAACTGCTAGCTCACATAGCACCACTGAGCGATGATGTGGTTGACGGACATAGTTTGGAAGAGAGAAAATAGTTCCTACTTGAAACTGCCTGCAACCAGGGCTGTGGATTATCTTGTGTAAATTGGTCATGATTTCTAAAAAGAGAAGTTGCTCTTGAGTTTTTCAGATGCATTCATTTTAGTGCTTTGACCACCGCAAGCTGAGTGACATCAAGTTTCCTTATACAAGTGATTTTCAACCGCTGTGCCAGTGTACCGTGACAGATCGTCAGGTGTGCCGTGGGAAAATGTCCAATTTCACTTAATCTGTCAAAAAAATATTTAGTTGCTGCTAATAATTTGCCATTGTTGAGCGTCTGAGCCTGCAATATAGTGGCTGGCTAAGTAAGAAATACTCTTCCATCCCTGTGGGTGGCAGTAGGTAGCGCAAGACGGTAGAATTAAATGACGCACTGGAGAGGTTGCGGTGACAAGACGAACAGCGATGGAGAAATATTTGAAAAGAGAAAAGGCACACTCTGAACTGGGCCCTGGACAACATTCTAACCCAGATGAGAAGCCTAGTAAGGATCAACAAATTGAGAGACTTGTCATTAAATTGTCAGCATTTAACAGACATGTCAAACTCAAATATTCCGACCCTCGGTACAATCATATCATAACTGGCCCGCCACACCACAGAGCTCCGGGACGAAACGTGGCGATGTTAACTGTCCTTTTTGTGCGACATAACAAAGCGTCTCACTGCGCTAAACCTCCAGCTTCAGGGACGGGAACGTGTGATCACAGACATGTATGATGCAGTGAGAGCTTTCCAAGCCACGCTGCGCCTGTGGGAGACTCTGATGTGTTGCCAAACCGTGTCTCCACCGCTCCCGACTGCGCATTTTGCTGATAAACTGGGCGCACTTGGCACAGAGTTCACCCAGCGATTTGCCGACTTTGCAGTTCATACATTTTAATTTGAACTGCTCAGCAATCCGTTTGCAGTTAATGTGGAAAGACCACCTGTGCACATCCAAATGGAGCTGATAGACCTCCAGTGTAATGACACACTCAAGGCAAAGTGTGACTCTGTGGGTGCTGCGCGGTTTCCAAGCTTCATCCCCGAAACGATGCCTCAACTCAGCCTACATGCTGCTCAAATGCTCTGCATGTTTGGAAGCACATACTTGTGTGAGCAGCTTTTCTCCGTGATGAAGATGAACAAAAACCCACACAGGAGTCGTCTCACTGATGCACACCTTCACTCCATCTTGAGGGTTTCCACAGCACAGAACCTAACCCCAGATATTAATGAACTGGCAGCCAAGAGAAGATGCCAAACATCTGGCTCTGGTAGTATGCATAAAATAATGTAGCCTACCTAAACATGTATTCTTCTTGCACTTTGTCCAATATCCCTTCCATCCTGTTTATTAAATGTTGACCCCATTTGGCCCTCAACATAGTCCCAATTTTTAATTTTGGCCCTCTCTGTGATTGAGTTTTACACCCCTGGCATATATGCTGTATTATGCTAAAAGGTGTCATTTTGTAACTGTTTTTGGTTGTTGGTGTGCCACGGGATCTTTTTAATGTAAATAAATGTGCTGCGGCTCAGAAAAGGTTGAAAAACCCTGCCTTATACTGTAGAGAGCAGACATTTCTTCTGCCAATTTCTCCAACACTAGGCAGCTCGCACCAAAACAATCTAGATTGATAAATAGTAGTGGGGCAACTGATCGTATCACAGATCCTTCATTCTCCTACTGTCAGTTTACACACGGATTGGTTGTTTAAATTGCAACATTATCAGAGATCGGCGACTGGAAAAGCATAAATGGTGTCCTTATCGAATACTTGACTAAATATTGGTGGATAATGATCGTCAGTATAACTTTATTTCACACTCTGATGGTTAACGTTAAACTGTGTAATTAAACCGCAGTTCAAATGCGTGCTGAACCGTTTGGGGGTATCCGTACGGTACAACAACGGTCCGTTACAACACTACTATATAGTTGTGACAAAAATAAAGGTATGTAGGATTAGGTTGTTGTCTTTCTAATTAAGATTGTGAAAGTACAACTGATTAATGTGTATACCTGGTTTAATACCTGAGCCCAATACACTGACTAAACTGATGAGACTATGGCTTAGGTTGGCCACAATAACAGGGTGTAGAATTACTTTAAGACACTGGAAACCAATCAATGTCATGGCTTTAAATAAATGAATGGAACAACTGTTTAAGATGACATAATATGAGAGGATGACTTCTGGAATGTCAGGGAAAGAGGATGTCTTTAAGAAGGTTTGGGGAGCATTCTTGGCTTTGACAGAAAGGCAGAGTGTGTGATGGATAGAGGATGGATATCATGTGGTAATGTGTACCTTTTTCTCTGTACAGGTTAAACATCAATATAAAAAAATACAAAGAAATGTAGTGATTTTACTTTTAAAATGAGATTGGGCTGATGATTTGAAGAATTGACTGTTGGGGGGCGGGGAGCCCTGATGTGTATCCAATAAGTCTTTGGAGCCTCAGGCCATGTCCACATTACTCCGTTTCCATTTGAAAACGCATATGTTTTGAGTGTCCACACTACATTGGCGTTTTCGAGCACCGAAAACGGAGGAGTTTGGAAACGCTCCCGAGGACGGATATGTTTGAAAACTCCGGGTTGCATATTCATGTGGACGGTCGAAAATGGATACGTTTAGAAACGATGACGCCCACACCCGCGTTCGCTACTTGATTGGTTGTCTTTACTAGCAGCTGTTATCCAGTTAAAGTCTGCATTTTTGTGGAGGAAGCAGCTGTTATTGGAGCGATCAGTGAGCGGCGTGTCCAGCGGTGTTATCAGATCTATGGAGCGGCCATCTGAAGTCATGGTTAGCGGCTTTAGGGAGGGTGATGGACCCAAAACGGAGGACTTTCCTTTTCTTATTAATGCTTATTTTGTTCTGCACAACTATTGTGAAGTCCGCAGATAAAATGTAAAGGAACAAAAGCAGTAATTGCTCTCCATTCGGACAGATAGTTAGGCCACCAGCAGAGCTACGAGTGAGAACAGACAACAACAAAATCGAGGAAACGAGTGAGACGTGTGTTGACCACATTTATGGACCCATAATCTAGTAAACGTTTGTGTAAGTGTTGATTTTAAAGTAAATTTGATGAGAGAGAGAGAGAGAGAGAGCTCTGACGTTAAATCTGAAAAATAAAACTTCTAAAACGTTCCACGAACTGTCTGTTTGAGTTTATAGAGGAAGATTTTAGAGAAGATCTTAAGTATCAAACACAACCTTTCATTATTTAAGACTACTTTATTACTCTGTCGTATTTTTTTTAACTAAGCAACCAATCTACTTCCTGTTTACATTGGCGAATGCCCAGTTTACGTGAATAGTCACTTGATATTCGTTTTTTTTAGTGTAGACGGAGATCATTTCGAAAACGATGCTGAAACGCCAGGACAGAGATCGTTTTCGTTTTCGAGTAGTGTGGACATGGCCTCAGATGTCAGTTGATGTAAATCAGCTGTGCTTCCAGACATTAGTTTGAAAAGACTTTTGACTCGAGAGTTGATTTCATCTTTTTTCATAAACCATATGGGGCAACAGAAACGCCTAAAAGAGAAGAGTAAGAGCTCAGTAAAAAACACACAGTACCACACTTGTTCACTAGTGTGGTACACTGGGTGGCCAAAGGCTCTTAGTGGGGGAGGATATGTTCACTTTGGATAGTACTTCTTCTTACAGTGTGTGTGTGTGTGTGTGTGTGTGTGTGTGCGTGCATGTTTTTCCAGGAAGTGTAGAGGATCGTCAGAAGATTTATGAGGACTCCTGGGTGAAGTTTCCTAAAGGCCTGGTGCTCCGAAGACTGCCTCTTAATTTCCTCACAGGTAAACACTTTAAAGCCTGTAGCACCACCGTGCAATCTGTGTCAAAACAAATCTTTTTCAATGTGAAATCTAAATATACTGTATATCATGCTTAGTGAGCAAATGCCATCACCCCCCCCTTACTCCCCTGTAGCATAACTGTGCTGGACTGCTCCCTAGCTAGAATTTACAGGGCTGGACGTAACATGTTGACTCAGGTAATGCAAGATTGATTTAAGTACAGACGCTACCACTATTCAGACATACACATTTATTGACACATTAATTTACATGCACACGATGATTAAGAATATAATATCCAAATGGCTTATTCCGTTTTACCACAGTTTGTGACACAAACTCTCTTGCCTGTTAGAGGCCAGCTATCTGGCCTGCGAGAAGGAATAAGGGGAAAAAAATTTGAGACTATTTTAGTGCATGTAAAAAGAGTCTTTGACACACACATACACACAGGCAGATTCGGCCTTGCAATAAACTTTGACCAGATAACCACTCATCTCAACTCATGAAAGAACTTCATTGTTGAGCTCATGAAAGCTCAACTTGAGAAGCCTTCTAACAGCTTGATTGTATGGGAGATCATTGTGATGAGATGTTACATTTTTTATTGTCTTCATTTTAATAGGATCAAACCCTATACATTATTGTCATCTCTCTCAATACAAATCTCACTTTACTGTACCTTTTACTGTGTGTTGTGCTGGGCAGGGGAGAAGTTTCGTGAATGTCTGGACAGCTACCTTAGGATGAATTTTAGTAAAGGCTGCCCACCCGTCTTCACTACCCTCAAATCCCTCTACACCGACAGAGAAAAGGTACGCATGGTGACATTTAAAATAATGTGTGTCTTTATGTGTGTGTGTGTGTGTGTGTGTGTGTGTGTGTGTGTGTGTGTATATATGTACGTATATGTGTTTTTGACATTCCTGGTCTGAAATTTGACAACAATTTAACTTGTTTTCTTCCTATGCAGGTTGCAATCATTGAAGAATTAGTAGTTGGCTATGAAACCTGCTTAAAAGCCTGTCAAATGTTTAGTGAAAATGGTGAGTGTTGCCTTGTCTCTGGCCTTAATGTATTTGTTTGTCTGAATTGCACACTTTGACTTTTGTAAAATGTGTGTGCAGATGTTGGGAAGGAGGAGCCCCCTACCACCCTGTTGTGGGTACAGTATTTCCTAGCACAGCACTTTGACTTCATAGACCAGCCTGGCCTCGCTCTGGAGTACATCAACACCGCCATAGACAGCACGCCAACGCTCATCGAGCTCTTCCTCATCAAGGCCAAGATCTACAAGGTGGAGTAGAAACTCTACACATTTATATAAGGTTATTGACTTTGATAGAATTGGAATAATATTGGTTTTGTATCATGAGCATTCACACTTTCTGTGTTTTTTCCTTGCAGCACACAGGCAACATAAAGGAAGCAGCTCGGTGGATGGATGAAGCTCAGGCCCTGGACACTGCTGACCGCTTCATTAACTCCAAGTGTGCCAAGTACATGCTAAAGGCTGGCCTCATCAAAGAAGCAGAGGAGATGTGCTCCAAGTTCACACGGGTGAGAGACCGAGAGTGCGAGTCAAAAGAGAATGTGTCTCAAGTTTTTGTTGCCAGATAGTTTTGATCTGCTAAATAAATCTTGTATCCATCCATCAGACAGATGAGTAGTTTTGGTGCAGTGCCGTTGCATGTAAAAGAACATTCTAGTTTGATGATTAAATATTAGTTTTTTTTATATTTAGGGATGCATCGATACAGATATCACGCCGATACTGAGTATATAACGTGTGTATACACACGTTATATACTCTTGAATAACATTTTTATGACTGAAACTGGTTTTCATCAGGTTGAAACAAGCAATTAGTTTCAACCAATTTGTTGCATCCACTCCGATTCACTGGTTTTCTAATACCTGGAACACTCATTACATTCCCATTAGGTACTTATGCAATGGAAACATTGTTCAGTAAATAGGATGGACCTTTGATACGACTGGGCAAACAGAGATATTTCTAGTTCGCTCAGCTCATAAAACCCTTTGGTTCAGCTACAAGCCAGGAAGCTAACGTTGGGATGTGAGAGATGATCGATGATGTCACAGAGTTCAGAGGGGCAGTGTAACTTCTTGCAGCTTGTGTGCTAGAGTTGTCACACAGTGGTGTTCAGAAGCTGAGGCACTGAAGGACTACACTCATAGTTGTAAATAAGATAATCAAAATTTCTTTCAGAATTGAGTATTTACAAAGCCCATTGCATTAGCTGTGACATTGGAAGTGTGTGTGCGTGTGTGTGTTTCAGGAAGGGGCGTCTGCAGTAGAGAACCTGAATGAGATGCAGTGCATGTGGTTCCAGACCGAGTGTGCCTTAGCCTACAAGGCCATGAACAAATTTGGAGAGGCCCTGAAGAAGTGCCACGAGATTGAGAGGGTAAGCTTCCACAACCATGGTGTACCGGGTGTACCGATATATTGATCTGGATATTCAATGATCAACAATCCAGAATCATTGATGCAAAGTGAAAGCATTGATACAAATCATCTTAAAGATACACCTTTTATTTTGAAATTACCTCTGCACGTCTGTGTCACTTTGTATTGTTGCCACTCAGTGACATGTAGCATTACTATTGTGTAGGAGTTAATCCAGGTGTATAAACTGATACCCCCCTCACACACACTCTTACACATATCCACACAATCATATTTTCTGTCTTTTTTGTTATTGTTATTATATATCCTATATATTGTTCAGATAAGTTATTATCAATATTACGTGATAATATCTAGTATATCTTCATTTTGTGTTCTCTATAAATGTTTAACATTATTTAGGTGTTTTATGGAATTTGCCAAAATGTAGATGCAATTTATGAAAGTCAGGATTTTCCCTTATCCGAATGAACAGAAAACAATTTAGAAGCACTTTATTTTTACAAAAGGATGGAATGTTTTGTTTTTTAACTGTATTAAGGCCTTTTCTTTGGCTGGTTAATAATTCTTTCAATTATTAGCCAGCCCTAAAATTAAAATATCATGTCCGGATTTGTAAAGAACAATTTATCACACATTTATCTCTACCGAGACAAATACTTCAGATTATTATGACATACATTTTAGACGTGTTCTCCACTGACCCCCCCCCCCCCCCCCCCCCCCCCACTTCCATCAGCATTTTGTGGAGATCACAGATGACCAATTCGACTTCCACACCTACTGCATGAGGAAGATGACGTTGCGCTCCTATGTGGACCTGCTGAAGCTGGAGGACGTGCTGCGGCAACATCCTTTCTACTACAAAGCTGCTCGAACCGCCATCCAGATCTACCTGGTGCTGCATGACAAACCTCTGGCCGACGACAACAAGGAGAGCCAGGCGGACACCGGTCAGTGCCATGTGTGCGCGTTAGCATGCGAATCCACACTCATGTTTCCCATCCCAATCCACCTGAGCCTGGCACACTTAACGTAAGCTAAAGCACAGAGTTTGTGTCACCGGGGTGCGTCTGTAAATACTCTCTCTTGAGTCATTGACCGCACTCTGGCACAAACTGGACCGTTACGTAAATCTGGTGCACTGTTTAAATGCACCGTATTCAGAGTGCTATACTCATGGAGCTCCAGAATGTACTCTAGACCAGGGGTCTCCAACCTTTTTGAAACTGAGAGCTACTTCAAGGGTACCGAGTAGTACAGAGGGCTACTTGTTTGATACAAACTTCCTGAATAACAAAGTTGCACAGATCACCTTTTAATAATAACAATAATATATGTGAAGAGATTGTCTGATCACATGTCAATGTTAATTATTCCTCATAATAATTATTAATAATGATTTCCACAACAATGATGGTAGTAAACAGATATATTTAAACATGCAACATTTATTTCTGTTAATCTGTTTCAACATTTGAAAGTCAGAGGTATCACATCTCTGATATTTTGTATCATCACATGATCAAAGCTGGTTACTTTTGCACATAGCGCCTGCTGGTGAATGATGCAGTGGTAATGTAGACATTTTGGGAAGTCTGGGTCACCTTTGCATTGTGCAATGAAGCCTGCATTCTGGTGCGTCATGGCGGGATCCCCGTCTGTTGTTACCAACACCAGCTTTTCTAATGGTACGTTTTTCTCCACGAAGAAACTAGTAAAACGTTTCGTCTATAGCCGAGGGGGGGATCCAACCCTCCAAGGCGCGCAAGTGTCTTAGGGCGCCCGCGTTCAAACCTCTAGTCTGGGCCTTTTCAGACGGATTGCGTTGCCTCACCTCTACCCCCGCCACCCACGAGTTGTTTCCCCGACGGCCTGTTCCGAGGACTGATGGACTTGACGACGGGGTGCGCTCGCGGCGCTTGTCGGGAAGCACCCGCCATTCGAAAACCTAGTGCGGTGCGGCGGCCTCGTCCTGGCTGTCCGCCTTGCGCCTCCGGATACCCAATTCTCTTATGATAAGACATTAAATCGACATTAATGCAAGCGTTTTTGATTAAAAAAAGAACAGCAACTACATTTTTTATATGGAGCTCCATGGTGACTAGTGCTATTTTTAGAACATGCCTTGCGGGCGACTCACATGGTCCCCGCGGGCACCGTGTTGGCTACCTCTGCTCTAGACATTCTGTCCAAGGAGATGGAGCAGCAGAGCACCCAGCACAGTGAATGCATGTGCGCATGTGTTACAAACAGTAGCATTGTCAGTTAAAATCATTTTTACAATTTCTTTGCAGAATTTTTTAATTTCTGCTTATTCTTTTTCAAACGTTCCGATCAATGGATTGTCAAGGTTTACGCCCATGATGTTTATAACATTCTCCCAGTTCCACTCCTACCACGTGTTGGGAACTGCGAATATGATGACACATATCAGGTAGTATGTAGGCTAATTGTAGTTTCACTGTAAACACCTAGAATAAAGTAAATTCCTTTATGTAATTATGCTCATTGTAAATAGTGAAACTGTCCAGATTGTGCCTATACTTCTCTGCAAATACCATTATTGTCTCCTCAGAATTGTTAGACAGGAGTGTTGTACAATAAGAACAGTAAGTAACATCAAATACAATGAGAAGCAGGATGATTCTGTGTTGTTTCAAATTGTGTCTCAAACACCGCCATCTGTTTAATTAATTGTATTTATGCTTTTATTAGATAGGTGTAACATAGAGATTGAAAGGGAGGGATGACAAATGGCGTGCAAAAAAAGTCCACAGACCCACGTCATTGTTTTTGAATGTTTCATCTGCCAGATGTACCGCATCTTCGCGATTGTTCAACTTTAGTGTCTGTGGTTCCATATTTTCATGAACAGTTTGGTAGGAACAATACTAGTTTGCTGTTGGTGTGTCTTCAGAGTGTCACTGTTGATTAGAATGCACCATTTGCTGTTTTGCTCTCTGTAGAGAATCTGACAGACAAGGAGCTGAAGAAGCTGCGCAACAAACAGCGAAGAGCCCAGAAGAAGGCCCAGTTAGAGGAGGAGAAGAAGAACGCGGAGAAGGAGAAACAGCTAAAGAACCAGAAGAAGAAGAAAGAGGACGATGATGAGGAGATAGGAGGGCCCAAAGAGGAGCTCATACCAGACAAACTGGCCAAGGTGGGCTCATATTTCTCAGTTATTCCGCCATGACAGAAGCTTGTAGTAGCTGAGCTGTGTGAATACAGCGTCATGTCATAAAAGTGATGGCTGTGTGTTAGGGTTGAAAGTTACTGTAAAGTCACAATTAAAGTGACCAAAATGATCACGCTTATTATTGTTATTATTATTATTAGTAGTAGTAGTAGTATTAATGCTAAGTTGTTGCTAACTTTGGGCCTAAGTGAACTAAGTTAGCATGTGCACTTTTTTTAGCTAACGTTAGCCAGTTATAGCTCTGTTGAAACTTCCTTCATCCATTTGGGGATAAAACCGTTAAGGCTGGTAAGAAATAATCAGGGAGCTGCAGTGTTGGGGAGTGATATCACATTTTACAGCCTCTCTAGTTTAATCAGTCATGACTTATGTGTATTCTAGCTAATAATATAGGCTGGATGACTAGCAGGAATCACTGAGGCAAACAGTCAAGTCCTATATTTACCTAACTCTGTGACAGGCCATGTTATTTCCTTCAGCCGGTTACAATCCCAGTCATTCATAAATTAATGTGCTTCTAATTGCAGCCTAGTCGGTGCTAATAGCTTGCTTTATGCATCATAATGTAGCTAGCTGGAGTGGAGTTGTATGCAGTTGCTGAACAGAGCCATGATCTGTTTGGAGACCAATAACAAGGAAAAAATACATTTAGATAAAAAAATAAATCAGTCAATATCACATAATGTGCTTGTTTTTTTTAATTGCGTGGAAACACTTTTCAGTCAAAGGTGAAACGACTCAGGTATAGCGGTTTATAGTGGGACTTGCGTTCGCTTTAATAGAACCAGCACCAAAGCAAAAACAGAGTGCTGTCATGGCGACGTAAGGACTCTTCCTCCTTTTATATCTTCCTCAAGAGTTTTAACGGAGGCAGATTCCTTTTTTTCCCATTGAAATATAATCAAAAGTTATGTCTTCCCTGTGTGTGATGTGTACAGTGTTTGAACTTCTTTTTACCAGGCAGAGAATCCTCTGGAGGAGGCGGTGAAGTTCCTGATTCCTCTGAAGAACCTTGTGCGCAACAAGATCGAGACTCACCTCCTGGCCTTCGAGATCTACTTCAGGAAAGGTCCAACCAGTATTGCCAGCCTCTTTTTTTTATTATTTATATATATATATATATATTCTGTCTAATTTTTAAGATTATTTTAAATCTCGGGTGTAACCGCATCATTACTTATTGAAGTAACATTCTCTTTTTTTTTTTTTTTCCTCAGAGAAGTACCTGTTGATGCTTCAGTCGATAAAGCGGGCTGTATCCATAGAGCCCTCCAACCCATGGCTGCACCAGTGTCTGGTGCGCTTCTTCAAAGGAGGTAGAGATGCTCTTATACTGTTTTACCCGAACATGCTTTTTGGCTGATAGAGAGTACTGATCCGATACCTTAGATACTGGTTTCGGTATCGGAACAAGAGGCAGTTATAATCCACACTGAGCTGATGGTGCATAGCATATTACTGGGGGTGTGGGGGAGGGGCTTCAAAGTGACATGAAGAGTGTGAAATATTGTGTGATCAAAGTGGGAAACCTTTATGTCTGGATTGTGGAAGCATATAGGTCAAGTATACTGCAACTATACTGCAACCACAAACTGTCCATAATTCACTGAGTCTGTGGGCGTTTCCTCAATAGTTTGACGTGCCTCAGTGTGAGCTACGATTCATATGGGTCCTTTAGTGTGTGTGTGTGTGTGTGTGTGTGTGTGTGTGTGTGTGTGTGTGTGTGTGTGTGTGTGTGTGTGTGTGTGTGTGTGTGTGTGTGTGTGTGTGTGTGTGTGTGTGTGTAGTACGTGAGAGTGCAGACCTGGCGGAGGCAGTGAGGGAGGTGTTGAAGCAGGAGATCTCCAGGCTGTTTGGGGAGAGCAACCCTCAGAGCTTCAACAAGAACTACCTGAGTCAACACTCCAGCTCCATCCCACACCGAGTGGCCGGTAAACACCACTCTCTCACTCTATCACTCACACAGGGTGACACTCCTCAGGATTATATCTATCTACAGTTTCAGTGGAAACTTGATGAAGCTACCAAGAATGGACTTCACATTGAAGCAGGTGATAGCTGGTGTCCAGCAGGGTCCGAGTTATGAAATGAGCCTCACTTGCATGTTCATATTCAATGAGGGAGAACGAATTTATGTGAACATAAAACTTTTTAAATATTTAACTCTTTTTTTCAAAGAAAAAACATTTTAAACATAAAATGATTATTCACAGTAGAGTATTGTATGTCTTAGAGGGCTTGTGCTGTCATATAAAGCTGAAAAGGTCATGGATATTGAATATAACAATTTCAAGGCCAGGAGAAGTTTTGGAAAAATACATAAACCCAGTAGGTTTTGTAAAAGTTATGGCACTTTGCTTCACAAATACAATAACTACATTACTTTAATCCAGCATATCACTCGCTGCACTTGATGTTGGGTGTTCTCTACATGGGGAGATGCCAGATTACAACCTTTTGTTCCTATTTTTCATAAAGGCATGGAAAGTTCTTTGTAAATGTATTGGTAATAATGTGTCTGAACCCTGATCTTAAAACATGTTTGAAGTAGGAGCTGTTGAAGTGATGTTTGTTTGTCCTTCAGTCACTTCCATAAATGTTCATTAAAGTGCCACAAAGCCTCCTTATAAGTCCTTTAAAGGGGTGTTGTAAAGTAATGAATCTGTTCTCTCTCAGGTTGCCTCCTTCGTGAATTTGAAAATGTATGTTGAAGCCGTAATTATTAATCATCATGAGAATAAGGGACACTCAACCCTCTCACAATGAATCCAATACCAATGTGTTCATCAGCTTTATCCTTTAAAGGTAGGGATGGGTGTGGTTAGGGTTTTATAGATACTGCCACTCTTATCAATACTCCTTATCAGCTCGGTTCTTTAATGAGACTCTTATCGCTTCTTTTTCCTCACTAAATAGTTGCTTTTTAAGATGTTATTTAAAAAAAAAAATACAGAACAGGAATAGAATTTATTTATATTTCCAATATAACAAAATATTTTTTTACAGCAGCAACAGTAATGTTTACAACAGCAAAGTCACTTTATAAAGTCATTAATATCTCACTGGAAACAAAACTAAAAGGTAATAAATAACATTGCATACAAGTTGCATAGTGGGTAGTGTAGGTTTTTGACAAGGAAGAAGGTGTGTAATAAGCTGTGTTCAGCTGCATCAATACTTCATTTTATCAACATTAAATTCAATTCAGACTTGCGTTGGGTTGAAAGTGTTACAGGTGGACCTAGTATGATTGCCAATGTGACCTTTATGTAAAACTGATTCATTTTTTTTAGACGTGAGACCAACATGTAAGATTTGCATGACGAGGGGCTGTTCTGAAGGAGCCTGTGTTCAGAATGTCTCTGTGTTGCGTTCCCAGCTGCTAGGATGATGGTCCACCTGGAGCCTCTCTCTGATAAGATGGCCTGTGAGATAGCGACGGCTCTGGATGAGTCACTGTCCGGAAGAAGCATCCAGGTATGTGATAATTCATTAAGATTAGAATTGTGTGTTTTTATGAAGACAAAAACACTGTAAACCATATAACAAAGTAAAATGATAACATTTAGAATATAGCGGTTGAAATGATTTTTGGGACTATAATCAAACAACAAAGGGATCTGTATCTGCCAATATGGATTATCAATGATCAGTATTTAGTATCAGCGGCAACAAAATGTGATCAGGGATCTCTGAAAGTTATTTTTGCTTCCTTTTTTCTTTTGTGCTGTGAACCGTGAGTTTTATGATCCGTTTTTTGGGGTTTAAAACATACAGACTAACTGCATATTTTTCTGTGCTGCAGATCTGTACTCAGGTGCTGGAGGCTGTGCGTGACGGACAGCTGGGCGAGGGCCAGCAGAAGGCTGCTGAGGCTTACCGAGTTGCCTGCCATAAGATCTACCCCTACAGCCTGGCCTTCATGCCTCCCGGTTACCAGGACAACAACGCCACAATCAGTGCCAACGGAGACCTGTCGGCAGGAGAGCACGACGACGTGGCAAACGAAATGTGAGCTGGAACGAGGAGGAGATGCGAACACGCTGCCAGACGCCTTAGTCTGCCAACACACCCGTTTTCCTGCCCCCCCCCCCCCCCGGGCTACGGCCCCGCATTGCACTGATCTGGATGGACTGAGCGCCACAGAAGAGACAGGAAAGGGAGCTGGCACATGGAGGCAGGTCGACGCCCATAGAACTTTTTTTTAATTCTAAAAAAAGGCCCTGTGCACAGTTGTTCCGTAACTGAGGAAAAACCCAGATAAATACGCTCTGTAGAGGCAAAAGAGGATACTGGGAACTGTGGACCTGGATGGCTCCTTTAAACACAGTCTAGGTTTTCTATGACTCCCGTGTTTTCATGCCTTCTTGTCCTTCTTGTAGGTGCATCTGCTTCTCACGTTTTTAAAAGTAATTTATATATTACAAATGGATTAATAAAACAATGTTTGCAAAATCAAAAAGTACCATTGTGATAGTGAGAGTGTTGTTGAGAATGTGAGCTGCTAGTTACCATACTACAAGTTCTATGCTCACATGAGGGCGCTGTCTGCTCCCAACACGCAACGTTAATTGAAGAGTAGGATTAGGGGACATGCAGACCAGGACTGAATGTGCTTTGTTAGACACAACTACACAAGACATCCTACTGATCCTTTCACTTTTCGGCGTCTTTTTACTTTGATGGGGAAAAGCTGCGAGGTATCTCATGAAAACCACTTGTTTCCAACATGTCCGACACACGTCGACTTGCTCTTATTTAGAAGTCCGACTAAAGGGGACTTGTTTTAATTGATTGCACTGGCGTTAGTGGTGAAACGGACCATTGTTGATCCGTGATTTCTACTGATCCTCCCTCGCGGTTCTGCTTGCATGTGAACCGCAAATTAATTACACAGTTTAACGTTAACCATCGCAGTGTGAAATAAAGTTTTACTGACGATTGTTATCCATCAATATTCAGTATAAAATATGTGATTAGGACATCAGCATTCATGCTTTTCTAGTCTCTGATCGCTGATAGTGTTACATTGTAAACTACCCATCAGTGTTTAAACTGACAGGACAGTAAAAATTAGTATAAAGGTAAATTATAACGTTATTTAAGATGTGTTCACATGTAATCTCGTAAAATGTAGTTTTGGTGAGAAACTTGAATACACATAGCTGTTTGAAGAAGCTTATAATCATTAAAACTACTAATGACAAGATTTGTTTTAATCCATAAAAATACAATTTTTTATTTCCTTATTTGAATTGTGTTTTTATGAAGGAAAAACAAATACTATAGATGACTATAGCAAAGTAATAAAATATATTTGATGGTTTATTGACTTCAACGGTTGAAATAATTTTTTTGGAGCCTTGTAGACCAGCTGTTTAAAGCACAATGAGTTTTATAATACGTTTCACCACTACCTGACATACACAAATTAATCCGTAATCAGAGACTGATTAACTCAGTGAGGTTAACTGCTGCGTGTCGGTTAACTGCTGCGTGTTGCCATCTAAAGAAAGTTTAGAGTAGAGAACAGGAAGCAGTCCTCCAGCTGGACTGTAACATTCTGGATTGTGTCCACGGCCTCAATCTGTCCAGTGTTCTTGAGAGGAGAGTTGTGTAGTCCTGATTCAATCTCTCTTTAGAACAACCTCCAGGAACATGTCTGCTGTGTGAGCCCTGCTGAGCCCTGAGGAAGACATGAGCCATGATGCAGAGACACCAGAAAAACTCCAGAAACCCTTTTCCAACAGTAAAACAATACAATGAGTGTTACAAGTTATCAATACTTAAGTAGAAGAGTCACACTAATGAGATCCTGAGTCCAAGCTTAAACTTGTTATATCAGAAGTTGTTTTACTTTCTACTCATTTAATTCAGTCTGTTTTGCTACACATGTATTAACAGATATTCCAAAATATTTAAATTAGAATAAAATATAAATAAGAGAGCAATCTATATAAAAGTAGCTCTGAAGGAAGAATATAAATATTCTCATCGATATCACAGGTGCACTGTAGACTGGTACCAATAATGTTCTGGGTGTTTTTAATCACCTTTTATAGTGTACGGGAATGAATGCTGAGCTGATATGAACTAAAAGCATCCTGATGTAGGAGGTGATATTTCCCACATGAGTGAGGCTGAGTGGAGAGCAGTGGAGACGGCATCCTCTATGGATCTGTTGGCTCTGTATGCATTGAACTGCTTAGTTTGAACTTGCAAATCTATATCGACTTAATTAAAATGGCCAGTTGTGTACACTTTTGTTTTTGTTTACTTGATTACGATTTGTTAATCAACTGTTGTGCTTTTAACGTAACACAAGAGGCCACCTTTGTTGAAATATATGTTTAAGTTTGTCTTTAATTTCCATTCGGTCCATTTGATTCAGATTCATCATTATTACTAACTTTCCAGTAGAGAACATTTTCACATAATTACCATATGAAAGACGTTTGAAATCACACAGAACAATCAACATAAATAAATTCATTAACCTAATCGACCTCCCTAACCCAATGACATCACTGCTGAAGTCGTCCAGTGTGGTTGGGCACCTCCTCCTATTGTGTATGAAACACAAGGTGGGTATGATAAGTAACGAAGCAAAAATGTTTTAAAGTTATAGAATGCAGAACCGAACTGTCTGTGTTTTACTTCAACCAGAAATGTTGATGTTCTATGAACTGTAATCAAACAAAATGCAAAACACATACTGTACAAACCCGGGATAGTATGTGTCTTCAGTTACAGAGCAATGATAAATTATTAACAAGCATTGCTAAATTAGCAAGAGATATGGCAGAGACATGGGGACCAATGGCATGTTGCAACCCACTTTGTCACAGTCTTTCATAAAATGTATAAATTCAAAAAAATAAATTTG